>NC_135479.1:64021678-64321678 GCF_052094955.1 Ictidomys tridecemlineatus | reverse complement strand
ATTTCTGCTCTGATTTTAATTATTTCTTGCCTTCTGCTACATTTGCTGTTGTTTTGCTCTTCCTTTTCTAGGGCTTTGAGATGGAGTGTGAGCTCATTTATTTGTTGGTTTTTCCTTTTTTTTGAGGTATGACCTCCAGGCGATGAATTTCCCTCTTAAAACTGCTTTCATTGTGTCCCATAGATTCCGATATGTTGTGTCTGTGTTTTCATTTATCTCTAAGAATTTTTTGATTTCCTTCTTTATGTCTTCTGTAACCCATTGATCATTCAGTAACATATTGTTCATTTTCCATGTGAGGTAGGATTTTTCCTTCCTTCTTTTATCATTGATTTCCATGGGGTAAAAATGGGAGTTCATAACCAACTTGAATCTAATGTATGAAACATGATATGTCAATAGCTTTGTAATGTTTTGAACAACCAATAAAAAAAAAAGATAGATGTTTGAAACATCACACACACACACACACACACACAATCAGTTCTAAGTGTTCACTCTGTGGTTTGTTCCTGGTCAATGTAGCTCTATGCAGAGGCACGCAGGAACAGCTTTCTCTAACAGCACTTTAGTAGCTAGCAAGAAAATTCCAATATACTGAAAAAGCTGCAAATATTTTTTCGTTGGATTTCTTGAATACTCAGTAGGATTCATCCTTTCACTAAACACACTTTGATCTCCAAGTTTGGTTTTTCTACATTCAATGGTTTGCAGAAAGGGACAGTTTGAATTTTCAGGTTTTACTTCATTTTGCACTATACAGGTGGATGAAAATAGAGCTGAAAATCAAACATGGTTTGGGCTAGCTGCTTGAAACTTGACATACACAATCAGTTCCCAGTGCTCACATTGTGGTTTGTTGACAGTTGAGGTATTTCTAGGCAGAAGCACGCAGGAACAGCTTTTACTATATCGCTTTAGGACCTAGCAGGAATCCCAATGTACTGAAATAGCTGCAACAGTTTTTTCATTGGATTTCTTGGATACTCGTCACAGTTCACCCTTTTACTATACTCACTTTATACCCCATGTGTGGGACTCCTATATTCAATGATTTGCACACATGAACAGTTTGAATTTTCAGGTTTCAGTTTGTTTTGCTCTGTAGGGATGGATGGAAATAGAGATACAAATCAAAAACGGTTTGTTCTAGATGCTTGAAACTTCACACAAATAATCAGTTCTAAGTGATCACTCTCTGGTTGTTTCCTGGTAAAAGTAGCTCTAAGTACAGGAACACAGGAACAGATTTCTCTATCAGCACTTTAGGAGCTAGCAGAAAAATTCCCATGTAATGAAAGAGCTGCAAACATTTTTTTTCCCTTGAACTCTGATAATTGGCAGGATTCATCCTTTGACTAAACACACTTTGTTCTCCAAGCTTGGCTCTCCAAGATTCAACGGTTTGCAGTCACAAACGATTTGAATTTTCAGGTTTCATTTGGTTTTGCACTATACAGGTGGATGAAAATAGAGCTACAAATCAAAAACCCTTTGTGTTAGCTGCTTGAAACTTGCCATACACAATCAGGTTTCAGTGCTCACACTGTGGTTTGTTCCTGATTGAAATACTTCTAACCAGAAAAACGAAGGAAGAGCTTTTAAACCTCACTTTAGGATCCAGCAGGAGAATCCCAATGTACTGAAAGAGCTGCAATAATTTTTTCATTTGATTCCTTTGATATGTGGCAGGGTTAACCTTCCTTGATACCCACTTTATGCCCCAAGTTTGGGACTCCTAGGTTCAATGGTTTTCACACAGGAACAGTTTGAATTTTCATGTTTCACTTTGTTTTCCACAATAGAGATGGATGGATATAGAGCTACAAATCAATCATGGTTTGTGCTAGATATTTGAAACTTTATGCATACAATCAGTTCTAAGTGTTCACTCTGTGATTTGTTCCTGGTCAATGTAGCTCCAAGCAGGGGCAGACAAAAACAGCTTTCTCTATCAGCGCTGTAGGAGCTAGCAAGAAAATTCCAATATACTGAATGAGCAGCAAATATTTTTTGTTGGATTTTTTTTATACTCAGCAAGATTCATCCTTTCACTAAACACGCTTTAATCTCCAAGTTTGTTTTTCTAGATTCATCGATTTGCATACAGGATTAGTTTGAATTTTCAGGTTTCACTTCGTTTTGCACTATACAGGGGGATGAAAATAGAGCTGAAAATCAAACACCGTTGGGCTACCTGCTTAAGACTTGACATAAATAATCAGTCCCCAGTGCTCACTCTGTGGTTTGTTCCTGGTTGAAGTACTTCTAAGCAGAAACACGCAGAATAAGCTTTTACTAAGTCACATTAAAAGCTAGCAGGAGAATCCCAAGGTACTGAAAGAACTGCAACAATTTTTCTTGGATTTCTTTGATACTCAGCAGGATTCACCCTTTCACTAAACCCACTTTGGAACTAAAGTTTGGGACTCCTGGTTTCAACAGTTTGCACACAGGAACAGTTTTAATTTTCAAGATTCACTTTGTTTTGCACTATAGAGATGAAGAAAAATAGAGCTATAAATTAAACATGGTTTTTGCTAGATGCTTGAAACTTCACACACACAATCAGTTCTAAGTGTTTACTATGTGGTTTGATTCTGGTCAAAGTAGCTTTAAGCAGAGGCACGCTGGAACAGTTTTCTCTATCTGTGCTTTTGGAGCTAGCATGATAATTCCATGTGCTGAAAGAGCTGCAAAAATTTTTTCAATGGATTTCTTTCATTGTTGCCATTACTCGTCCTTTCCCTAAACACATTTGGTTCTCCAAGTTTGGTTCTCCTATGTTCAAGGATTTGCACACAGGAACAGTTTGAATTTTCAGGTTTCACTTCATTTTGCTTAATACAGGTGAATCAAAATACAGCTGCAAATCAAACACGGCTTGTACTAACTGCTTGAAACTTGGCATACACAATCAGTTCTCAGTGCCCACTTTGTGTTTTTTTCCTGGTTGAAGAAGTTCTAAGCAAAAGTGCACAGAAACAGCTTTTACAAACTCACATTAGAACTTAGAAGAATGTCAATGTACTGAAAGAGCTGGAAAAATTTTTTCATTGGATTTATTTTATACTCTGCCAGGTTCACAATTTCTCTAAACCCACTTCATACCCCAAGTTTTTGGGACTCCTAGGTTCAAAGGTTTGCACACAGAAACAGATTAAATTTTCAGGTTTCACTTTGTTTTGCACAATAGATATGGATGGAAATAAAGCTAAAATCAATCATAGTTTGTGCTAGATGCTTGAAACTTCACATACACAGTTCTCAGTGCTCACTCTGTGGTTTGTTCTTGATGGAAGTACTTCTAAGAGGTTCCAAGTTTTCACTTTGTGGTTTGTTCTTCGTAAAGTAACTCTAAGCAGAGGCATGCTAGAATAACTTTCTCTATCAGTGCTTTAGGAGATAGCAGGAAAATTTTCATGTACCTAAAGACCTGCAAAATTTTTTTCGTTGGATTTCTTTCATACTCGGCAGGAGTCATCATTTCCAAAAGAAACTTTCTTCTCCACGTTTGGTTCTCCTAGGTTCAAGGGCTTGCACACAGAAAAAGTTTAAATTTTAGGTTTCACTTCATTTTACACAATACAGGTGGATGAAAATAGAGCTGCATATCAAACATGGTTTGTGCTAAATGATTGAAACTTGACATACAAAATCAGTTCTTAATGCTCATTCTGTGGTTTGTTACTGGTTGAAGAAGTTCTAAGCAAAACCACACAAAACAGCTTTTACTAACTCGCATTAGAAGCTAGCAGGAGAATTCCAATGTACTGAAAGAGCTGCAACAATTTTTTTCGGTGGATTTCTTTGATATTCGGCAGAGTTCACAATTTTACTAAACCTAATTTGTACCTCATGTTTGGGACTCCTAGGTTCAACAGTTTTCACACAGGAACAGTTTGAATTTTCAGGTTCTACTTTTTTTGCACTATAGACAAGGATGGAAATAGAGCTACAAATCAAACACGGTTTGTGATAGATGCTTGAAAATTCACACACACAATCAATTCTAAGTGTTCACTCTGTAGTTCTTTCCTGGTCAAAGTAGCTCTAAGCAGAGGCATGCAGGAACATATTTCTCTATCATTAGGAGCTAGCAGGGAAAAATCCCATTTAATGAAACAGCTGCAAATATTTTTTGTTGGATCTCTATGATACTCAGCAGGATTCATCCGTTCACTAACCACACTTTGTACTCCAAGTTTAGTTCTCCTAGATTCAACAATTTGCAAACAAGAACAGTTTGAATTTTCAGGTATCACTTTGTTTTGCACTATACAGGTGGATGAAAATAGAGCTGCAAATCAAACAAGGTTTGTACTAGCTGCTTGCAACTTCACATACACAATCAGTTCTCAGTGCTCACTCTGTGGTTTGTTCCTGGTTGAAGTACTTCTAAAGAGAAGCATGCAGGAACAGCTTTTATTAACTCACTTCAGGAGATGGCAGGATAATCCCATTTACTGAAAGAGCTTCAACAGCTTTTTTCTGAATTTCTTTGATGCTATGGAGGGGTTCACTCTTTCACTATACCCAGTTTTTAACTGGGTATAGTGTTTTTGCCTGGTTTTGGAATCGGGATGATACTGGCCTTCATACAATGAAGAATATTTTTCTATTTCCTGAAATAAATTGAAAAGTATTGGTATTTGTTCATCTTTAAAGGTCTTGTAGAATTCATCTGTGTAACCATCCGGTCCTGAGCTTTTCTTGGTTGGTAGGCTTCTGATGGCATCTTCTATTTCATCACTTGATATTGTTCTATTTAAATTGTATATATCTTCCTGATTAAGCCTGCGCAAGTCATATGACTTAAGAAATTCGTCAATGCCTTCACTACCTTCTATTTTATGGGAGTATAAGTTTTCAAAATAATTTCTAATTATCCTCTGTTTCTGTAGTGTCTATTGAAAAAAATTACCTTTTCATCATTATGCTGGTAATTTGAGTTCGCTCTCTCCTTCTCTTCATTAGCATAGCTAAGGGTCTATCAATTTTATTTATTTTTTCAAAGAACAAACTTATTTTTTCAATTGTTTCTTTTGTTTCGATTTCATTAATTTCAGCTCTAATTTTAATTATTTCTTGCTTTATACTGCTTTTGCTATTGATTTGTTCTTTTTCTAGGGCTTTGAGATGTAAAGTGGGGTCATTTATTTGTTGACGTTTTCTTCTATTAAGGAATGAACTCCATATGATGAACTTTCCTCTTCGAACTGCTTTCATAATGTTCCAGAGATTTCAATATGTTGTGTCTATGTTCTCATTTACCTCTAAGAATTTTTTAATCTCCTCTTTGATGTCTTCTGCAACCTATTGTTCATTCAGTAGCATATTGTTTAGTCTCCAGGTATTTAAGTAATTTTTATTTTTTATTTTGTCATTGATTTCCAATTTAATTCCATTATAATCTGATAAAATACATGGTAGTATTTCTACTTTTTTGTATTTGCTAAGAGTTTCTTTGTGGCATAGGATATGGTCTATTTTAGAGAAAGATCCATATGCTGCTTAGAAGAAAGTGCATCCACTTGATGCAGATTGAAATATTCTATATTTGTGAGTTAAGTCTAAGTTACTGATTGTATTATTGATTTATATAGATTCTTTATTGTATTATTGATTTATATAGATTCTTTATTTAGCTTTTATTTCAAAGATCTATCCAGTGGTGAGAGAGGTGTGTTAAAGTCACCCAAGATTATTGTGTTGTGGTCAATTTGACTCTTGAACTTGAGAAAAATTTGTTTGATGAACATAGCTGCACCATTGTTTGGGGCATATATATTTATGAATGTTATGTCTTGTTGGAGTATAGTTCCCTTGAGCAGTATGTAATATCATCTTTATCCCTTTTGATTAACTATGGCTTGATGTCTATTTTATTGGATATGAGGATGAAAACCCCTGCTTGCTTCCACAGTCCATGTGAGAGGTATGATTTTTCCCAACCTTTCACCTTCAGTCTGTGTATGTCTTTACTTATCAGATGAGTCTCCTGTAGGCAGCATATTGTTGGGACTATTTTTTTAATCCAATCTGGTTTTTGATTGGTGAGTTTAAGCCATTAACATTCAGAGTAACTATTGAGACATGGTTTGTATTCCCAGCCATATTTGTTTATTTTTTTATTTAACTTGATTTTCTTCTTATGATTACTTTTTCCTTTAGGGTACTACCTCCCTCTGCTGATTTTCATTGTTGTTTTTTGTTTCCTCTTCATGGCATATTTTTCCAAGGATGTTTTGTAGTGTTGGTTTTCTAGCTATAAATTCTTTTTACTCTTGTTTATCATGGAAAGTTTTTATTTCATCTTCAAATCTAAAGCTTAATTTTGCTGGATACAAGATTCTTGGTTGGCACCCTTTATCTTTCAGAGCTTGATATATGTTGTCCCAGGATCTTCTAGCTTTCAGGGTCTGTGTTGAAAAATCTGCCATTATCCTAATTGATTTTCCCCTATATGTAATCTGATTCCTTTCTCTTGTGGCTTTTAAAATTCTCTACTTATTCTTTATGTTGGGCATTTTCATTATAATGTGCCTTGGTGTGGATCTGTCGTGACTTTGTACACTTGGAGTCCTGTAGGCTTCTTCAGTTTGGGTTTCCAATTCATTCTTCATGTTTGGAAAGTTTTCTGATATTATTTCATTGAATAGATTGTTCATTCCTTTGGCTTGGACCTTAATGCCTTCCTCTATCCCAATAACTCTTAAATTTGGTCTTTTTATGCTATCTCATATTTCTTGAATGTTCTGCTCATGGTTTCTTACCATTATCACTGTGTGGTCTATATTTTTTTAAGATTATATATTTTGTCTTCATTGTCTGATGTCTTATCTTCCAAGTGGTCTACTCTGTTGGTGATGTTTTCATTTGAGCTTTTAATTTGGTTTATTATTTCCTTCGGGAAATAATAAACCAAATTAATGATTTGTTTGGTTTTTATTTTAAGCACCTCAATCTCCCTGTTGAGGTGATCTTTTGCTTCCTGTATTTGTTTATGAAGCTCCTTGATTTGTTTGGTTTTTATTTTAAGCACCTCAATCTCCCTGTTGAGGTGATCTTTTGCTTCCTGTGTTTGTTTATGAAGCTCCTTGTTGAAATGATCTTTCACTGCCTGTATTTGCTCTTATATCTTCCTTGAGTTCCCAGAACATTTTAACCATGTATATCCTAAATTCCTTCTCTGTCATTCCTCTTGCTGTGGCTGTCAATGATTCTAATGTCTTCATTTTGGGAGGGCACTGTCTTCTCTTTTCATGTTGCTCGTGTGTCTTCCTTTCCATCTCTGTGGGTCTAGATTGTTATTATTTTTACCCTATAGATTTGTAGTGCTCTTGTAGGTTCCAAGATCTCTCCTTTGTGGGGAAAGACAATGTTAACAGATCCCAGTATCAACAATATACCACTTATGAACAATTTTTTCTTATTAAGATGTTTACAGTTTAGTCTTGATGTACAGAAATGTTGGATTCAATTATTATCTAAAATATAATCAGTAGTTTTATAAAAAGGTTTACAGTTTCTGACAGTGAACAATAATCTGGGGGTAGGGCTTAGGACGATATGCTGAAGAGGTAAGATGTGAAGATATAGAGTTAATATATCTTAGGAAGTATGAAGGAGAAATCTAGTGAAGAGGGTTAGTAGCAAAAGAAGAGACAGAAAATAATTTAGGGTAGTACATTGGAAGACAATAGAGTTCATAAAACAAACACACATATGTATTTAGAAAAACACAGATGTTAAAACAGTAAAATTTGGACGGGGAAAGAAAAATGAAAGAATAAAAAGGAAAAGAAAAAAGGGGCATATCCAACACCTCTATATTATATTATTCAGAAGACTCAGTCCTCAAAGTCCTATTTCATGCAAAGTTCTTGGTTTCACATATCTTGGGGATGTGAGGGCCAGAGGATAAAGGGGTAGATGAGAAAAATCAAACCAACCAACCAACAAACTAAAAAACTCAAAGGAAGAAACCAGGGTTGTAGCTAGCTTTAGAGATCCTTCTCTTTCCTGTTTCTCTTCTCATCTAGTAGGTGGTGTTGTCTGTTGTAAGTTGGTGTCTCTGACCTTGGGATGGTGGAGGTAACCAGGGTGGAAAGACTGGTCATGGCACATGGTGCCTGGATGCGGGGAGTGGCACCCACCATCCCCTGCAGAAAGACTGCACCTCATGAGTCTCTTTCTGGGACCACTTGCTTGTTTGACATGAACACCCAGTATTATCTCCCTCTCTTGCCTGGAGATTTCCGAGTTCCTGGTCTCTCCCTCTCTCCTAGCAGATCCCAATTGAGGAAACTCTCACCCTGGGGCTTCCGTGGACAGCTCTCTGGTCAAACTGCCCACCTGTGTTGGGCAACTACTGTATTGGGTTACCGCCCCTGGGGAGGGGAGAAGATTGGAAATCTGATAACTGGCCGCTGGAGATCCAATCTGGGAACTGCCCCCAGCTAAATGGCGAGAATGTTGAATCAAGATGGCAGTGGTCTGCTTTCAGTGCCAGGCTGTCTGGTGAGGTGGAGGGAGTCTGGTGAGGTAGGGGGAGCCAGGCGATGACGTTGTGTTGTGGGTAGGTAGCAGCTGGGAGCAGAGCTAAGTCTTGGTGATGTGAAGATGTGTTGATAGGTGGTTCTGATAAGGCGCTCAGCAAGTCTTGCGTGGACTGGAACCTCGGGCTTTGGGTCCTGCTCCAATGCCGGGTGTCCTACCGGAAGGCTGAGGCCTGGAGCCCCACGTGGGGTCATAGCGCTGGTGATTTCTGTGGAGAACAGCTGGATAGGGGTCTTCTAACACTCTCGGAGATGTAGTACTCTGACTAGGCAAGATCTGTGGGTCTGGCTGTGCAGGCACAGGGTGGCTTGCTCCCTTCCTGCCGCCATGTTGGATTCTATTTCTACTTTTTTTCCTGGTTGGTGTGGATACTATCATAAAAATCATCACCTGTACCAATATTTGAAGAGATTTCTCTGTTTTCTTCCATTAGATTTATAGTTTCCCATGTATCTAGAGCTAACTGATTCACAAAAATTTGCCAAAAATACATTGTAGTCAGGATAGACTTATCAATAACTGATGTTTGATGGATATCCATATACAGAAGATTGGAACTTAACCTCTATCTCTCACCCCATTAAAAAATAGTCATGTCAGCCTGGCACAGTGGCACACACCTGTAATCCCAGTAGTTTAGGAGATTGAGAAAGGAGAATTGCGAGTTCAAACCCAGCCTAAGATAAAGCAAGGTGCTAAGCAACTCAGTGACACCCTGTCTCTAAATAAAATTTAAAAAGGGCTGGGGATGTGCTCAGTGGTCAAGTGGCCCTGAGTTCAATCCCCAGTACCAAAAAAAAGTCACTTCAAAAATATATCAAAAACCACAATACTTATCATTCTTTTATATCTAAACATAGGACCCTCTAAGCGTTTCTTGCAAAACTAGTCTGTCATGATTAATTCCTTTGGATTTTTAATTGAATTATAATTTTACATAACAGTGGGATGGAAATGACACACTCATAAATGCTCATAATGTAATTTAATCAACTTCATTTCCCTATTACTCTCCATTTCCCTTCACCATATTTCTTCAGATTCATTGGCTGTAATTTATTGATCTCCCTTCTATTATTATTAACTTTTAAAAAGGTTTTTTTATTTTATTTTTATTTATACATGACAGTAGAATGCATTATAACAGAGTATACATAGTATGGATCCCAGTCTTTTGATTGTACATGATGTGAAGTTACCATGGTCATGTGTACAAATACAAGGCTAGGAAAGTTATGACCAAGTAAATCTCCTGTTTTTCATACTACCCTCCACCATTCCTTTCCTTTTTTCCTTTTGTCTACTCTAATGGATTTCAGTTATTTCCCTCTGCAATCTCTCGTTTTGGGTTAGCATCCACAAATCAGAAAGAACATTTGGCCTCTAATTTTTTTTTGGATTGGCTAATTTCACTTCATATGAGCACTCCAAAGATTCTAAGTAAGCCTGTATATCAGGAAATACTAGAAAAAGGCCAAATGTGAATTTTGTATCGAAACTGCATGGATCTGGCTCCCTCAGTTCAACTGAATTGATACTTCCAGTTCTGTACCTTTTTCAATTTATATGAATATTATAATTGTCCCTGAGGCTCTGTGGTGGGATTTGTTTTTATGTCAGGGTCTGTTGACATTTTGATAAGACTGAAGAACTTCCTGAAGAGGAGTAAAAGTGCCTGGACCCTGGTCAGAAGACTTTGTACAGATATGATTTTGGAAAACTATAAGAACCTGGTCTCCCTGGGGATGACATTCCCCAGAAGTTGGGATTAGCCCTGTGTATCTCTGCATTTTCCCCTTGTCTTCATAGAAACTTCTGCAATGTTGACTGAGACTGAAGTCCTGTTGCCTGTAAAATAAGTTACATAGTGCACCATCTGACCTTTAATTTCCCCATGTTCTTTGGTGTTCTTTCCACTTTATAATGTGAAATTTGTGAATCCAAAGATGAATTATAACATAAAGTTACGGCAGTCTCTTAAAAATATCCAAGTCCCTCTTTTGTGTCCCTATAGTTTGATTCAGTGGTTCATGGAAAAGAGGTGGATATCAAATATTACCATAAATTTTTTTCTATATCCTTCTGTGATGCCTTATTTCTCATGTAATTTTTTACAAGCAGGTATATGTCCTTTTGACTTGAATATTGTCTCCATGTTGGAGCAAGGAAGGGAGCCCTAAACTGGATGGCCACCTAGAAATATAAAGAAAACCAAATGGGTGAGAATGTATCAAATACAGGTAAGAGCTCACATGGGTAGAGGCAGCTGTGCATTAAAAAGTGTTTGGGAAATTCTGATAATCAGAGAGATCTGGGAAAGTAAAAGTTTATTTGCTTCATACTCTTTTTTTCTTTTTGTACTGGGGTTTGAACACACAGACACTTTACCACTGAGCTATATATCCTAGTCTTTTTTTTTATTTTGAGACCACCATGCCCAGCTATCTTGCAGTTTTTTAGGCCTGTCACAAAAATATGTTTCTAGGTAAAAATGACATTAGCTACATACAATAACAATCATCTTCTTTCAGGCAGCAATTGGTGGTCTAGGAAAGACTCTTAGAAAGAACAAGGTTCAAGTCCACAGCCCCACATATCTGATATTCTTTAGTGAACTGTGGTTCATTCAATATGTGTGATTGTTTATTTTCAACAGAAAACCATTCTTCAGGCCTTTGGTCAGTTTGTGGTAAGTTCAAATTTGTAACATGTATTATGTGTTCAAAGTTAGAACAAGGAAGTTTTGATGCATCTTACTGAGGCAGCTAAGAAGTTGAATGATGCCTTCTTTGCTAAAGTCTATTGTCTGCTGAGCACCATGGTGCATGGCTGTAATACCAGCAGCTCAAAAGGCTGAGTCAGGAGGATTGCAAGTTCAAAGCTAGCCTCAGCAATGTAATAAGGCCCTAAGCAACTTAGCAAGACCATGTCTCAAAAGTAAAAATAAAAAAGGGCTGGAGATGTAGCTCAGTGGTAAAGTACCCTAGTTTAAAAATCCACCAACTAATAAATAACTAAAATATATTGTCAATTGTCTAAGCCAGTCATGCTTTATTCTTGTACCATTTCATGGATTTTGTTTGGATTTTTTTTGTTTTTCATGATACTAGCAATTGGACCTAGGGTCACTGTATCATTGAGTTAAGTCCCCAGTCCTTTCTAGTTTTTATTTTGATATAGGATCTTGCTAAGTTCTGAGACTGGCCTTAAACTTGCAATCCTCCTTACTCAGCCCCTGAGAAGCTGGGATGACAGGCACTACCACTTTGCCTGGCTTTCAATTCTGATAGTTATATAATTAGAAGTAGAAATATGGGTTCAGAAAATAATTCAATTTTTACTTGGTTAAAAAAATATTTTATACTTTTTTCCCCATCATGGCTTCATCCTTTCACCTTCTCAGCAATAAGACACAAGTATCTCATGGGTCCACACCTTGTCATGGCTTCAGATTTTGATTGTTTTTGACATAAAATATCTTTATGAGTATGAAGATATGTCCTGGTGTATTTTTAAAAACTTTTTTTAAGTTGCCAATGGATCTTTATTTATTTACATGTGGTGCTGAGAATCGAACCCAGTGCCTCACACATGCTAGGCAAGTGCTCTACCACTGAACCCCAACCCCAGGCCCTTGCTGTATTTTTTTTAATTTGCATTTCCCTAATGATTAAATATAGTATCTACCTTTTCCCTGGGCTATTATCATTTGTGTATTATTTCTGGAAGTGAGTCTACCAGTGCCTTTGCCCATATTTAAAATAATTTTTTATCATTGTCTGGCACTACTTTTTTATAATTTAGTTAACCCCTATCAAATACATGACTCTGCTATGACTACAGGACCCGACCAGCACAATTACAGACAAGGAAACGTTTATTCAGGGGCTCATAGTTTCAGGTCTGCAGGGATAGACAGCAGGCACCCTTCATTGGGGCTCAAGGTGAAATTGAACACCAAGGAAAAGAGTGTGGCAGAGGAAAGCAACTCACATGGTGATCAGAAAGCAGATAAAGGTCTCCACTTGCCAAATACATATATATACCCCAGAGCTCGGGGAGGGGAGGGGACTGGCTGTAGCCTGGAATTCTCTGTCCTCGCATTCTTAGGCTAGGGCACAGAGTCTCCTGGCCGCCAATGCCCCTCTCTTTTCCACCCAGTCGATGGCTTATGGGGTCAGTGAGTGAGGTCCTGAAATGCCACAGAGGCTACCCTGCCCCCCCCACCACCAAAAGAGACCATTGCACTGCTCCAGAGCTGTGGAGGAGGCTCCAAGGCTGCCATGCTGAGGGGATCTCCAGGCTGGCGCTGCCTCGGGTAGAAGGACGTGTCTCCAGCCCGTGGGGACCCTCTGGAAGCGCAGTGAGGGACTCCCAGGATGGTGGCTCCAGCAGAGCTCAGGGTCTTCCTCCACCGCCGCAGGGCAAACAGAGTGTGCGCAGAGCCCGCTCTCCTCTAGGAGGCTGCCTCAGGCTCTGCGTAGGGGCTTGAGTAGGCTGTGTCTCCTGGCTCAGCTGCTTTACTGCCAGTAACCCGGTCATCTCCCCTTCGGTGACTGTGCTCATCTGCATCCTGCTTGGTGGCAGCTTTCAGCCGCTACCGGGTGGAAAAAGTGCAGAGCATCTGCTGGCGCCCCAGCACAGTCTCTTCCATATCAACTGCTCTAAGCACGGATCTGCAGGCCCTTGGGTGCTATGGCCAGGTCTTAGTCATCTCCTTCCAGAAAGCCAGCATCAAACCGACCTGATCTTAAAAGCTGCATGCTGCTGTGACCAAGATCCTAGTTCCAAGGCCTGGTTTTAATTACATGTTTTCCCACATTTGTATCAATGAATAACAATAAGACGTGCATCGTGGATGACATAGTACACGTCCTGGAAGAGTTAAAAAATGCTCAGGCCACGAATCAGACCAATTTTACTCTTGCATACCCAAATGATCACCCACTTGAAGGAAGGTAGGACCATATACAATGGGAACCAGCTTGGGGAGTCACTGTGATCAGCAAGGATTAGGTGAGATCTTCAGAAGCCGTTCAGCTCACCTACTACCTGCAGTCAATCAACAGTCTCAATGACGTGGTGGCTGAGCAGTGGGAGTCCAGCTTCTGCAACACTGTCAGATTGCTCCATAAATACAACAGGAAAGTAAAAATGTACCCTTCCACTTCCTCATCACTGGGAGAAGATTTCCAGAAGACCCAGCCGTGTATCAGAACATTACCTGGTCACCAGCCTTATACTGGTAGTCACCATGGCCATCCTCTGCTGCTCTATGCAGGACTGCATGTGCAGCAAACCCTGGCTAGGCCTGCTGGAGTTGGTAACCAGAAGCCTGGCCATTCTCACTGCAGCCTGGATCATCAAACTTAACTAGTGGGAAATACAATTCCACCTTCCTCGGAGTCCCTTTAGTCATACTAGGTAATGATTGCCCTTTGTTTTTCCTGTTTTCTCCTGTGAATGGTGTTTGTTAACTGTGTCCCTGAAATGTCAAGAATAGCCATATACCAAGTTTGTTTCATTTATTGTATCTTCATTGTGCCCAGAAGCCCTGGGATCCATTCTAAAAGGTGCTGCTGGTCATCATCAAGAAGCAACCTAATCTGGTACATGTGTCAGAAATGGAAAGACCAGGGTTCTAACCTTGATTTTCCATTAAGTAGCTAGCTATGTGTATTCAGCAGATGTTCATCTTTTCTCTGCCCCAGTGTTTCAGGTTGGGCTTCCTCAGAAACAGACCCTGAGACAAGGATTCAGATACAAGACATTTATTTGGGAGGCAAGCCCCCAGGAAGCACCAATATGGCAGCAACAACGTGAGACAGGAAGGCAGACAGTTCAGATTGATGATCAGGTTACTATTCTGGGCACCTGTGGCTCAGTCCTGCTGGAGACCTTTGGGAGAAATGACAGAACACACCTCAAGCTAGGTCCTCCCTGAGAGATGAGGAAACTGTAATATTTACCCAGAAACCCTGTGTGTGATTCATTGAGGGATGCTCCCCAGGGTAGTTAACTCTTCAGCACTTCCCCCAGAAAGAGTATGCACACTCCTGCAGCCAAAGAAAGCCCCCATATGACTCTGTAGCAAGAATCTTTCAGTAAGCACAAGAATGGTGGGAGGGTAAATGAATTAGGCACTGATAATATATACACCCGCAGTTTCCCCACCTTATGGATAGGGTGGATGTGAGCAGCACACAGGGAACAAAATGTGACATCAGTAGAAACATCCACTACCACCACCACCACCACCATTTTTGCTACAAACTCCAGTGATGGTGATGGTCTTTCCAGTGTATTCACTCTAGGGGGGGAGGGGGGGCCTCAGGAATTCCCTGACAGAGATAATGGTCAAAACAAAGTCACTGTGGTCATAACATTGGTCACTCTATCCATTCAGTAACAGAGATGACACATCCACTCAACCTGATAGCAAGAGTTCCTTACAGGCCAAGGATTCAAGCAGTTAGCATTCAGCCGTTTTTGTGTCAATTTCCCATCAATTTTCCTTTAGCCAAATTAAAATGTCATTTGGAACCAGATACTAACATTACAAATGAAGTGGCATTTTTTTGTTTACTGGGAAATAGCCATGATTGAGTTCATTAGTATGCCTTCTGCCCTATTTTGGAGTAGTGGAAAAGAAAAGAATTTCCTCAGGAAATCTCAACTGCATTATGAATAAATGATAAGCAGGGCTGGAGGGGCCTGAAAAGCCACAGAATTTCATTCTAGCCTGTATGCTCTGTGGCCTGAGGGGATTGAGGCCTCTTCAATAAACATATACTAGTAGCTTTTGTGGAAAGTGGAACAATATGAGAAGACTGAGCAGTCTGAGAATTTGCTAAAGCAGTTTATTTATCACTGCCAAAAACAACCGAGAATGAGACTGCTGTACTTTCTAAGTCAGTCTGTTAAGAGGGCAGCATAACTTGTTTAATAATCCCAAGACTATGTGTGTTGATTCTAGAATACAAGCACGTGCTTTGAAGAGTGAGTAGGACTGAATATTAGTAGCTTCCTGCGCAGACTTCAGTCAAGGTTTAAATTAAGATGTTTGCTCACGATTAGTCACATGCTTAAGTGGTTGGGGGGTGGGTGGAAGGATTTTTGCTTTTCATTTTAAAAATAGTGTTTTTATTGTTGCTTTTGCAAGAGGAAGATAAACAGGAATAAGATAATGGTGGGGGACTGAAGGGAGATAGTAAGCTTCTTAAGGTGAAGGAAAAATAATATCAGAGCTAGAAAAAGCATGATTGCTGCTGGATTTATGATACTCTAAATTGTTACCATTGAGCTCAAAACACATGACAATATTTAAAGCTTCTTAAAAAATTAATTGTACTAAGTAAAATAAAATTATAATGAAAGTTTCTTAGAATTAATTTTAAGTAAAATAAAATAGCTGTATTCCAAACTTCTTAAAATAAATGTTATCAATTTGCAATATTTAATGCTTCTTAAAGCTTTATCTTTGTATATTTTGAAGAAGTTTTAAATATTTTAAGTAAAAATCAACACAAAAAAAGAATATGCAACATGTGAGATATCAGAACTTGGAGGAATGTTTTAAAGTGGTGGTGGTGGTGGTGTATTCACCAGGAAATCCCTGACACAAAAAAAAAAATGGTCAAAGCAAAGCCATCAGTTGCTCTATCTGTCTCAGAGAAGAAGGTAAGAGATGGTGGAATGGAATGATGTCGTTAGCACAGGAGTGTGTTTTTAAAACAAGTCCAAAAATAGTAAGTAGTTCCACAATTCCATAGAGACCAAGTATCACTGAACTTTATGTCAGAGTTCAATTAGAAAAATCAGGCATTTGTAGTGAAAGAGAAGAAGCATTACAGGTGCCCAATATTCCCTTGTTTGCAATTTGTAATAAATGTTACATGCATTGATTGTGATGGCAGTTTTCACTGCTGACAATCAGTGTGCAACCTTTCTGTACATTTTCAGCCCAAAGAGTTCTCAAATTACTCAGTGATACATGAAAGGAAGCTATGCATTTTAGTAGCTGAGGCCCATTTGCAATAAATGCTTTGCACAATTAAATGAGAGCTTAGTATGCCCATAAACCTAACAGTGCCTGAATTTAGGATGGCTGCCCTTCCTGATGTATCAGACAAACTCTTCATTCTTGGAGTATGATTATAAAATGAAGTATAAGCAACAGCAGATTCACAAATTTTATGTTCAAAGCCAATGTTTAGTTGTTGGGTTTTTCTTCCTTTTTTTTCAAATGATCTGACCTAAAATGCCAATAAATAGTTCAAACTATTTATTGAACTGAAGTGGTAAGAATTTGATACAAGTCAGTTAACTGTCCCATACTTAAATCTGCCTGCCCATAACATAATAAGTGTTATGCTTAATCTAAACTGATCTAAGTAAAATTTCTTGATTTTGTAGTACATTATAAAAATAAAATATCAAACCAAATCTTATTTATTTATTTATTTATAGTGTCACTTAGGAGGAAAAATATCTTACAAAAGTCTCAAATGCAGACATTTTCTTGGTTGTTAATAGGTATATAATAAATAAACATTATAGATTTAAAATTCAACAAGCATTCTCAGTGTGATGCCAGCCACATGCCAAAATGGCAGTAGATTTAGAATAAAAAATTTTAAGACCATGTGTGTTATGCAGTATTAATCCGACAAAATTCTAGAAAAAAAAGAATTTGGATAAACTCTGAGAGTTCACCATAATGGGATATGATTATGTGTTTCCAGCCAAGATGATACGAGACACCTCTGGCAATAATATATCCTACACAGATGAATCATTTTGGCAATGATGTAAGAATAGATACATCATGATTTAGAATTTTTTAATCAGTGGCATGCATATTTGACAATCCCACTTCTGCCAAAACCTCTGTCCAGATGAGTTAAATGTGTTTATTTAGAGTTGAAATCGTAAGAGGTCTACAAGTATTATAAATGCTCTTTGACATTTTTTAGTTACTATAATTTGGAGAAGAGTTTCTTTTGTCTATACACCATATTATTCATAAAATAGCATACCTTTTTTCCAATTTATATTGATATTAGCTGGTGAGATACTTACCATTTGTAAATATATGATACTCATCATTTTAATCCTGTATAGAATTTTCTTTAAAGGATGAGAATACACCATTGTTCTCTAGTTGGGTATGATTTAAGAAATTCACATAGGTTTTGTATGTGCAAGGTCTCCTTATAGGTATACTACTTTCACAGTTTTGCTGATTAGACACAAA
Organism: Ictidomys tridecemlineatus; assembly: GCF_052094955.1. NCBI lineage: Eukaryota > Metazoa > Chordata > Mammalia > Rodentia > Sciuridae > Ictidomys > Ictidomys tridecemlineatus. The sequence continues at coordinate 64,303,860 of NC_135479.1, read as the reverse complement.
TCATGAAATGAATGGAATGTTAGAGAATAAAGAAAGAACAGAAGGAAGATTTTTCTTCCTTGTGCATATGGAAAGTTTGTTACTTCATGTACACTTTTTGTGATGCTAAAAGAGTAGAACTGAAGTCATGGTGAAAGATAGTTTGTTAGTTCCTATGAGGTGATTCAATTTATAAGGATCATCTTGCTTTTATCAAAATATAGGACCCTGGAGATGGGATAAGACAAAAAAACACTCTTCAAACACCATTTCTAATGTCAAATGTTTGGAAATTTGGAAGAGCACAAATGCCAAGGGTGCCTTCTTCCTTCTTAATTATGCAACCAGTCTACACCAATTTAAAATGTGAAAGGAGCTGGGCACTGTGGTGCACACCTATAATCCCAGAAACTGGGAGGCTGAGGCAGGAGGATCATGAGTACAAAGCCAGCCTCAGCGATGGCAAGGTGCTAAGCAACTCTAAATAAAATACAAATTAGGGCTAGGAATGCAGCTCAGTGGTTCAGTGTCCCTGAGTTCAATCCCAGGTATTTAAAAATATGAAAGGAAGAAAGAATGTGGATTAAGTGCTAAGAGAAAAATAATATCAGGAAAATTAGGTTTCTTCCAGCTATGTATACTAAGATTATCTGTATTTTCAGCAGAAATCAGGTTGGATTCAGTTCTTCAATGATGTGTTCTTTTATGATGCCACTTAAAATATGATTCAGCACAACCATGAAAAGGGGTAGGGACTGGGAGTGGTGGTACACGCCTGTAATCCAGTGAATCGGGAAGCTAAGGCAGGGAGGATCACAAGTTCAAGGCTGGCCTCAGTAATTCAGTGAGGCCTTACCTCAAAATAAAATAGGGGAAATAGCTCAGTGTCAAAGCACCTCTGAGTTCAATCCCCAGTACCAAAAAGGGGGAAGGGTAAAATTCTTGTGTTAAGAATTTAGGTCTGAAAGATTAGAACTCTCAATTATTTTTACTCTAAACGTAAAGAAATTTGAAAGTTTTTTTGTATTCTTATATATTCCTAAAGTCAAGAGAAAGTTGGGCAGGGCAGGGGGAGGCAATCAGCTAAATAATAATAAAGTTTGAATCATATGAAATTAACAATATCCATCTATTTTTTACCTAGAAAATTGGTACCAATATGCAACCATTTTTGAACTACAAAGATGATAATTTCATATGGTTCAACCTATTATCATAAAAAAACATTATTTGCAACAATGTGACTATCTACATGACAGCTAAGTCCTCAATTAGATGCTATGGAAATACTTAAATATAAATCAGTAGTGTCTAGGGGGAAAAACAGTTTATAAGGGTTTTGTTGTTCACATTTTTTGTGTAGATGAGGTTTAAAATAACAGTAAATCTCTACAATATTTTCAAAGTTTGTTTTCTATCTTATCATGATCCATGGTTCTGTGGGGCTAATTTACAAGGAGATTGTGTAATCTAGTTTTGTGATCAGTTCTCACCCTTTAGTTCTATGTTCTACCAATTATATTATGCTGAGAGGATGGTGAAGAGAAATTGATTTGGGGAAATAGAATAAAACAAGGTTTATTGCTTCAGCCTTAAACTAAGATGAGACCAGGACTGGGCACAGGTGCAGAACTCAATTGGGTGGAAGAGTGCCAGGGCATTTTGTCTTTGATCCTGATCTAGGGACTCTATGGGTAGTCTGTGTACTTGGTCTTGCCCAGGGAATGGGGGAGTGGAAAACCTGATGAATGACATGCAGCAGAGGGCAATATTAGGGCACTAAACTGATAAAAAAAAAATAGACCTTGAGGAAAAACATACCTACTGTCTACATTTGAGCCAGAATCTCGGAAAAATCACAGTTGGGCAATCTTGGTCAGATTACCTACAGGAGCTGACAACCCAAGAAAATTCAGTCATTATCAAGGAAATCCTGAATTTCACCTACTCATTACTAGCCAAAAAATGAAATGTAGACAGAAGGAACCAAAGAGAGGGATCCTAGTCCTTTCTCTGCATTGATTTGTGTAACAACATTAACATTGCTCTGCCTCATTGGTAAAATAAATTTCACACCAGCCTACTAAAAAAAAACACACAAAAAATACAAATACATATCGCAAAGCCTTACCCGCAATGGACTACGTCCTCCAGCCACACCCCCACCTGCTTCCAGTTACCACTCAGTTAATTCCATTAGGGATTAATTCACTGACTAGGTTAAGGCTATAGCCCAATCATTTCTTCTCCAAACCTTCTTGCATTGTCTCACACATGAGCTTTTGGAGGACACCACATCCAAACCATAACAGGTAGGTTTTCTTCTCACTTTATTCATTGTTCCCTTTACTGCATGGTATTTCTAAAAAAAATTTACCATTGTATCTATGTTTATTTTCATTGCTTACACTTTTTGTGTCTGATCTAAAAAAGTCATTATGGAATCTTGTATCTTAAAAACTTTTGCATGTCTTCTAGAAGAGCTTTGTAGCTTGATGTCTTCAATTTTAGTCATGAATGCATTTTTTGTTAATTTCCACATATGGTGTAACTGGATGGCAGTTTTTTACACATTTTGTTGTCTGTGAGCATTTCACATGGGGGGAAGTATAGAATAATCACTTGGCCATTTGAAAAAAAAAATGTCTGTGCCTCTTCTCCCTTTGTCCTCCCCAGATATACACACCTCATCACCATGTCTTTGAATGGAGAGCTCTCTTTTGCAGACATTACTGTGTGTTCCAACCCTCCCATCTTTTCCTGCTCCTGTATTTCAGAAGCACCTGACATAAGGTCCTCATAGCTATGATGTCTAAATTCTCTTGCAGTGTCTGAGTTCATCCTCCTGGAAAGTAGTTTGAAGTATGGGGTAGAGCTTATCAAGTGTAGCTGGATGCCCTGCAGCTGGAAAGAATCTCCTGGTATAGCTTTCATCTTAAAGGCAATTTAGTAGTCTATTTTCTTTTTCCTTTGTGTGTGTGTGTGTGTGTGTGTGTGTGTGTGTGTGTGTGTACACACCAAGGATTGAATCCAGGTATGCTTAACCACTGAGCTATATCACCTTTTTTATATTTTACTGAATGACAGGGTATCACTGAGTTGTTTAGGGCTAGAGTGGCTTTAAACGCACAATTTTCCTGCCTCAGCCTCCCAAACTGCTGAGATTACAGGTATGAGCTATTGCACCCAGCTAGTTGCTTCTTTTTATTAGCTACTGTGAATAGTGTTATAATGAAAATGGTAATGGAGCCATTTTTTAAAAAACATATGTATTTTAATTCCTTTAGATGTATATCCAGAATTAGGCCTGGGGTTGTGACTCAGTGGCAGAGCCCTTGCTTAGAATGTGTGAGGCACTGGGTTCGATCTTCAGCATTACATAAAAATAAATAAATAAAATAAAGGTGTTGTGTCCATCTACAACTCAAACAAATATATATATATATATATATTTGTGAGTGTGTGTGTGTGTGTGTGTGTGTGTGTGTGAGTGTGTGTCTATCTCCGGGTGCAGTGATACATGCCTGTAATCCCAGCAACTCAGGAGGCTGAGGCAAGAGGATCGCAAATTCAAAGCCAGCCTCAGCAACTTAGCAAGGCATTTAGCAATTCAGTGAGACTCTGTCTCTAAATAAATTCAAAAAAGGGTGGGGGCTGGGGATGTGGCTCAAGCGGTAAGGCACTCGCCTGGCATGCGCGGGGTGCTGGGTTCGATCCTCAGCACCGCGGAAAACTGAAAAATAAATATTTAAAAATTCTCTCTCTTTCTCTCCCTTCTCTGTCTAAAAGGAGGGGAGGATATGGCTTAGTGCTTAAACACCCTTGGGTTCAATCTCCAGAACAACAACAACAAAAGATATATATCCATAATTATTCTTAGTGGATTATATGCTAGTTCTATTTTTAGGGTTTTGTGTGTGTACGTGTGTGTGGTGCTGGGGATTGAACCCAGGGCCTTGGGCATGCAGGACAAGCACTCTACTAACTGAGCCATATTATTAGTTTTTTTAAGAATGTTCATACTATTTTTAAAAAGAGCTTTGCTAAAATTATATTCTCTTCAACAGTATGTAAGGTTTCTTTTTCTCTATATCCATATGCTCTGGATTTCTTGTTATCATTCAGCTTTCTGAAAACCGCCATTCCAGTGCCTGAATCCATGTTGCAGGAGGTCTGCTAGTAGACTGGTGCATGGAATCTCTGATGCAAGTTTGTTAGAATCCAGGCTATTAAGTAGCCACTGGAAGAGTGTGCTGTAGACCTTTGCTGGAAACAAACTGGGTTCTGTGCCTTTTAATCCTTTTTCTGCACAACTTCTGGGGTTTGTAGGCCATGGAAATGCTTACACCCCAATGTAAAACCACTTGTTTGTGATCTAGGAGAAATTTTACATGTTTAGTCCCCTTAACTCCCAGCAATTTGGGGTTTTGAATGTAGTCCCTTGAACAGAACGTGTTAAAATTAAGACACTCAGTGTTTCGATAAACTCCTCATAAAAGGAATTGGTAGGCCTGGCATTATTACTGGGGTGAACTGGGAGATAGGGCTCAAGAAATGCTGAATTCCCACTCAGGTTATCAAGGAATTGACTGTTATTTCCCCCTACTAAATGCATGATGCAGGCTAGATAGAAGCTCAGCTAGCTGTCAGCAATAGCAGTTGACAGCGTAGGCAAATTGCTTCTAGGTATAAACTGACACCTTTCAGATTTAATTCCTCTGCTGTGATGTCAGGTAATGAGGCCCAAGGAAGTTCTTGCATAGCCATAGAAATTACTCTTTTCTTCAGTTTGTATGGTTATGTAACCCTAGTCCCTTCCTCCCCCAGCACTACATAAATTAAGATACAAACCACAGAAACCTTTAGAGGTAAGTAACGTATGGTCCAATCTTTCTCTATTTGGGAGAGAAAGATTACATACTGGCTGTTGGGGATTGTGTCCCAATTATATGGCACATTGCCCAAAGCAAAACTAATGAACAAGTATATTTCAGCTTTTTCTACTCATTTGAGTGTAGATATTTTCTAAGTTGTCCTCCATATCTAAGTCTCTCTACTCATTTATGACTGTCTAAGAGGGACTCGAAACATGAGTAGATATTTATTCATTGCATACACAGATGGAGGGAGAGTCAGGGGGCTCTCATTCTGCTTTATTTCCAATATCATCCCCCCGTAACACCTGTCTTTTGTTGTGGTTCTTGGATATTAACCCAGGGTCCTGCAGATTCTGCACACACACTACCCATGAACTGTGCCCCTAGCCCCAATACCTACCTTTAGATTGGGTTTCATTGTCCTTTCACACCTAATGTTATTCTAGATATGGTTGGATTTATTTAGGCCTTTATATTGCTCTTAATAGAAAAATATATATTAATGGATTTAACTATGGATTTTGTTTTTGTATTATGATTCCCTTTTTTAATCATCTTAATACTATAGTTTCACAATGCACATTATTGCCAAGTAATGTTACCTACTTCTTTTATACCTACTAATAAGGTTTTTGGGGGGTTAAATTTACACATACTTTGCCTCCCAGATGAGTTTTTAAAACTTTTTGCTTTGGTCCCTTCTTCCATTAAAAGTAAAGCATGCTGAAATTTTATTGTAATAATATTACAGATTAATTTTGGGGAAAATGGTTATCTTTGTAATGGTGAGTTTTATCATCTACACTCAATTTCAGTGGGTTTAATCTATGTGGTTGTATAAATTTTTATTTTCTGATAAATTTTATGTATTTCCTTTTTCAAACATGTATATATGTAAAGGATCACTTAATCATCTATGTAATTTTCATTTGGTGTTTCATGTTTTCCCCCACTGGATATAATGTGACCAAAAATGTATCTAAGCCTTAGAAACCATATTTGCACACTTTATTCTCTCTTCTCAAATGTACAACCTCTTTCTCCTACCCCTAGATTTCAGTACTTCTGGGTCCTTATATTTATCATGGTACATGTGTGTGTTAGTTTCTGTAAGTCTGTAGTACTGGTGGGGGAGTCTCATATATATTTTTATTACTTATTCAAAACATTACATAGCTCTTGACATATCATATTTTATACATTTGATTCAAGTGGGTTATGAACTCCCATTTTTACCCTGTATATAGATTGCAGATTCATATTGGTTATACATCCACATTTATACATACCGCCATACTAGTGTATGTTGTATTCTGCTGCCTCTCCTATCCTCTGCTATCCCCCCTGCCCTCCCCTCTCCTCCCCTCCCATCTTCTCTCTCTACCCCATTACTGTAATTCATTTCTCTCTCTTGATTTTTTCACTTTCTCCTCTCTTCGTCTTATATGTAATTTTGTATAACAATGAGGGTCTTCTTCTATTTCCATGGAATTTCCCTTCTCTCTCCCTTTCCCTCCCACCTCTCATCCCTGTTTAATGGTGATCTTCTTCTCATGCTCTTCCTCCCTGCTCTATTTTGAGTTGCCCTCCTTATATCAAAAAAGACATTTGGCATTTGTTTTTTAGGGATTGGCTAGCTTCACTAAGCATAATCTGCTCTAATGCCATCCATTTCCCTGCAAATGCCATGATTTTGTAATTTTTTAGTGCTGAGTAATACTTCATTGTGTATAAATGCCACATTTTTTTATCCATTCATCTATTGAAGGCCATCTAGGTTGGTTCCACAGTTTAGCTATTGTGAATTGTGCTGCTATGAATGTCGATGTAGCTGTATCCTTATAGTACGCTCTTTTAAGGTCTTTGGGGAATACTCCGAGAAGGGGAATAGCTGGGTCAAATGGTGGTTCCATTCCCAGCTTTCCAAGGAATCTCCATACTGCTTTCCAAATTGGCCGCACCAATTTGCAGTCCCACCAGCAATGTACAAGAGTACCCTTTTCTCCACATCCTCGCCAGCACTTGTTGTTGTTTGACTTCGTAATGGCTGCCAATCTTACTGGAGTGAGATGGTATCTTAGGGTGGTTTAATTTGCATTTCTCTGACAGCTAGAGATGGTGAGAATTTTTTCATGTACTTATTGATTGATTGTATATCCTCCTCTGAGAAGTGTCTGTTCAGGTCCTTGGCCCATTTGTTGACTGGGTTATTTGTTATCTTATTGTCTAATTTTTTGAGTTCTTTGTATACTCTGGATATTAGGGCTCTATCTGAAGTGTGAGGAATAAAAATTTGTTCCCAGGATGTAGGCTCCCTATTTACCTCTCTTATTGTTTCTCTTGCTGATAAAAAAAAAACTTTTTAGTTTTAGTAAGTCCCATTTGTTGATTCTTGTTTTTAACTCTTGTGCTATAGGTGTTCTATTAAGGAATTTGGAGCCTGACCCCACAATATGTAGATCGGAGTCAACTTTTTCTTCTATCAGATGCAGAGTCTCTGGTTTGATATCAAGCTCTTTGATCCATTTTGAGTTAACTTTTCTGCATGACAAGAGAAGGGGATTCAGTTTCATTTTGTTGCATATGTATTTCCGGTTTTCCCAGCACCATTTGTTGAAGATGCTATCCTTTCTCCAATGCATGATTTTAGCACCTTTGTCAAATATAAGGTAGTTGTAATTTTGTGGATTGGTCTCTGTGTCCTCTATTCTGTACCATTGGTCCACCAGCATGTTTTGGTACCAGTACCATGCTGTTTTTGTTACTATTGCTCTGTAGTATAGTTTGAAGTCTGGTATCGCTATACCACCTGTTTCACTCTTCCTGCTTAGAATTGCTTTTGCTATTCTGGGTCTTTTCTTTTTCCACATGAATTTCATGATTGCTTTATCTATTTCTACAGGAAATGCCGTTGAGATTTTGATTGCCATTGCATTAATCCTATAGAGAACTTTTGGTAATATCGCCATTTTGATGACTTTAGTTCTGCCTATCCATGAACAGGGTATATTTTTCCATCTTCTAAGATCTTCTATTTCTCTCCTTAGGGTTCTGTAGTTTTCATTGTATAAGTCTTTCACCTCATTTTTTTTAGAGAGAGAATTTTTAATATTTATTTTTTAGTTCTCAGTGGACACAAACATCTTTGTTTGTATGTGGTGCTGAGAATTGAACCCGGGCCGTATGCATGCCAGGCGAGCACACTACCTCTTGAGCCACATCCCCAGCCCAACTTTCACCTCTTTTGTTAGGTTAATTCCCAAGTATTTTTTTTTGGGGGGGGGGGTATTGTGAATGAGGTGGTTGTCCTCATTTCTATTTCAGAAGATTTGTCACTGATATACAGGAATGCCTTTGATTTATGCGTGTTGATTTTATATCCTGCCAGTTTGCTGAATTCATTTACTAGCTCTAGTAGTTTCTTTGTAGAACCCAAAAGGTTAGGATCATGTCATCCACAAATATTACCAATTTAAGTTCTTCTTTTCCTATCTTTATGCCTTTAATTACTTTCATCTGTCTAATTGCTCTGGCCAGTGTTTCGAGAACTATGTTGAATAGAAGTAGTGAGAGAGGGCCTCCCTGTCTTGTTCCAGATTTTAGAGGGAATACCTTCAATTTTTCTCCATTTAGAATGATGCTAGCCTGAGGCTTAGCATAGATAGCTTTTACAATGTTGAGGTAAGTTCCTGTTATCCCTAGTTTTTCAAGTGTTTTGAACATAAAGGGATGCTGTACTTTGTCAAATGCTTTTTCTTCATCTATCAAGATGATCATATGGTTCTTATCTTTAAGTCTATTGATGTGGTGAATAACATTTATTGATTTCCATATATGGAACCAGCCTTGCATCCCAGGGATGAATCCTACTTGATCATGGTACACAATTTTTTTGATATGTTTTTTCATCCAATTCGCCAGAATTTTATTGAGGATTTTTGCATCTAGGTTCATTAGAGATATTGGTCTGTAGTTTTCTTTCTTTGAGGTGTCTTTGGTATCGGAATCAGGGTGATGTTGGCCTCGTAGAATGAATTTGGAAGGGCTCCCTCTTTTTCTATTTCCTGAAATAACTTGAAAAGTATTGGTATTAATTCTTCTTTAAAGGTTTTGTAAAACTCTGCTGTATACCCATCTGGTCCTGGGCTTTTCTTGGTTGGTAGTATTTTGATGGCTTCTTCTATTTCTTCCATTGATATTGGTCTGTTTAAGTTACATGTATCCTCCTGACACAATCTGGGCAAATCATATGACTTAAGAAATTTATCAATGTCTTTACTATCTTCTATTTTATTGGAATATAGGTTTTCAAAGTAATTTCTAATTGTCTTCTGAATTTCTGTAGTGTCTGTTGTGATATTGCCTTTTTCATCCCATATGTTAGTAATTTGAGTTCTCTCTCTTCTTCTCTTCATTAGAATGGCTAACAGTCTGTGGTTCTTATTTATTTTTTCGAAGAACCAACTTTTAGTTTTGTCAATTTTTTCAATAGTTTCCTTTGTTTCAATTTTGTTGATTTCAGCTCTGATTTTAATTATTTCTTGCCTTCTGTTACATTTGCTGTTGTTTTGCTCTTCATTTTCTAGGGTTTTGAGATGAAGTGTGAGATCATTTATTTGTTGGTTTTTTTCTTTTTTCTTTTTTTTTTTTTTTTTTTTTTTTTTTGAGGAATGAACTCCAGGCAATGAATTTCCCTCCTAAAACTGCTTTCATTGTGTCCCATAGATTCTGATATGTTGTGTCTGTATTTTCATTTATCTCTAAGAATTTTTTATTTCCTCTTTTATGTCTTCTGTAACCCATTGATCATTCAGTAACACTGTTCATTTTCCAAGTGATGTAGGATTTTTCCTTCCTTCTTTTATCTTTGATTTCCAGTTTCATTCCATTATGATCAGATAAGATGCATGGTATTATCCCCTCACCTTTGATTTTCTAAGGGTTGCCCTATGGCATAATATATGGTCTAATTTTGAGAAGGATCCATGTGCTGCTGAGAAAAAAGTATATCCGCTTGATGATGGTTGGTATATTCTATATATGTCAGTTAAGTCTAGGTTATTAATTGTGTTATTGAGTTCTATAGTGTCTTTATTCAACTTTTGTTTGGAAGATCTGAACAATGGTGAGAGAGGTGTGTGGAAGTCACCCATAATTATTGTGTTGTGGTCTATTTGACTATTGAACTTGAGGAGAGTTTACTTTATGAACATTGCAGCACCATTATTTGGTGCATAAATATTGATAATTGTTATGTATTGTTGGTGAATGGTTCCCTGTAACAGTATATAATGTCCTTCCTTATCCCTTTTGATTAACTTAGTCTTGAAGTCGATTTTATTCGATATGAGGATGGCCACCCCTGCTTGCTTCCGAGGACCGAGTGCGTGGTATGATTTTTCCCAACCTTTCACCTTCAGTCTGTTTATGTCTTTTCCAATCAGATGTGTCTCCTGAAGGCAGCATATTGTTGGATCTGTTTTTTTAATCCAGGTTACCAGCCTATGTTGCTTTATTGGTGAGTTTAAGCCATTAACGTTTAGGGGTACTATTGATTATGGTTTGTACTTGCACTCATGTTTGATTATTTATCTATTTTTTTTATTTGGTTTGTTTCTCCATGATTAGCTTTTTTTTTCTTCACTCTCGCTTTACTGCGGTACTTCCCACTGTTGGTTTTGGTTGTTGTTTTTCATTTCTTCCTTGTGTAGTGTTTTGCCCAAGATACTTTGCAGTGATGGTTTTCTGGCTGCGAATTCTTTTCACTTTTTTTTTATCGCGAAAGATTTTTATTTCGTTGTCGTACCTGAAGCTTAATTTTGCTGGATACAAAATTCTTGGTTGGCATCCATTGTCTTTCAGTGTTGGAAATACGTTGTTCCAGGATCTTCTCGCTTTCAGCATTTGTGATGAAAAATCAGCCATTAACCTAATTGGTTTACCCCTGAATGTAATCTGCCTCCTTTCTCTTGTAGCTTTTAATATTCTCTCTTTGTTCTGTATATTGGTATCTTCATAACAATGTGTCTTGGAGTTGGTCTACTGTGATTCTGTATGCTTGGTGTCCTGTATGCATCTAGAATTTGTACATCCATTTCCTGTTTTATGTCTGGTAAGCTTTCTAATATTATTTCATTCAACAGATTGCTCATTCCCTTGATTGGACCTCTATACCTTCCTCTATCCCAATGACTGTTAAGTTTGGTTTTTTTATGTTATCCCATATCTCTTGGATGTTTTGCTTGTGGTTTCTTGCCAGCCTGAGTAGGCTAGACTCTTTTCAAGATGATATATTTTGTCTTCATTGTCTGACATTCTGACTTCTACTTGCTCCACTCCGCTAGTGATACTCTCGTTTGAGTTTTTAATTTGGTTTATAGTTTCCTCCATTTCTAGGATTATTGTTTGATTTTTTTTTATAATCTCTATCTCCTGGTAAAGTTTCTTATTTGCTTCCTGAATCTGTTTATGTAATTCATTTTCAATGCGTCCTTTCATTGTTTAAATTTGCTGTCTCATGACCTCTTTAAGATTCCATTCCATCTGCGTAAGGTATTCCTTGAGTTCTTTATTTGACCATTTCTCTGATGCCTCTAGGTCCTCCTGTATATTTAGGCTGTCTTGAATTGTTTGTATTCCTTTTATTCCTTGCTTTTTCATGATGCTCATGTTACTTCTGGTTCTGTTTGACTGCTGAGTTACTGTTTACTCCTATAAATTTATTTTGGTTTGGTGTATCTCCAGGGTCTCTCCTTTGTGATGGGAGACTATGACTAGAGATGATGAATTTTATTGTACTTTAAAGCAGATTCATTCATTTCATAAAATAGCGTACGGATTCTGATGGCATATAGCTATCTGCGGTTTGGTCTTAGGACTTATGTTTAGGTCAAGTGATGTGATAATATAGAGGTTGGTATATCTTGGCAACCTTGGAAGATTGCTCTACTGACAGGGGATATTAACAGGAGAATTGTCCGGAGTATTTGGGGGTAACTAGGGACTTGGTAGCACTATAGATTGCCTCAGAACATTTACCTATATACATTTAGTAAATTACACATAAACAGCGTCGTAATGCTTGGGAGGAAAGGTATTAGAAGGGGAAGGAAGAAGTCGCTAAAGAGAATGAGAGTAAATAGGTAGAATTAAAGAAAAGGGGAAAAAGGAAATTGAAAAGAAATGAAAAAAATGCAGTCTTAAAGCTCAATTAACTTCTCTTCCAGTGCCCACCAGGCCAAGCTTCTCCTTTCAATACGCAGGAAACAATCCCTGTGAGGCGGCTCTTCCTCCCCCACTGGGTGGCTCTCCAATCCTGGTCGCCCAGGGCCTTTCCTGGTCTCCAGCCACTTCCCTGCTTTTCCTCCAGCCAGGCCCCACTCATGGGTAGCATTCACCACAGAACTAGCTACAGCTCCCAGGTGCCCTGTTTTCTTGAGCGACTGGGCACACTCTCTCTCTGTTTGCCATTCCCCCAGACCCCAAGGTTGTGGAGCCAGGGCTGGGGACCATCAGCTTATTTTGCCTGCTTCCCTCCGGTAGCCACGCCCCCAGGAGCTAGCACAAGAAATCTCGGTTGTCAGCGCTGGTGGGAGCAGTAGCCAGGGGTCAGACGTCCCTCCCTCGGTCTGACAATCATGCTGGGGAGGGGCCCTTGAGATTTCCCTGCTGTGTGGACAGTGGGGGCCCAGGCGTGACACACCTGCAGCCGCCGGTTTCGCTGGAGCTATCCCATCCACCGAATTCTGGTGACGTCAGTTCTCTGCCATGGTGGTGTCCAATGCGAAGGGTGGCCGTTCTCTTTGCCAGGGTGTCCGATGTGAAGGGTGGGTCCAGTCCGACTCTCCCAGGTCCCACCTCAGCTCTGGGCCCGCTGCCTATGGAGGCTTGGTTGGCATCACCTCAAAAGGTTCACAGAGGAACCAAAGAGTTGATTCTCTATTCCACTGGAGCGTCTCTGTAGCACTGAGTCCTGGCAGTTTGGCGGCTGGATGCAAACAATCAACCAGAAACTGTGCACGGGCAGCCTGAATTCACCCACTCCAAGCTCAGTGTGGGCTCTGAGGGACTCAAACTGCTTGCCCTAGATCCACTTCAGCCCAGCATTTCCAAATGATCTTGAGCAAACAGCATTCAGTCAGTTTAAGACTCTCTTTGCCTGCGCAGCCGAAGAGGTCACAGAATTGATCTCTCCACGCCTGTTGCCCTGTTGGTCTCTCGGAGTCTCATATATTTTTGAGAGCCAGTTTCCATAAATTGATGATAACAATTTATCATGTTTTGTTCATGATAATTCATTTGTTTTATATCTTCATCGATAGTATTTAATTTTATTTATCTAACATGATTTTATTTCACGTTTGTCTAATTTCTTAAGATGTTGATATTTTTATGATTATTGAACATTTACATACCTCCTATGTAATGTGGCTCTTCAAGCCTCTTGCCTGATTTTCTTATGAGGTCTCTACCATTTCCTTTCTTATTCCAAAAATTTGGGAGGAAGTTAATTTTTCTACTCTGTCACTTTTCTTTGTACTCTTTAATGGTATCACTTGTTGAATAGAATTTCTATTTTAATATTGCCCAGTTTATTAACTTTTTTTTCAGTCTCAGAGATTTAACCCAGGGGGTGTTTAACCACTAAGCCACATCCTCAGCACATTTTTTTTTAATTTTTATGAGACTGTCTCTTGCTAAGTTGCTTAGGGCCTTGTTGCTAAGTTGTTGCCTAAGTTGCTGACTCTGGCTTTGAACTTGCAATACTTTGCCTCAGTCATGGGTTATAGGCGTGTGCACTGCATCCTGCTGTGTATAAATTTGTTGGGGTTTTTTTTTGTAATTTTGAAAAAAATCTCTCTCTCTCTCTCTCAAAATTGAAATTAAGGATGCCCTATCACCCTACCCTGAACTACATCCAGATCCACAGCCCTTTTTAAATTTTATTTTGCCATAGAGTCTCAATATTTGCTCAGGTTTGCAGTCCTCCTATGTTAGCTTCCCAAGTAGCTGGTATTATATGCATGCATGTCTACCCTATAAATCCCTTTCTTATAACAATTTTTGGATATTTTGATTTATTTATTGGATATATATATATAGATATATATATATATATATATATGGAAAGGATACCACTTTTCTGTTTCCCTGCAACACACACTCTGTCATTTATAATGATCTAAACAGCAAGTGCCTTTTTTTTAAAGGTTCTGCCTTTAGTTACATAGGACTATTTATTCATTTCTTTATGTGATGTACACTTTATAACATATGGCCACATTTGGTAAAAGGATCATCCAGTCAGAAATGGACTTCATCATGTACAATGATGGCTATAATATATAGCCTACATAGGTAGATGTAAATCATATAGCTGTCAGTACAGTCTATGGTGCTTGCAAAATGGCAAAAACACTTAACAGTGCATTTCTCAAAATAAATGCCCATAATTAATTAGGAATCATTGTCTACCTACATATGTATTACAATTATGTATACAATTAATAAATACTTTTTAATTATCAAACTTTCCAGAGCTCTTTCAATATGTCTTTTAAAAGCACAAGCATTTGACATTTCCAGCACTCTGGATATGTTCATTTTCAATATCTTTAAAATATTGTGATTTTGTTTACTCTCCTTTTTATACAATTTATCTTTTCCAAACTATTGAGATTGATAATTAGCTAATAAATTCATAGACATTTTAGTTCAACTATTTACGACTGTGTTTCTTTTTTAACCTCAGTTTTGGAGGAATTAGATCAGATAAAAACTAGAAGAGAGGAAGAAAAGAAACAAAAAGAAAGAGAAGCAGAAGAAGCACAAAAGCAACTATCCCATGGCACTCCTGTTACAATAGAGAATTTTTCAAGTTGGAAGGCCAAGTTTGATGCAGAACTTTTGGAAATTAAAAAGAAATGGATGAAAGAAGAAGAGCAAGCAGGAAAAAATAAATTAAGTGGGAAACAGCTATTTGAAACAGATCATAATCTTGACACTGATATCCAGTTCTTGGAGGATGCTAGAAACAATGTGGAGGTAGATGAGTCTTTGTTCCAGGAAATCAACGACTTGGAGCTGGAGGATGATGAAGATGATCCAGACTACAATCCCGCTGACCCAGGGAGTGACTCAGCAGACTAATGGACTGTCCCCATCTGCAGAGAAGTTGACTGCCACAGCATCTGTGGCTATTCTGAGAGGGTTTTGATATTCCTTTCTTTTTTTCTAAGAAAAAAAATAATTTTCAGGAGAATATTCTTCTGATCACTTTCATCACTGACTTAATAAACTAACCTTAAAGTTTCAAAATAAATAAATAAATCTGATAAACCTTTACACATGCTGATGAAGAGAAGGAGAGAGAAAACTCAAATTACTAACATCTATGATGAAAATCGAAATATCAAGATGGGCACTACAGAAAATCAGAAGATAATCAGGAATTATTTTGAAAATGTATACTCCAATTAAATATTGAAGGCATCAACAAATTTCTAGCATCAAATGATTTGCCAAAACTGAATCAGGATGATATACACAAGTTAAAGAGATCAATTTCAAGTAATGAAATAGAAGACTCCATCAGAAGTCTACCACAAGAAAAGCCAAGACCGAATGGATACACAGCTGAGTTCTACAAGACCTTCAAAGAAAAGTTAATACCAATACTCCTCAAATTATTTCATGAAATAGAAAATAGGGAGCACTTCCAAACTCATTGTATGAGGCCAATATCACCCTGATTTCAAAATCAGACAAAGACACATCAAAGAAAGAAAACTTGAGACCAATATCTCTAATAAACATAGATGCAAAAATTCTCAATAAAATTCTGGCAAATTGAATACAAAACATATAAAAAAAATAGTGCACCATGATCAATTGGGGTTCATGCTAGGGATGTAAGGTAGGTTCAATAAATGTAATTCATCACATAAATGTACTTAAAGAAAAGAATCATACGATCAGCTCAATAGATGCAGAAAGAGAATTCAAGAAAATTTAGCATCCCTTCATGTTCAAAACACCATAAAAACTAGGGTTAACAGGAATATATCTCAACATTGTAAAAGCTATCTATGCTAAGCCCCAGGCCAACATCACTCTAAATGGAGAAAAATTGAAAGCATTCCCTGTAAAAACTGGAACAAGACAGGGATGCCCTCTTTTACCACTTCTATTTAACATATTATTGAAACTCTAGCCAGCACAATCAGATAGATGAAAGAAATTAAAGAGATATGGACAGAAAAAGAAGAACTCAAATTAGCACTATTTGCCAACGATATGATTCTATACCTAGAGATACAAAAAATTCCACCAGAAAACTTCTAGAACTAATAAAGGAATCCAGCAAAGTAGCAGGATATAAATCAAAGACATTTCTGTATATCAGTGACAAATCCTCTGAAAACAAACTAGGAAAACTACCCCCATTTACAATACCCTCCAAAAAAATAAAATACTTGGGAATCCACTTAATGAAAGAGGTGAAAGACCTCTACAATGAAAATTATAGAATGCTAAAGAAAGAAATTATAGAAGACCTTAGAAGATGAAAAGATCTCCCTTATTCTTGGATAGGCAGAATTAATATTATCAAAATGACTATAATATTAAAAGCACTATACAGATTTTAATGCAATTCCAATCAAAATCTCAATGATATTCCTCATAAAAGTAGAAAAAGCAATCATGAAATTCATCTGGAAAAATAAGAGACCCAGAATAGCTAAAGCAATCCTTGGCAAGAAAAGTGAAGAAAGTAGCATCACTATACCAGACCTTAAACTATACTACAGAGCGATAGTAACAAAAACAGCATGGTATTGGCACCAAAATAGACTTGTAGATCAATGTAGAATAGAAGACACAGAGACAAACCCACATAAATACAGTTATCTCATATTAGACAAAGGACCAAAAGCATATATTGGAAAAAAAGAGAATTTCTTCAACAACTGGTGCTGGGGAAATTGGAAATCCATATGCAACAAAATGAAATTAAGCAGGGGCTTAATTCCTACCTCTCATCATGCACAAAACTCAACTCAAAGTGGATCAAGAACCTAGGAATTAAACCAGAGACCCTGCATTTATATAAGAAAAAGTAGGCCCAAATCTTCATCATGTCAGATTAGGCCCCAACTTCCTTAATGAGACTCCCAAATCATAAGAAAAAAAAATCAAGAATCAATAAATGGGATGGATTCAAACTAAAAAGCTTCTTCTTGCAAAAGAAACAATCAGTGAGGTGAATAGAGAGCCTATAGAATGAGAGCAAATTTTTACCACCCACACATCAGATAGAGCACTAATCTCTAAGATATATAAAGAACTCAAAAATCTTAACACCAAAAAAAAAAAACAAATAACCCAATCAATAAATGGGCCAAGATAGATACTTCTCAGAAGATAATATACAATCAATCAACAAATACATGAAAAATGCTCAACATCTCAAGTAATTAGAGAAATGCAAATCAAAACTTACTCTAAGATTTCATCTCACTCCAGTCAGAATGGCAGCTATTAAGAATACAAACAACAGTAAGTGTTAGCAAGGATGTGGGGAGAAAGGTACACTCATACATTGCTGATGGGACTGCAAAATGGTGCAACCAATATGGAAAGCAGTATGGAGATTCCTTTGAAAACTTGGAATGAAACCACCAATTGACCAGCAATTCCTCTCCTCACTTTATACTCAAAGGATTTAAAAACAGCATACTACAGGGACACAGCCACATCAATGTTTATAGCAGCACAATTCACAATAGCTAAATTGTGGAACTAACCTAGATGCCCTTCAGTAGATGAATGGATAAAGAAAATATCAAAAAAAAAGAAGTGTGTCACATTAGATTGGGTAGAGAGAGGTGATGGGGGGAGGGGAGGGGAAGGGGGAATGGAAGAACAGCAGAATAAAATAGACACTGGTATTGCTGTGGGTATATATGTGATTATATGACCAATGTGATTCTGCAATCTGTACACTCAGAAAAAATGAGAAATTATACCCCATTTGATTCAAATATATGATATGTCAAGATCATTTTACTGTGTAACTAATTAAACAAATTTAACTAATGTGTAACTAATTAAAACAAATTTAAAAAGGAATACAAACAAAAAAAGAAAATATGCTACATATACACAATGGCATATTACTCAGCATTAAAAGAAAATAAAATCATGGCATTTGCAGGTAAATGGATGGAGCTGGAGAATATTATGCTAAGTGAAGTAAGCCAATCCCCAAAAAAACCCAAATGCTGAATGTTTTCTTTGATAATGGGGATGGAGGGAGCATGGAAGGAATGAAGGAACTTTAGATAGAGCAAAGGGGAGGGAGGGGAAGGGAGGGGGTGTGGGATTAGGAAAGACAGTGGAATGAGATGGACATCATTACCTTAAGTACAAAGATACAAATGGTGTGACTCTACTTTGTGTACAACCAGAGACATGGAAAAGTGTTCTCTATATGTGTACTATGAATTGAAATGCATTCTGCTATCATATATAACAAATTAGAATAAATATTTTTTAAAAAAAGAAAATATGTTATATATACAAAATGGACTTTTACTCAGTCCTAAAGAAGAATAGAATTATGGTATTTTCCAGTAAGTGGGTGAAACTGGAGAACATCATTAATTGAAATAAATCAGACTCAGAAAATCAAGCATCAAATGTTTTCTATTAATATACAGAAGCTGAGCAAAATAATATGGAAAGGGGGATTGATATCATAAATGCAAAAGAAAGATCAGTGAAATAGAAGATGAAGATCAAAAGAGGGAGAAGGAATAGGAAAGGGGAGGAAATGCAGAAAGAATTTGACAAAGTCTGCTATGTGAATGTATAAATACTACAATGAATTCCTCCTTTATTTAAATCTATAAGGCACAAATCAAAAATTAAATGAATGAAAGTAAGACCAGCAGAGTAGAGGAAGAATTTTAGGTTGGGAAAGAAGGAGTATCAAGTACTAAAATGGAATAAATTAAATTCCATGCATATAAAAATTTGTCAAAATAAACCCAACTATTTGGGTATAACTATAATTCACTAATAAAAAAAAACAAGAACAGGACTTGCAGAGACAATTCTGTAAAAAAAGAAACACAAATATCCAACAAGCACGAAGAAACCATGGTTAATACTATTGATCACTAGGGAAATGCAAATCAAAACTACAATGAGATACAACTTCACACTCATTAGAATGTCTGGCACCAAAGGAAAAAATGTAAAATAACCAGTGTTGAGGATGTGAAAACATTAGAACCCTTGCATATGATCGGTGAAGATGTAAAATAGTTCAGGCACTATGGAAAACCATAGTGGCAGTTCATAAAAATATACACAGAATTCGCATAGGATCCAGCAATTCCATTCTGAGTAGAGCTCTAGAAGAACTGATATTTGAGTCATCAAACTCACTCATAGGGGCTGGGGTTGTGGCTCAGTGGTAAAGCACTTGGCTAGCACATGCAGGGCACAGGGTTTGATCCTCTGCACCATATAAAAATATATGAATAAAATAAAGATATTTTTTTAAAAGACTCATTCATAGCAGAATTATTCACAATAGCCAAAAGATAGAAGGAGCCCCAGTGTCCATGGATGGAAGAATGGATAATCAAAATGTGATACAAACATTCAATGGCCTATTTTTATGCCACAAAAAGGAAGAAATTCTATTAGAATCCACATGCTACACATGAATGAACCTTGAGGAAATCATGCTAAGTAAAATAAGCAAGCCACATAGAGGCAAATACCATGTGATTCCACTACTATGAAGTTCCTAGATTAATCAAATTCACAGATATAGTGGAACTCTGTTACCAGGAGCTCAGAGAAGAAAAATAAAAAGTCCTTGTTTGATGGGTACAGAGTTTCAGTTCTGCAAGATGAAAGAAGATCTGTGGGTAGATGGCAGTAATGGATACATAACAATGGGGAAGCACTTAATGCCACTGAACTGTGCATTTAAAATGGTTAAGGAGCTGAGGGTGATAGAACATGTGAGCAAAGCACTGGGTTGATCCCCAGCACCACAGTAAAGATAGGAAATTTTGTGTCATGTATGTGCTACCACACTTCAAAATACACTATTTTTAAAAACTGGGATCCCTCCTTTTGCATTCCAAATTTGTCATTTTCAGTAGATCCTTCCCAATCCATGTTTCTTTTTCCTAAAAGCAAGATTAGATCACAGCTCTGTGCAAAATCACTGTGCATCTGTAACAAAGCCCAGAAATCCTATGGTTCATGCAACCAACTTCAAGCAGTCCCTTCTGGATGTACACACTCTGGCAGAGAACTACCAGTGGGCAGTCCTCCTCAGTTACCTTTGGATAAAAGGTGCCCTTCAAAAACTGTGTTAATTCAGGAATGTCCAGAGGTTAAAAGATTACATTATGAGAGCTGCAACCTAATCAGCAGCTTAATCCATCTGATAAATTAATGATCTTAATGGACTCACTAGGTGGTAACTGTAGGCAGGTGGGGGCATGGCTGTCCCAGTCTTTCAAAGGTCTGAGGAAGTGAGAAGTACAAGATAATTTCTAGCAGAGAGTGTTAGCATAGGATTCATTGGTACAGAGGGAAAGGAAAGAGGTGTCTATAAGGAGCCTGCATCTCTTTATTAATGAGAGAAGAGAGATATTGTTTCTAGGAAGGTATTGGCAGTTAAATCCCATGAGCCCTATAATGTCACTCCTATCCAGGCTTTAGCTGCCTACTGTCTGAAAACAGTGAAGATGGGACATTTGCAAATTGAAAGGTCCAGAGAAATCTAGAGTATTTATGACACTGGGGCTCTCCTTACAGAAGTTATGCATGAGTAAAGAGGGGAGAAGAAGAGGATGCTTAGAGACCCTATCTTTTTATGATATTTCTGGGCATGAAAAAGGAGCTAGATACCATGCATGGGACCATGTATTTTCAAGAAGCCTCCAATTTCAGTTCTATACTAGCTTCCTCCACCTGAGCTTCTGAATTTCTGAAAATAGAAAATGATACTCTGGCAGATTAGTGGGGCAAGATGATCCCAGACTCTCTCTTCATGATCTAGAGTCTAATCCTCTGGGACTTTCCTAATGAATTTACAGGCTCACTCATGCTAGATACTAATCTATCCTCTCCAGTGCCTGCAGATTGTCCCAGCTGCGTCCAATCCAAGGATTAATTCATAGCTAAATCATATGGGACACAGAACTGTTGTGAAATTTTAATTGCAGTCCTATCCAGTCTTCAACAACCTGAGTTTATGCAATAAGAAGACTTGGTACTCTTGAAGACTGTCAGGGCCAGAGGGTCCCAGGCTCTTCATGGCCCAGAGGCTGGCCTGACTGAACTTTCTTAACCAAGTGGCTCATTCATGCACAGTACCCATTCATCCTCTTAACTTCAGTTAGACTACCCCAGCTGTGACCAATTCAAGGTTTAATTCATGGTCTATGGCAGGAAAAAAATCAAGTGGAACTCTTACACAGAATCTCCAATTCCATTTCAATCCAGGGCACAACCTGCTGAGCTTTCTAAAACAGAGGAGATATAACCCTTTGATTGGTGAAGAGGACTCCAGACCCTCTATTAATGACTCCTGAAATTTCTTTACATTCTAGCTCCAATGTATATAGTACATGTCCACCCTTTTGAATTCTGGTAGTCCATCCATGCTGTCTCCCATCCAGGGTTCAATTTCCCACCTAAGGGCCAAATTCATGATGCCATGTTCTTTTATAGTCTCCAATTCCAGTGTTATCCAGGCTTCCACTATCTGAGCTTCTGAGAACCAGGAGATGGGATTCTTGACATTTGGTGGAGCCACGGAGATCCAGACTATTTATTCATGACTTACAGACTGGCCTCCTGAGTCTCTCTTAGTCTACTGGCTCATACATAAGAAATATCAATCCATTTTTCTCAGCTTCTGCCAACTGCTCCATCAGCAGCCAAACCATAAACTGTGTCAGGGCAAATCAAACTGAAACATTGCTCTTTCACTGTCTCCTACTAATCTAGTCCTATCCAGGTTTAAACCACCTGAGTTCCCAAGAACTAAGGATATGGAGACTTTAAAGTCTATGAGGTCCAAAAGGTTCCAGACCCTCTATTCATGGCTTAGGCTAGACTTCTGGAACTTCTTAGCCTGCCATCTTAACATCTGCAGATCCTACATCCTTCTAAATTTTTTATGGACCACCCATCCTCCTTCAATCTGGAGATTAATTAAATGCCTTGCTCCTTCCATTTTGTCTTCAGTGTTCTTTTCCAATTCTTGGTTGCTCCAAATCCCTACGTGAGGCTCACTTTTGACTGGCCCTGCGCAAGATACCCCACCATCAGTCCCAGTTATTCAGTCTACACTTTGATTTGTGTCAATAGAGTCTTTCTCACAGTCCTTCTTCCTCATGGAGGAAGTTCTACTTCCACCCAAGCAGGACAACACTCACCTTTTATTGGCCCACTAAGGGCTTACAAAGAAGAAAAGTCTGTCATGCAGAAGACAGTATGGGGAGGCAGGCTTGCATGTCATTTTTCTTGGGCTTGAAAGTTGGTGCTGTCTCTCCTCTAGCATTCTGCCAAGCAATTCTAGTCAGTGGTGGTAGAGTTCCTCTGTCAAGTTTTACAGTTCTGTAGCATGCAGTTGTTGGTAAAAGATCTCATTGAGAAAAATGTCAGCTCTCCAACTGGCATACTCCATACTACTGGGGCTTTGAGATGGTCAAACAGATCCAATTTTGGATGATGTTGGTTGTTTTCTAATTCTTGGGACTAAAATCTACATGAACTAGAATACTACATTCATAATATTGAACCTATCCCTTTTGCACATCAAATCCCTTCATTTCCTATTAGCAAGAACAATGTACTTCAGTTTCTTCAACCTGGAAGTAAAGATGCAGAAGAAAGAAAATACATTCCTGAATACATGCCACCTATCATGTCTTCTCAAGAAGAAGAGCAGGTACCCACTGATGGGGTACACCAAGCAGAAACCATGCACGTACCCTTAAAAGAAGATTGATGAATTAGGGAAGGAGAAAATTATTAATTATGAAAATTTGGGGGTAAGACTCTTGGACAATCTTAAACCTGAAGAAATTCTTGCAATGAAGCAAACACAACTGTTAAGCACTAAAGGAGACACCCTAAATGTAGTATTATTGAAAGTTTGAGAACCACTCAACTCAATAAACACACAAAGATCCCACCAATGTTTTCTCCTGTCCATGTACAGGAGTGTACAGACCTCACAACTCTAACACCAGAGCCACCAATGTTTGCTCCAGTCGCAAAATAACAAATACCACCAGCAAAGTCATTAGAAACTGTTGAGATCCACAGCCAAAGGGGCCTCAGCAAACTTCCAGCTGCCAGCTGATGATTGGCTCACAGCAGCCCCAGCAAACTTCCAGCTAAATGCCGTAGTCTGGCTGGGCACAATTCACGAGCCACTTATCAAGGAGAAACAAACTTTATTTTTAGAACACACACTGCATCACAGGAGCTCTTCAGGAATTCCCTCAGAGCCCAACTGCCACCACCAGCTTCCCATGAGCCTCTCAACCCCCCCACTCCTTCTGCTCTTGAGGCCGATTGGCTGGGTCACATGGGCGGAGCCAAAAGAGTCCCCCAATGAGCAGCTCCATGGTCTGAAAGGGCGGGGAAACAGCCCAATGAGCATCACCACAGAGGAGCCAATCAGCTGGCAGCTGGAAGTTTGCTGGGGCTGCTGTGAGCCAATCATCAGCTGGCAACTGGAAGTTTGCTGGGGCCCCTTCGGCTGTGGCTCTCAACAAGAAACAAAGTCAATTACAACTAAAACTAGATCTCCAGGACAGAAGACTGAATAACCTAAAACTAACCAGTCACCAGCAACGGTTGAAAGTACTATTCAGTCACCAAAAACTATATCCAAAGAAAGAAATCACCTGGATGTTCTAAGATCCTCAAAAGCCCCAAGATTATGTCTCATATTCCCTAAGCATCTATCAGACCTAAAACACCAAATAGGACTACTTCAGCTACAATAAGTGAAAAAAATAGTAAAGAGATATTCCAGGTGGAACAAATAGTCTCCCCTTGATGCTGAACAATGGGACTCAGCCAAGAAAGGCCGTCCTAACACATAAAATGATCACATTGATACTGCGATTGCACAAGTCTGTGTTGAATGGGAGCCGAATCCTTTCAGATTTTATTCTGGATCAGAATTCCAAACAATCCCTAAGAGAATTTCAGGTTTGGAATACAGCACTCCAAAAGGTTTCACTCATTCAAACAATTTCACAAAGTCAGGATCCACTCCGTTGCTACTTTCAGGAGACAAGGAAGGCAGCATGAGTGGGATCTACACTGCCACAGTCCAGATAACTGATATAGACAATGAATGCCTTACACTGAAGGCGAAACTGGGAAGATGTTTCAGTATGCCTCCCACCTTTCCTTCCATCGCTTCTCCTTCAGTTTTCTCCTCCCACTTCTAAACCACTCCACAATGTGTATGAGAAAACCAAGCGGCCTTCATCCATGGAGGTAAAGAAGCTGATAAAAGAACAGAAGACTAAATTGAAAAAAAAAAAAGACAAAAAAGCAGAAAGCTAAGGAGAGGGCCTGTAAGTTTAAAACAAAAGAATGAGAAGACGCAGATGCAAACATGAGATTGAAAGATAAAACTGTGAGGAAGGAGAAAGAGAAGCACAAAGATAAGAAGAAAAGTAGAGAAAAAGGCAATAAAGATAAGAGAGAAAAAGAGAAAATTAAAGGTAAAGAAGAAAAGATGAAGGATCCACCAAAACTGATGGTATTGCCCCCAAAAGAAATGACCGCCCAAGTCAGCCCCACTAAGTATGGGTCCCACTCATGCTGCCTTCCTTGTCACAAGTGCTCCAAAAACAACTGTGGAGAAAGAAAAGCCTAAAGAGAAAGAAAAGATTTTTTAAAAACTAAAAAAAAGACAAAAAGAGAAAGAAAGGGAAGAAAGTAGAAGGAAGGGGAGAGAGAGGTGAGAGAGAAGAGAGAAAACAAAAGAAGCAAGCAGAAAAAAACATAAAAAGGGAACCAGTTGTTTCCACCACAAGTCCAGTTATCCCCAGACTGACTCTGAGAGTTGGCTCTGACCAAGACAAGATTGTCAACAGCAGAGTGGTTCCTGCCCCAAGGCTAAGTCAGTCCATTCTCTGAAAAGATCTAAAGTCCCCACTGCCAACGCCAGCCTCCATACCCTTGCAAGCAAGCCCTACAGCCCGGACACTGCCATTGCTCTCCCAGGTCAGAGCATTACCAGTTCTGATGCCATCTCCATCCCCTGCCATCCCTGGAGCTGGAAGCTCCAAAGCCCCTGTGCGGAGTGTGGTGACTGATGACTAAGGCAGCACTTGAGTGATCCCAGATGAGTGGGGCACTCAGATCTGGATCTGTCCTGATGTAACCATCCTGATGGGAGTCCAATGACCGGCCATGAGGACTAGTACCACGGAGCCTGTGTTGGAATAATGACTCAACCTGATGTGTTCCAGCAAGAAGAAAGAAGCACTGAGCACCCTGACATCTCCACGTGAGCGGGAGTAAGCAGTGTCAGCTTGGGCCTCTTCCCTGGCACCTCTAGAGGGGAGCTGGTGTGGCTCTGCATCACGTCTCCCCTGAGTCCATGTGGACAGTGCATTTGGGAGGACTGAAGACAGGAACACTCCATCCACTCTGGATTTTCTCTTCCGAAATCCACTGGCCTATGATTCCATGGTGGTGTGATTGACAAAAACCCTAGCAGAGGCATGTCCTAAGAGCTGCCCACCTCCATTTTTCAATTACCAGTGACAAGTATTATTAATTTAAAAAACAAATACCATACATCCTCCCTTTTGATTTTCTTCATTACCTCCAGGGCCTTCTGATTAAGGTATTAGATGATAATGGGTAGACTACCTTGACTATAATTGAAGGATGTTATCATTAGTCTGTATACAGTTTTCCTTTCCCTTAATAATAATAACTCCATCACATTTTTGTGATGAGAATAGATGAAGCCTTCCCCCCAAACCCCATTTTTATTGCTAACATTGATGCAGCTACCAGAAAAACCCCTCTACCAAAGTCATAATTAAGCTTCTCCAGGAACCTTCCTCACAATTAAGCTTCTTGTCAGCAAGATTTTACAAACACTGTCAACAGGATTTCACAGGAGCTCTCTGCAAACAGCTCAATGTGGTTTGAAGCTTCTTCTTACTTGTAAAGACCAGGTTCCTCTTTCTTTTAAAAGCCAAGTCTGCCATCAAACCTTTTGCTATACAAAAGTTACTATTCTGTCTTCTTGGTAAAAACTTATGAAACCTCTGTGTAGCCTAAGAATACAGAAGTACAAATAAACCTGCTTCCTGAAAATTCCTTGGGTGCCCAGGCTCATCTGTTCTAAATTAACATGTAAAGTGTTCCGGCTTTTGTAAAATACCTTATGTTTTGGGGGGTGGGGGGCATTGGGGATTGAACTCAGGGGCACTCAACCATGAGCCACAACCCCAGGCCTATTTTTGTATTTTATTTAGAGACAGGATCTCACTGA
This sequence comes from Ictidomys tridecemlineatus, assembly GCF_052094955.1. Lineage (NCBI taxonomy): Eukaryota > Metazoa > Chordata > Mammalia > Rodentia > Sciuridae > Ictidomys > Ictidomys tridecemlineatus. The sequence continues at coordinate 64,277,418 of NC_135479.1, read as the reverse complement.
GTTATTTAGCACCTCGCTTTTGCTGAGGCTGTCTTTGAACTCGTGATCCTCCTGTCTCAGCCTCTCAAGTCCCTGGGACTACAGGCGTCCAATATGTTTTGTTTAACATATTTTTTTTTATTGTTGGTCGTTCAAAACATTACACAGTTCTTAATACATCATCTTTCACAGTTTGATTCAAGTGGGTTATGAACTCCCAACTTTACCCCGTATACAAATTGCTATATCATGTTTAACATATTTTTAATATCTCTGTTGCTAATGTTCTAATTTTGCCCTTTAAACTGAAACCTCTTCTCACTGCTTGTACATTTTATTAATTTGTATAAAAGCTCTTTATACTAAAAAAAAAACCCTAATGTAAATAATAAATGTCTATGAAGTAGTTTTTAATTTTGCATTGTGTTTTAATTCTGACTTCCTCTTAAATCCACTGTGATTTCGGCCTTGTCTGTAATTACAGCTCTATGTAAGCAAAGATTAGAGTAAAAGAGCCATAGTTCACAGTAACTTTCTTTGGGCTAAATGGATCTGTGCAGTGTCCAAAACATTGTGGGGGGGGGGGGAGGACACTAGCAGTTGTAAGGAAAACGAAGCAATTTAAATCTAGGGTTTATGATTTGAAATGGTTTTGCTTATCTGTTTTGTTTTTATATATTTCTTTGACTTTTATGCAAAAGATGGGTAGGTTCCATTAAAGGAAGAGAGAGACAGAGAGAGAGAAAGAGAGACAGAGAGTCAGAGACTGACACCCATTGGACCCTGCATATAAAACTGTGGCTCTAGGTTAACCCAATTTGGGAACAACCTTGGGTATCCCATTTGACATGACACCCATGGGAATGTGGTAGGGGAACTCTTCCCCAAGTCAAACATCAGCACTCTGAGCCCTCAGGTTGCACTGAAAGCAATGGAAATATGCTTGAGTTAAGATGCCAGCAGGCTACTTGCACAGCCCTGTGAGGATTGGACTAAATGTATACATTTGGAGATTTCTGTGGGCCCAGGAATAGGACCCAGTTACTGAAAGCTACAAATTCCTGAGCAAGCCAGAGGTCTACCCTTTGCTGGATCTAAAAAGCCCTGCCTGATTGGTGGACCTGTAAATGACCTCGAGTACATACACCTGGGAACCAGATGTTTTAGTCTCCTCCTCTACCTTCTGGAGGACCACTGAAAACAAGAGATGGGTTCAGTAAGCCAAAGCAGGTTTATTTGTACGTGTTTTCCATATTCTTAGGCTACACAGAGGTTTAACAAGTTTTTACCAAGAAAATCCCCTCCACCAAAATTTTTCTGGAATTATATTTGATCATTGAACAATCAAATATAATTCCAGATGAGAGGAAGAGTACTGAGCCTATCCCCACAAGCAGATAGATGATAAGTGTGGCTAATTCAGACACAACTTATTGGGCAAGGAGCACGTGGCAAAAATGATGTGGGGAAGGAGGCAAACTGCACATACAAGGTGATAACTGGGTATAGGCCAAGAACATAGTCAGTCCAGAAACTTTAACAGCGCTGCAAAGTTTAGAGGTGTCTCTCAGCTGAAACCTCACTGGTCTCCACAAAAATCATAAATATTCATATAAATGTTGTATAAATTTTTATATAAATCTATATGCAAAGATACATTTAGGAACATAATAAGCATACATACAACCAGATAAAAATGTATAGATTAAAATTGAGAGATTAACTCATGTACATATATACCTTTCCTTGGCAGTCTGGAGTGTTTTAACATAGCAATTACAAGAAAGGCCATCAATACACTTTATTATGGAATCATGCATGCATGGAGAAACAAATGTATCTTTCTAACATATAAGTAAATGTACATATAAAAACATCAATTTATTAAGAAATATATAAATTCATAGTTGTGTACATATGTGATATAAATATAACCCAAGGAAAACACATACAATCTGACATGACCACATTCCTCCATTCATACCAGGGTGCAGCAAGGCCCCTCATGGAATACTGGTAGCAAATTCTAGAAGAGTCCCTTACCTGAGCCTTAGGGATGCCTTCATCTGTTGGCAATACACTAGGCAGTACCCTTTTACCAGGACCAACCCAAGTCCTGTCATTCTCAATAAGGACCCTACTTCACTTCCCCAAACTATTGATCAGGGTTTTTAAAAAAAAGTCTTTGAAACATCCATGGTGGTCCCATACAGTGGGTTTCCCATGTGGATGTGTACAGCAGGAGAATATTAGCTTGGTTGTACATTACCCAATTCTGAGCCCTTGGGTCATGCTGAAGGCACTAAGAACATGCATGAGTTAAGACAGCACCAAACTGGAGGGAGAGCTCTGCATGACTGACTGCTCTGTGATTGTCTGAAGCTATCTCAGGGCCTGGGAAAAGATCCCAAATTCTGAAGGCCAAACATTCCTAGGAAAACTGATTCTTGTCATCCCTTGATGGACCTAGAAAACCCTAACTACCTAGCAGACCTGAATATGACCTTGATTAGAGACAACAAGGGATCCAGGTGCCTTAGCTGCTTCTTCTACTTTTTTGTAGGAACACCAAAAACATGGGTTTGTTTTCAGTAAGCCAGACTTTCTGGCCAACAGATATTATGCTTCATTACCTGTTATAGGTGGTATTTGGCTGAGGGCAAACACCAGAATGGTTCCTTTTAAGCAGTCTCAAGTGCAAATGTGGGTGGGGAACTGGCTTCTCTTCCCAGAACTGTCCATCTGGATGAGGATATATTTGGAATATTCAAGGGGGTATCATGAAAGGGGATCCCTAATAGGTGGTACTACTTGTTCTCTCAAGCAAAGTGAAGTTTGACTTTGTAGGCTCTCCCACACTCCTTGCACACAAAAGGCTCCTCCCCAGAGTATCTTCAAGTGCTTATTATAATATGACTTATCCCTAAACCTTCACCCACACTTCTGGAACACTTCTACTGAGATGTCTCTTAGGTCTTCAGAGCTAGGCTGAGACCTGTATGGCCTCCTCAACAAAAGAAGCCGTGTTTACACATATGTACATATACAAAGATATATATTTACAGAACACATATAAACATATATAGAACTATTTAAATGTGTATAAACAGTAATTTATTCATAGACACTAACAGAAGAAGTTATTTTGTTTCAAGGTTTCTAGGTTCAATCCATGGTCGGTTTACTCCATAGCTCTGAGCCCAACATGAGACTGAACATCAGGGCAGAAGAGTATGGTGGAGGACAGCAGCTCAGGGCATGGCAACCAGGAAACAGAAAGAGAGGTCTGCTCACTGGGGGCAAAATATAAATCCCAAAATCATGCCCTCAGTGACCTACTTCCCCTAGCCACACCTTATCTGCCTATGTTTACCACCCAGGTAATCCATATCAGTGAATAAATCCACTGATTAGGTTATGTCTCTGATAACCTAATCACTTCACCTCTGTATTATCTCACACAAGTTTTGGGGGTCACCTCATACTAAACCATAACACCTGGTTTTGAAATCACAGTAATGTTGTTCTAGAATGAGTCTGAAGGAGTCAACTCTTGAATCTGGAGGGCCAGTCAATTTTCTTGAAGAACTGATATTACTTCTTCTTCTTAAAAGTTCGATGTAATTCAGCAGCAAAACCATCTGTTCCTGGGCTTTTCTTTGTAGAAAGATATTTTCATATTCTATTCTGTTGCTCATCATTGACTTGTTTCTTCCTGGCTCAATGAAAAGAATGAAGGAACCAAGGATATGCAAAATAAGTGAAAACAGAATGCAGTACATTGTTACCTATTAGTAATAATCTTGAATGTGAACACTAAACCCCCCAACCTAAAGATATAGACTAGACAAATGGATTAAAAATAAAAAATTAATAAAAGCCAATGAGATACTGCCTGGTAAAAACACAAAGTGAAGGGATAGAAAAAATATATCATGCTACATTATATGTGTCCAAGAATTTATCCATTTCTTCTAGGTTTTCCGTTTGTGGGTTTCTTATTCGTGATAATGTCCCTAATGATCTTTTGAGTATTTTCTCTGATTTCATTTGGGTCTTCTCTCTGTTTTTGTTGTTGTTGTTAGTTTAGTTTTGTTCTGTTTTTTATTCTAGCAAAAGTTTTAAAGATTGTTTGTTCTCAGTAAGAAAGAGACCATATTTCCCCATGAAGTCAGGTAATTCCCTCACCTCACCTGGCACCTCTGTTCTCCAATCCTTGACCTCTTAGAATTGCTTGGGGAGGCTTGAGTCACATTTAAATTGTCTGTAGCAGTGTAGGTCTGTTTTACCTTCAGGATAGACCCATGAACAAGTGATCTATATATCAGCTACAGCTTTGTAATGAAGCAGTTATTCCCTTGAGTGAGTCTTCTGGTGTATAGTGAGATATGACTTCAAGCTGAAGCAACAACACACTCCTTGCACAAAAAAACGCTCCTCTGATTAAGTGTGCCTTCAAGTGCTTATTATAGGTGGACTTGCTGTTAAACCTTTGCTCACACTCCGGGCACACATAAGGCAACTCTCCTGAGCATGTTCTTTAGTGTATGATGTGGCTTGAATTACTGCCATAGGGTTACCAACACATTGCTCACAAAACATTTCTCCCCTGAGCGTGTCCCCTGGTGTTTCACAAGGTTGGACTTCTAGATAAATCCTTGCCCACTTTCATCACAAAGGGCTTCTCCCCAGACTGTGTCCTCTGGTGTCTAAGGAGATTTTCCTCCAAACTAAAACTCTGCCCACAATGCTGGCATACAAAAGGCTTCTCATCTGAGTGTGTCCTCTGATTTCTAACAAGGTGTGACTGATTGCTAAAGGTTTGTCTGCCCTCCTGACTTCCATGTAGCCTCTCTCTCAATGTGTTCTCTCAAGCAAAGTGAAGTTTGACTTATGGGTGTAGACTCTCCCACACTCCTTGCACACAAAAGGCTTCTCCCCAGAGTGTCTTCAAGTGCTTATTTTAATATGACTTATCCCTAAACCTTCACCCACACTTCCGGCACCCATAAGGTTTCTCTCCTAAGTGTGTTCTCATGCACAGCAAGGTATACCTTGACTCACTGGTATACACTTGCCCACACTTCTTGCACACAAAAGGCTTCTCCCCTTGAGTGTGTCCTCTTATGTCTGAGGAGATCTGCATTCTTGCTGAAGCCTCACCCATACTCTTTGCACACAAAGGGCTTGTTATGATTTGAATGTGATATGTCCTCCAGAAGCTCAAGTATGAAACAATGCAAAAAGTTTTAGAGGAGAAATGATTAGGTTGTGACAGCCTTAACCCAATCAGTGAATTAATCCCCTTATAGGATTAACTGAGAAGTAACTGAAGCACATATGGTGTGGCTAGAGGAGGTGGGTCAGTGGGGGCATCCTTTTGGGGTACGTATTTTGTATCTAGCAAGTGGAGTCTCTCTGCTTCCTAATCATCATGGGAGCCACTTCCCTCCACCACACTCTTCTGCCATGATGTTCAGCCTCACCTCGAGCCCCGAGGAATGAAGCCAGCTGTCTATGGACTGAGACCTCTGAAACCATAAGCTCCCAAATAAACTTTTCCTCCTTTACAAGGTTTGGGTTTTTTTGTTTGCTTTTCATTTTTTGGTTTTGTTTTTGCTTTTTTTTTTCCTGGGCAAGTGAGATTTTACCTTGTCATTACTCAGATGATCCAGGACACAGAGCTTATGAAGTCCCACATCCTTCTCTTAACAGCCCAACTGAAGCTAAAAGAAAAAAAGGAGGGGTGGGGCTGTTTTATTTGACACAGGTTTGTTTTCTGGTGCATTCACTATCCCAATTCTGGGCTGGAAAGAATAGCTGCCATCTCTAGGAGGTGATAGAAATTAGGGAACCACGTCTTGATGATGAACTCCCTTGCCTCCTGCCAAACTTCCTGGGGCCACACCAAGAAGCAGCTACTAATTAAGAACACAATCCAAAAACTGAGGAAAAAAATGACTTCTTTAGATTTATATTCTTCTATGAAGTACAAATGCTAATTCAGTAAGTCATTATATGAGAAAAAGACCATCTCAAGTAGTACCCTGTTTTATAAACACTAATTATTCCCCCAAGTCTGGATTTCCTGGAAGTCAGATCACTCACAACTAGTCTTGTCTTCCACTTTTCCACTTAAAAGGTTGACCTATTCCCAGTCTCAACTGGGGGAATGTATAGAACGCACACACACACACACAAAAAAAAAAAAAAACTGAAACCATGGGTGCTCTACCATTGAGCTACATCCCCAGTCCTTTTCATTATTTTTTGTTTTGAGACAAGATCTTGTTAAGTTGCCCAGATGGCCTTAAACTTACAATCTTCTTGCCTCCCAAGTCACAGGTTTACAGATGTGTGTCACCACACAAGGCACAATAACAAAATTTATCCAACACTTTGATATCAAAAATTCTGATCTCTGCTCAATGATTACAAAAGAATGTTGCCTATTAGTTCCCATAGTCTCTGCTGTGAAAAAAAAAAGTATATCAGAGTTTGTTCACTGAAACATATTGTCTTTCATCTAGACTCAGAAGCTAGACATCTGATTTTAAAAAGAAAAAGGGTCCATGCCTACGCCTACTAGCCAACCTCCTGACATGGTTGTGAAGATGAATCTGCTGAAAAGATCCAAGCAGGGCAAGAGGAAACGGGTGGTCAGAAGGAGATGGATGACTTCACAACTTCCAGTAGCATCATCACCCATGCTTTACCCCAAGAGTCATTTTTGTCCTCAGGCTAGCTGAGACATATGGGCCTCTTTTTGTGCCTCTTCACATTTTCCCCATGGTTCCAACTGGGGGCCAGGAATCATCACCATTTTAAGGATGGGCTGCATAGGGGGCACCCATGGAGGGGCCAATCTTGGCATGCATTCTCCAGCTCCCACAGGAGTTCACCAGGTGTTTTTCAAACACAGCATTCTCCAAGACAACCTTGAGCACACCTTCTTTTCCATATATCAACTGCCTAATGCAATCATAGATGGCCTTGTGTGTGCATGCGTACAGTAACCTGGCCACACATGTTGCTTTGGTTCACCATTACTTGAGCAGTGAACCTGAAGCACCTGGGCCGGCTCTAAAGATTCCACAAAGCCCCAGCAGACAGTCTTATACTTGATATTACAGACCACATCCAGAAAACAGTGTTCAGTTACCAAGGCTTGAAGCTAGTCATGGTGCAAGTTGCTTGGACAAAGGTGAGCTTCTATGAAAATATCCTTAGCTTTTTCAGGGAAGTTCTTTGTTTTAAAATTAGCATCAATTTCTTTTATGTTCTGGATTGACAACTGTGATTCTGCATTTTTATTCAAATGCTCAGTTGTCCGTTTCAGTCCTTCCTTTGAAAGAAATGACATTTGAGCATTTCCCTCAGGAGGAACATAAGCATCAAAGATACCAGCTGCACAGGCCACATACGTGCCTGGGACATTCGAAACATTCTAGGGGAATCCTGCTTTCCAGGCATGTTCTATAAACTCCTTTTCTGTTTTGCATTCGGGTTCATAAGCAAGTGGTGTCAAACGTTTTTTAGTTCTTACTGGAACTTCAGCTCTAGACTGAGTCCCCAGGACTGACTGCCGAGACCACCATCCCAAAGCTTTGGAGAAGCAAGACAACCTCTGAGCACTGGGGCTGCCATTTTGTTCACAGCCCTCCTTTACAATTGTTTTGGTTAGATGTTTCAGTCACAGCAGCAAAAAAAAAAAAAAAAAAAAAAAAAAAAGCTGACTAAAACAGCTTCACCCCTGAACGTGTCCTCTGATGTGCAACAAGGTGTGACTCATTGCCAAAACCTTGCCCACACTCAGTGCACACGTAGGCCTGCTCTTCTGTGTGTGTCTTATGGTGTCAAGGTGATGCTGAGTCAAGGAAGACACTCTGTGAAACACTTCCCATAAGTAAAGTCTTTGCCTGGAATGTGCTTTTTGTGTGCGTGAGCAGCTTCATCCTCAGACTGTAGTCTTGTCCAACCTCCACACAATCCAGTGCTTCCCATCTTAAATTTTCTATTTCTTTAAATATCTTCCTTATTTCCTTAAGATATGCCCTTTGGACCTGGCTGGGCTCCATTTCTGCCACTGTGTTCCTTTTTCTTGAGATGATTGGTTGTCTTTGGGGTGAACTGGAATGCCTTTGAAGGCTGCCTTTCCCTTCTAAACAAGTTTTTAGACCCTTCTTTATCTTCTCCTGCCTCACTCTGACACTTTTGATCAGAAAATTATTGCTGAGTTGCACTGGATCCACTGGGCAAAGACTCCTGGTTTGCCAGTGGCTTTCTACATATGAACAAGGAGACATCTGAGCAGGATGATTGTACAGCATGGGATTGTAGAGGAAGTGATGACTGGAGAAGACCAGCGGACAACAGAAACAGAGATGGATTTCTGCCTCTGGTTCTGGTGAAGAGAAAAAGGTTTTAATCAGAATAGTCTAAAAGAGTTGAAATAGCAGGACCTTCAGCCTTGTGTTAGTGTGACTCTATCAGCTTCATTTTTCATTACTACAACAATACACTTGAGGCTGAGTAATTCCATAAAGAAAAGAGGTTTACTTAGCTCACCATTTTGGAGGTTTGAGGGCATAGCCTGGCATCATTGTGGCTCTGATGAAGACTTCATGGCACATGGCACATAAGAGCAGGACTATAAAAGGGAGAGATCACACTGCAAGATAGGAAACCATAGGGCAATTTAGAGTTCACATTCAGGCTCTTGTAACAACTCATCCTTGTAAGAACTCACTTCAGGAGACCACTCTTTCCTTCTGAGGGCAGGGCCCTCAGAAGCTGCTCACACACACAAAAAAAGCACCCCTCAGGTGACCTCAGCATCTTCTAATAGGCTCCACCTCTTAGAAGATCCATCACCTCCTATAATGTCACACTGAGGACCAACTTTCAATACATGGACCTTGGGAGAGAAACCATATCCAAACCAAAGCAACCACAATACAGCAAACACTTCACCTCCCAAAAAGAATTTCCTTACCTGATTTACCCTTCCATTCCAATTTTAAACATTACATCTGCTTTTGGAAAACAGAGGATACACACTACAAACGGATTTCTACTACTATAGTTCTCCTTTCTATACAGCAGCTGGAGTATGTCTAAAATGTAAGCCATATGGTGCAACTTTCCAGCTCGGATGCTCCACTGGTCCCCTTCATATTTATTACCAGATATCTTAGCAAGTACAGCCCTGCATACTCCCTTCATTACTATGACCTCAACTCCCTCCACCTTTGACTCACTTGAACCTATACTGACTGAGCTACTCTCTGATAGCTCCATTTAGATGGCAGAAACAATTAAAACCTACTACTGTTGACTACATGAAAAACCAAAGTGAAAAGAGAAACAATAAACTAACAGAATATACCACTGGAACATGGGACTATAAATACGCTAATTATTTGGAGTATTAAGAAAAATATTCCAAAATTTGTAAGATGTGTAAGTGTATAAATTTCATGTCATCCACAGCGTTTCTAATTCTCTGATTATTCAGAGAATGCAGCTGTTTTTAAGTCTGCCAGTCTTGTAAAGTTATCTAGGTGAACTTACAGCTGTCTATTTTGATGCTATTCAAATAAACCCTAGACTCTTGAACCTGCACTGATACAGTTTTTTCCCTCTGCCAATACCCTCATTTATGAATTAAACAATCTTGATTGATCTCATCAAGATGAGAATTGTGTTTTAACATTTTGACACTGATATTACATTAAGTAGTCATATTCTGGGAGACTGGTGGCAGGGAAGACCCTCTTTTTTGATTCACTACCAGACAATTCAACAAGTGACTAATTGGGGGATGTGAGAAGGGAGTGCTACAGATAGGATCTTTGTGTCTTCTCAAAACTTCACAGATTGAAGCCCTAACTCCCAGAGGATGTGGAAGGAAGGCCTTTGGGAGGTCACAGTCTTAGAGGAGGGCTGGGGTGTCGTTCAGGGGCAGAACACATGCTTAGCTTGTGAAGAGCCCTGGTTTCAATCTCCAACACCCAAAAAAAAATAGATCTAAAGAAGATTTACGGTGAACCTCTTGAGATAGGATGGCTACATGTCCTTATAGGAATAGGAAAACAGACCAGACTGCATTCACACTTATGTTGTTTGTTCACTGACCCACCACCACCACCACCACCACCAAATACATACCCTACTTGAGATCAAAGAAAGAAGGCAGCCATTTTCAAGCCAGGATGAGGATCCTCACCAGGAATCAAATGTCCAGAACCCTGACCTTGGACTTCCCAGTATCCAGATCTGTGGGAAATAAATGGGTGGTGTTTAAGCCACCCAATCTGCTTATATAGCAGCCTGACCTGGCCAAGGTCAGGTTATTTTTTCTAACCCCTGGAACCAACCATATATCAGAGAAAAAACAGAGACCTCATGCAGGTGAGAACTCAGTACAAGCAGCTCCAGGTCTCTTAATGGGTGTTTTTGTTGTAGTTGTTGTTTGTTGTTGTTTTTTTCCCCTGGAGGGAGTAGTGTGTACAGGTAGGTAGAAGCAAGAATTGAGAAAATATTCCATAGTCTGAATGAAACTGCTTCACACAGAGAATGTTTTTGAAAAGTCAATAACTATAAACAAGCAATCTGCTAATCTTTTTCATACAATCCATTTACATGCAGTTTTTAGAAAAGGAAAAATCAATGCATATTGAACAAAATAAGAACAAAGGCTGCTTCTGATAGACATAGGGGAAAAATGACTATATATAGTGGCACAGAGGAACTTTGCTAGGTAACAGTAATTGATCTGTATTGTGACAGGGCCTCAGATTACACAGGTCTGTGTACATATAAGATATCACATAAAGTTATACTTAAGATTTGCACATTTTGCAAGGTGCAATGTAAAATGTACATTTTATAGGTGCTCACCTGTAATCCCAGCAATTCAAGAGGCTGAGGATGCAGGAGGGCAAATTAGCCTGGGCAAATTAGTGAGATACTCTCCCAAAAAAGGGGGGAAGGGGCAGGGAACCCAGCACCCCTGGGTTCCCTCAGTACCATAAATAAATAGAGGAAGATATCAAATATCCATGGATAATGGCAGCCAACTAAATCTGGATCTACACAATCTTCCAAAAGGCTATAATGATCAGTAAAAACAGATAAACCCCTAACTGACTCCCTAAGAATAACAAAATAAAGAAACTTACAAATGATCAATTATGGATAAGGATAAGAATTAACACCAGTGTTCAGCAAAGTTCTCCTGTGATCCCACTGTGGGGAGTGAAGGAGACCAGAAAAATAGTGTGAAAAGGGGGGAACAAAGGGTCTCAAGTTAAACTAACATTGTTCCAAAATAGCACATGTCTATTCTAAAGTAAATGAAAATAGTTATTATCAACATAGTCATAAATGTAGTCCTAATAAAGCAAATCAGTGACTACAGGGACTTTAAAGAGTACACGAAAGAAGAGAGAATCCTACAAAGGCAAACATCTAGGTTAAAGGGTAGAGAAGAAAGAAATAAAGACCTCTGAAGACAGGAGGGAAGGGAGTAAGTAGCAGAGGAAGGGAATTTCTGAATCCTACAAGATTTTTTAAAAGAAAAGGAAAAAAAAATTGGAAGATGCAACTCCTACCTCAAGAAGCCAAATTGAAAACCATCCTGTAAGGAAGCTGCACTTCCCTCCACTGACAGGAGATGGTGCTCTTGAGTTGGGAATCCTGTCAAATAGCACCACTTTGAAACAAAATGAGAATCTCCATCTCTACAAAAATAGTCTAGGAAAACAGGAAATGACACTCAAAAATTTCTGCTGATAGATACCAACAGCAAAGCAAAAGACAACTTTCACATCATTCTCAGTGAAATCAACTATCCTCAAACAAACAATTAGGAATAGGAAAAAATGCTTTCAATTAGAAATACAAAAATTAAGAATAGAAATGCACAAAATAAGACACGAAGCACAACCATACAGGAAACAGACTGTCGAATTCAAGTGAAATCCATCTTTACAAAATTACAAAAGGCAATTAAGAGGGTAATCTAGGAAAACATCTATTAAGTGGGTGATCTAGGAAAACATCTTAATCAGGAGTTAAATTCCAGGATTTATAAAGAATTTCTACAAATCAATAAGAGAATAATGCAATGCAATAATTCAAGAGAAAAATAGGCCAAAGATATAAGCAAATATCTCATAGCAGAAAACATATCAGTGACTGACAGATATATGCCAATTACCTGCAAACTCACTGCTGATTAAGCTGAAACCTGCGGGGAACAATGTCATATCCATTACACATCAATAAAGTTTGATATTTCTAATTGATGGTGAGGATATACAGGAGGAGAAAGTGGTGTGACCTCACTGGAGAACAATCTCCTCAGAGGAGCTGAAGATATATATGTACAGCTGTGGTGTGGCAACTCTCCTCTCATTTGCATCTTAGAGAAACCTGTACCCAGGTCTTTAACAGACACAAACAGGCCTGACTACAGCTGCTCTGTTACGAAGCCCAAGTCAGTAACTAATTACCTGTCCATCTACAAGGAAATGGGCAAACTGTGTTCTCTTTAGACACTGAAATTATATAAAGCCCAAGAGAGAATAAATGAATCGCAAAACCCACAATAGAGAAAATCTCTCTCGTTCATCATCATAAAGCAAAGCAAACAGCAGAAAATACTGCAGCACAGTGTCAGTCACGTCAAGTGAAGAAACACGGACATCAGCACCATATAGTTTAGGAACATGAACATATGAAATAGAACAAAGTCACACCTGGGAACAATAGTGACCAGTTGAAAAGTAATGGCTATCTCTGGGGGAAACACAGAGAAATACAATCTAGGAAGGGGAAGTAGGGCCTTGAAAGGGGTTAGTTTCTTAAGATGGGGACACGGCCAACAGATGCTTATTTCTGTGTCTTCCATGCTGTATTGTATTTCTCAAGTACTGCAATGATACAATAAATGAGAAGAGAAACAAAGTGACAGACAGAAACTGAAGTAGGAGAGTGATGTGCAGACCAAAAGGCCAAAAATAGGAAACACCAAATGGTATGAGAAGGGCAGAGGCACTTGAGCTCCCAGAGTCAGGCAGTCACAAGAAGTTGGCAAAAGGTGAAAGACGGGAGAAAGGAGAGCTAAATGGAGAAAAGGGGGAATCTTAGGAAGATGAGTCCAGGGACACCAAAGTAGCCCTTCCCTCAGGCAAAGACAGAGACCTGGAAAGGAGGAAGAGCCAGGCAGGCTGAAGAGCAGCCAAGGAGGCCAGGAAAACTGCCTCCTTCCCAGGCCTCAGAGAAGTCTCCTCCTCACTACCGTATAGATGTGATTCGTATGTATTTCCTAAGGGTTCACAAGTCGGAATCTGGTACCCATTATGAGGTACTAAAAGGGTAGAAATCTGCTAGGTGTGAGGGACAGACCTCTGATCTCAGCAACTTAGGAGGCTGAGGCAGAAGGAATGTAAGTTCAAAGTCAGTCTCAACAAATTAAGGAGACCCTGCCTCAAAACAAAAACACGAAGGGCTGAGATGGAGCTCGATATAGAATGCCCCACAGGGCAATCTAATCCCCAATACTGTGAAAATAATAATAATAAAATGATGAAAACTTAGTCTGACTAGGTGTTTTAAGGCAGGGCCTTTGGGATATGATTAGAATTAGATGCGGTTACCAAGACAGAGACTCCATAATTGAATACTGATCGTTTTAGAAGAGGACGGAGAGACACAGTCACCTATGTTTCCTGTCTCGCCATGTGATGCCCTGTGCTGCCTAGTGTCTCTCCAAGCAAGAAGGCCATCACCAGATATGGGCCCTCAACTTGGACTTAAACTGTGAGTTAAATAAACCTCTTTTCTGTATAACTATGCTGACTCAGGTATTTCATTATACTAACATTAAAATGAATTAATGCAAAAATAATAAGAAGAAGAAAAATTTTAAATGAATTAATGCACTACTGATTACACTGGGTTCCAAGGCCCTGTCCTTCCCGTGCACCTAGAGAGGTGCCTGGCAGACAACTTGGCTCTTTTCCCCAGGGCTCCTCCCTTTGCTCTAGTTGAATGATGAGTTCCAGCTTACAATGGGGAACTCCTGCTTCTAGAAAAAAATAGGGAGGTGACTCTTGGCTGTAGGCTTAACGGGCTATTTGGTGGACCCAGACAGGACGCGGAGTGTGTGGACCTGGGAGCACCCTGATAAGAGTCTACTGCCTTAGCAGGAGAGTCCCAGCTTGGAGAAAAGGGACTAGGAAGGCAGTGTCTGCCAGTGTGAGATTCTACTAGAGTCAGATTTTCCCCAGGAAAATAGAGGAAGCAATGTCCTTGTTTCTGAGCCTAAACCTATGGCAAAGTCAGAGCCACAGGAGGCAAGAGCCAAGCCTAAGAGCAGCCAGGCTTACCTAGAGAGACCAGGTTGTCAAAGTTCTCATCACCTCCTTGTACAAGGTCTTCTGAGCAGGACTCAAGCAGCCCCCAATCCTTCTGAGGGAAATTCACAGTCACATCCATAAAGGCCACAATATCCTGCAACACAAAGCCTAGCCCTGCTCATCAGGCAGCTGGGGATATTCCACGTCCTACCACCTGGTGTCCTGGGTCCCAAGGCTCTGCCACCCCTCCCCAGTAGTTATAAACCTGCTGTGTCAAGCAGCTAGGCAGTTCTTCGTGGGGCTTGCAAGAAAAACCCAGTTCCAACCCACCTGGAGCTTCAAACACAGGCAAAAGGAAGAGAAAAACTCATCAATTAAACTACAGTGTTTTCTCAGGGCATAAGAATAGTAAATAAAAACACATTACAAACATTTAATGATTCATGCCTTGGGCCACTTTCTCAATTTGGATATTCAGTCCATGAATTTACAAACAAGGTAAATATACTTACTGATGTTCTGACAAAATGAAAATTGACAGTTTTAACTTCCCAGAACATGTAAATCTCCTCAATGGGATCTCAGGACTAGGATCAAGCCCAGATCTGCATTCCTGCCCAAAATTGAACATGGAGATATTTCAGGGGCTGTCAGAGTATACTTGAATGAGCGAAGCAAGCACTGCTGAAAAGGGCATGGCTCATCTTTTCTGCACCAAGGTGCCCAATCTGGCTTCTCTGTAGAAGCCAGGTAAATTTCAATCCTATTCAGGGATGTTCCTCAGACCACTAGACTCCCGGGTTACAAAGCATCCTTTGGCACTGAACAGTCAATCCCTGTTTCCCCCAAGTATCGATGCATCATACCACAATTATTCTAAAGTTCTGGAAAACCCAGGTGGCTTCAAGACCAAGTTGGGCTCCTCGGGCTGGCATCCAGTCCTCTGTCCCATGCAATTCAGAGGTGAACAACATAGAGCCTTTCAGAACAAGGGCTGATGCTGATAAGTGAAGGAGGCAGTTGTGAACTGTCTCCAGTCTCAGCCACCCTGTGAGAGGACAGCAGGAAGCAGCAGAGGCATGCCGATGGCAGTGCCTGCCCCAGCTAAAATGCCCGCACACAGGGAGCTCAAGCACCTGTGGCCAACTGACAGTGCCAGCTCCGCCCAGAGCAGTGGCTCTTCTCCCAGGGACACTAAGCAGAGCTGTAAATGCACCTCCCAGTTGTGTAATGCTGAAAGCCCAACCAAATATGAAATGTGCTGTCTGCCAAGCCACATATATCCAGACATCTTGAGTACTCTGCACCTTCCCCAGAACTCACAGAACATCAGGTGTGGCCGCCATTACCCTCAAGTTGGGAATCTAAATGTCCACATTCCACTGCTGAGACCATATCTTGGTCATGCTGCCCACAGCTATTCCAAGCAGAAACAATGTGATAGGGACACTGAGGCCAGCCCATGCCATTTCCAGAAAATACAGTGTTCTTCTGACAGACCACTTTGATGTGAAGACTCTGCTAGCCTTTTCAAATCTCCCTTGAACTGCACAGTTTCAGGGATCCACAGTTTTCTTTGGGTATGACACTTCACTTGGGGTATGACAAAGCACCCAGACTACCCCTATTTTCTCGCACAGGTTATTTCCTCTGATATAACCCAATCCCATTCAAGATCCATCTGATTCACCCACCAGCCTACATGAGAATCTTGGCTACAACAAACTCTCCACCACGCAGCTGGGCCATCTGCACAATGGCAGCCTGATGGGGATCACACTGCTACCCTGTTCCCCAAATCCTGGACTTGCCAAATCCCCAGGAGTTGCTGCCCCTCTGTTTTCTTATTTTCCTTTGGACTGGGAATTGAACTCAGTGGCATTTTACCTCCAAGCTATATCCCCAGCCTTTTCAGTACTTATTTTTTGAAAAGGTTTCACTAATTTGCTGAGAGTCTTGCTAAGCTAGCCTTGAACTTGTAATCCTCCTGTATCAGTACTCACATGCACCACCACACCCAGCTAAGTCCTCCCTTCTGGAACCATCTGTGACCTTTATTGCTCCTACCCTTCCCTGACACATCATCACCAGGCACTTGAGCAGGGACATTCCTACCTTTTGCTCTACTTGCTCTGGAGTGTGGCTCATGGTTCACTACTTAATGGGCAATGCACCCACAGGCCAATCACCCACAGGGAGGATGCCAGATAAACCAGATCACTTCCCCGGGACCTGCACTGGCGTTCACCCTGCAGCTGCAAGGGCCAGTGAAAGAAAAACATCCATCCTGTGACCACAAGGATGAAATTTCTGGGAAGTCTGACCTCTCTCCCAGCTCTCTGGAGTCCCACTGACATTCTTCTGCTCCCCGTGTAGAAGGGTAACCTGAAGATGGCTAGCCTGTGGGAAGCGAGAGAAGCCAGTGTACTTGCATGCAACTGTCCCCCATGTGGGAACAAGCCTGATTCTAACATCAATCAGCAAGTTCTGGGGGCACCAGCACAATTCTCACCCAGAAGCCTGATCAAGGTCTAGAGAGCTCAACTATCTGCAAACTCAGCTCCACACTCTGATCTGGGACTAAGGGCCCTGTGTCCCTAGAGCTGGGTCAGTGTTTTGGAGCAGTCTGATGAAACAGCCTGTCTTTCCACCCTCTAACATATGGCAGGAGGTAGGGTCCCCACACTGCAAGCAATTCTTCAGCAGAAACCCACTGGGCTTCCTATAATTCAATTCCAACACTGTCTTCCTGGAGGGAGTTCCAGGTCCCAGAGGTAAATCAGTCTCTTGAGTCCCCACTTCAGACACCAACCCAATCCCTATGTTCAGACCTGTTTCTACCTACTGGCTATACGCAAGTTCCCAAGGCCTGCTTTCTTATGTTCAATTTGCTAGAATGGCTCACAGAACTCAGGAATAACACTTCAGTCTTTTCTCAGTATCCATGGGGGAAATGGTTCCATGACGCCCTGAAGATACAAAAATCCAAGGACGTCAAGTACCTTGAATAAAATGGTGTGCTTGCAACTATCCTACACAAAACCAGTATTCCCCTCTATTCTTTAAATCATCCCTAGATGATTTATAATGCATAATATTGAATAAAGTAGAATGGACAGATAGTAAACAGGCAGTTAAGGAAATAGGCCTCCCCTTTCCCAAAGAGGTTCTCTAAATTAAAGGCTGTTCCATGACATTAACCTGTAGAAACATTTCAAACAACCTAGTCAACTCTTTTGTCCCAAAGCAGCAAGAAAAGGGAAGCAAGACAGACCTGAGTGAAGGCTATAGACTCAAGAGATAACCAATCAGAATTGCAGGCTGGACCAAGAGTCTTGTTACTTTTCTAAGACCTGATTACCATGGATATTGAACAATGCCTCTACCTAGTAGCTATATAAGCCCCTAGACCAGTGCGTTTAAGTGGTAATCCCTACTGGTTCCCCTCTCGCTTTATAAGAACTGTGTCTCTTTTCTTCTCACTTGAATAAATCCTGCATTTTTTACATTCACTCTCCCTCATCTATGGATTTCATTCTTCAAATTTATGAGATAAGAAGCCAGAAAGAAGTCACTGGCAGGCAGCTGGGGCCTGCTGCAAGAACACAGCATCAGAGTTTGAAAATCTGGTTTTGATATTATGCAAGCACTATTGTCAATAGTTAAGTATTGTTTAGGAAATAATGACAAGGGAAAAGTCTATATACATTCAGTACAGACACAACCACTGTAGGTCTAACTACACAGTTATATTTTTCTATCCAAAATGAATGAATCCACAAATGCATAACCCAAGCATACCCAACCCAACTAGCTGGATACAAGTGGGTGTCACTGCAGCTACTCATGAGGCTGAGTCAAGAGGATCCCAAGTTCAAGGCCAGCCTGGGCAACTTTGTGAGGTCCTGTCTCATAATAAAAAAATAAAAAGAGCTGGGGATGGAACTCAGTGGTACAGTGTCCTTGGATTTTATTCCCAGTACTGCAAAAAAAATAAATAAAGGACAGAGATGAATATCTAGATACTGAAATGTACTGGGGTAGGGAAGGGACATGGAGTGTCCATGCCCTTTCTAGGTCTGCCACCCTCCTAGCACCTCTGCATACTATTAACCCAGAAGGCTCATGGAATTTTATTGTTCAAGGGTTGTTTTATTTAGTTTTGCTTTTGAGATGGGATCTCACTATGCCACCCAAGCTGGCCTGGAATTTGGAATCCTCCCTGAGTCTCCAGAGTAGCTGAGATGACAGGCCTGTGCCAATATTCCTATAGCTGTTCAAATTTCATTGAGCTTAATATCCAACCTATCCCCTCACCAGTCTTCTCAGCAGTTAGTTGATGGGTGAGGCTGAGTCCCAGACCCTAATTACTTGGTCTCTCTGCTGGTCAGCCTACCCCAGACTATCTATAAGGCCCACCCTAAGTTACTTCATTACTGTAAACTCAGATTTAATTAAAAGGGCTCATTAAAACAAAAGACACTTCTATTACTCAGAAAACCAGTCTCAATGGTTTTAGACAAAGACCAAATATACTTCTTATAATACCCTGTGCAGTTATTTGATATTTGGAATTTGAAAATACCAAGCCTGGGGGTATGGTTGTGGCTCAGTCGTAAAACCCTTGCCTAGCATGTGTGAGGCACATAAAAATAAATAAATAAAATAAAGGTATTGTGTCCATCTATTTTAAAAAGAAAATACCAAACCTTCCACAAATTAGTCACATGAGGGAATGAGTAGTCATGAGTAAAGAGTCCTAACACACAACTTAATAATGCAAAGAATGACCTGATGATATCAGGATCCTGATTTCAACAAACATTATAAAGAGTTTTAAGCCAACCAAATAAATGTGAACAATAATCAATTATTAGATAATTCTAAAGGGTCATCAATTTTGTTGTGTGTTAAAACTGTTTTGTTTTTTAAAACAGAAACCCACTAACTATTTATAACTAAAAATAATGTCTGAGTTGTGCTTAAAACATGACTTTTAACCCTATGAAGCTAATGAAACAATATTGGCCACACTTGATAATTTTTAGAACTGGGTAATATTTACATGGGGCTCATACTATTCTCTCTAATGTTTATTTTAATTAATACAGAATATAGGTAAAAAGGCTAACTATAAATTAAAATGATTCTGTTTATTTTTAATATAGAATATATGGTAATAGACTGACTATAAATGGAAATGATAAGTATAAAGATTTCACTAGGCTATTCTCTGTAAAATTAAGGAGGACAATGTTTTGAACTATGCTCCTGCACTAGTCCCCAACAGACCAGGTTAAAACTTAAAATGGAGTTATTTAACAATAGAGATCCAAGCAACCAGGTAAAACCAATCAGAATTAGAGCAAAAATAACTAAATTTTCCTAATAGGCCAATTTCATTTGGCATGGTAATGAAGTTTCCTCTGCCTTCACCATTGCCAAAAAAAAAAAAAATTACCTGAAGTAACATGATGTTAACTGATCAGTTATTTTTCTGTTGTTGTCTCGTAATCAAAAGCTCAGTCCATGTCGCCAATGCAAATTCAATACCAAGAACAGTTTGGAGTAAAAGGAAAAAGAAGGATTTCTACTTTGCTAACAAAGGAGAAACACAGGGGATTCCTATCCCAGAGGATGTGACTCTCCCCATTTGGGAAACGGGGTTTTTTTAAGAGGTGATTCAAAGGCCACATTCTACATGTTCTCTATTGGAGTTATAATTCACTTTTTAATTTGGGAGACAGTCATTTTTGAGGTCTTCTGGTGTCATCCCCAAAGTCTGAATTACTACATTCCTGTGGTGGGTGTGCTCTAACAATTCTGCCTAGGATAGGGAAAAAGGTGACCCTGTTTCCTGTGAGATTAGAGAGGTGGAAAGATCAGCGAGGAGGAGGGAGAGAGGAAGAGAAAGAAGAATGTTCTTTTAAAAATAAGTCGAGTGGCAGAGCAGCAAGGGCTATATTCAACGCATAAAGTGGGCCACTGTGACATTTCCCCACTATCAATTTCTACATGCCATATCTATGGGGAAAAAATGAGCAATGACATCTCCAAGCTGCTTCCTGCTGAGGGGGGGTGGGGTGAAGTTGTGGGGGAAGTGACCTGAAGTCCTTTTCCTCTATCAGGTGGGAAATGGACAGTTAAATTCAGCATCAGGACAATCCAGAGGTCCATGGTAGCAGGTGGTGGGTAACTGGACAAGGCACACATAGGGCAGGGATTATAGAAGACAACAACAAACAAGAGAGCAAAACATTATCTTTTTTGTAAATAATTACACAAAAGGAATTAGTATTTCAGCCAGTCTCTGAAAACAGAAATTCATAATCATTGGTGGGTGTGGTGTGCTCTAGGACAAAATTTATCTATGTAGGAGGTTAGGTGTAGGTCTATAAGATCAGGCTCAAATTGACTCAGGACAAACTTGTGACCCTGGAGTCCTTTTTGATCATTATTATTAGGCATTCAGACACAAGAACACTTGCTTTATAGCCTCCAGCTTCACTTGCTTTTGGTAGGGCTAACATAAGTGTACATCTTAAGTTACATTTTTACAAAAAAAAACATTGTCTTTCCTTTTAAATGTTCATATATGGCTATGCTTTGGTTATACTCTCCTACCAGGTGTTTAAGACCAAGTTGGTCAAAATTGACCTTGTTCCTATCTACTGTTAAGAGTCAGCTGGGATTCCTCAGAGACCACCCTTAGGAACATTTGAAAAGCCTCTTGGCTCCTTTAGCCTTCCTCTCCCTGTCATGCCATCTGCAGGATGAGTCAGAGTTTTGCCAACCACACATGGCTTCCTCTGGAAGCATCAGAGACATCTCCCTCTTCAATGACCCTCCTCTCTGCAGAATGCACACTGGTTAGCTGCCTGTTCTCTAGGGTCCTCCAGCTTCCCCTGATAAGGAGGTCAGGTGACTCACCAGCACTAAAGGATACTTTAGAGGGGTCCTGTCATTCTATGGGTCCTGGCTGACCTTTGAGGGGAAGGACCAAAATACTGGCTGCTCTTTCCTTGGCCCTTTTATTTTCTTGATTTGTTCTCCACATTTTTGGCTTTAAACATCCAGCAGGCTAGTTTCACCAGTCTTAAAGTAGGGGTAATGGGTTATAACCTCAGTATCTATAATTTCAGTCATCCCTTTCTTTTAATTGGGGTCAGTATTGGTACTAGAAGTAGCATTATATCCTATTTGTCCTATAGGTGATGGCTTATTATCTCAAATTAATTCAGGTTATTCTGTTAGAAGTAGTACTTCTGCAAAACACTAACAGGCAATAGTTATAAAGCTTTAAAAGAAAAAATACAAATTGAACACTAATGTTTCTTTGGGGTCTGTTTAGCCTCTTAAAAAACCTATATATTTTCCATCTCAATTACATATACATATTACTTTTAAAAAACTCTTGTAAACCTAAATACCTTTACAATTTACCCAAAACTTTACTTAAGTTTTGTATTACATACCATTTACTTTGAGATCACAGTAATCTTTAAAGGAAAATATATATGTATCTTTTGAACACAACTTTAGATAAGCTTAATTCTAGCCTACTTCAGAGTCATGTGAACATGAAAAAGAACAAGAGGCAGAGCCTTAACTCCACTAAGGCTGGTCTCTTGTCAAATCTTGAAATGTGTATTATTTCTGAATCTGATCTTTACCCTCCCCACTTTTAAAATATCATTCTATGAAGTTATCATGTCTTATTTCCTGGGTCTATCTGGATATCAGTTAACAAAATACAATATTATATCTGAAACATAATCAAACAGAGAGACTAAGAGAACTTTTAACTTCCCTTTCATGGAAAAGGGAGCAGAATGTTCTCATGTTCCACCATGTCAACCTCTGAACAAATCAGGATCCCCTTATTATCTTCCAAAAGTACATTTAAAGTCCCATCCCAGTGTTAAGAGTAACACAATCTTTTATTTGTAAATATTGATGATAGGTTACCTTATCCAGTTAGAAAACATTAAATGACATAAATAAATACAAGCTAAATTAGTTATTTCTATATAAATCTGAAGGAGATTATTACTACAAACAATTTTGATTTGGAGAACAACTTGGTAAATTTTTTTTCAAACTTTCCATTTTAAAAGGCTTGTATACTTGAAGAACATGAATACATCTAATATACAAAGAAGCCAGAAATGGTTAGCATCACAATTACACGGATGTACTTATATTAACTAATTTTAACTTTTAAAGTAAAATTTAGAATCCATAGCTTATGGAAACAATAATCACAGGTCTGCATGGGTTAGCAGTACTAGAAAAAGTAAAAGGATAGCCTTAAATCTCTTATATATTTGAGAAACAGTGTTAATGATCAGAAATAGATTTAGTCAAAGCAAACAGATACTTACATCTTAACAGGTCTTCCAATGGCAGTGTGGCCCTTCTACATCAGATACAATGTAAAGAAGGGCACTTATTGGTTACCTTGTCAGCAAACCAGCTCATTTTAGAAACTTTTACATAACACTTAGACAAGGCTCAGACAAATATAGTTCTCAGATGTACACATATATCTAGTCATATATACTTAGGGTATCGACTATATGGTTATAACCTAAAATAATAGTGGTTTATTTAACCAGTTACAAAGTCTTCGTTTAAAAGACTTTAAAACAGGTACAAACCATAATTCCTTTAAGACTATCTTTACCTAAGTAAGGGAAAGGAAAGTTTCAGACTTTGCTTCATATCAGTACATTAAAATTTGAATAACTTTTGCTAACTATAACCAATATAAATAATCCAAATTTTTTGAGATTTACCTTCCACAAACCTTCTGCAACTTAAGACATTCTACAACTTGTTTATTTCCTAATTTTGGCTTCTCTTTCATCTTAGACTTTAGAAGAATCTTACTTTACCATACAAAAATACTTCATCCAGAAACATTTCTTTTACCTTCTAATTTTCTGAAATAAAATATATTTCCATACCTACAACTTTCTTATATCTCTTTTCTAGTCTCAGACCCTTTCTTAAATTCATATTCTGAAACAATCCTTATGAATGTTATCTGTACATTTAATTTATATAACAAATTTCATCTCAGAAGAGGGTCGAACAATCTGGCATATACAAAAATTGTGCCTTTTTTCTCCCAGGTTGTATTCAAGGGGTTGGAGAACAGGATAATTTTGAGCCTCATCTGCATTCCTTATCATTAAACAATGTCATCAACTTTAAGTGAGTTAAATGTAAAGTGACTCTAGGTATACTCTCAAATGTACCCAGAGTCTTCTTTGGGTCTTACACAGGCATATTGATATTCAATAGAAGAGACCCTTTCCATCTTTTTTTTTTTAAGGCTTTCTTGAAAATCCCTTTGCAGAAGCTGCCAACAAAACAGAGGTTGGCTTGTTTGCTTTTTTTTTTTTCTTTTCTGGGTGCAGTTGTTTGTCTTGCCAGTCGCCCCAGGAATTTTTTTTTATTATTCTAATTTGTCATATATGACAGCAGAATGCATTGCAATTCATATTACATATATAAAGCACAATTTTTCATATCTCTGCTTGTATACAAAATATATTCACACCATTAATGTCTTTTTGTACATCTTTTTTTACCCCCTTACCCACTCCCTCCCCCTCTTTCCCCTTTCCCCTCTCTACAGTTCATCTAATCCTCCCATGCTCCCCCTCCCAACTCCACTATGAATCAGCCTTTTTATATCAGAGAAAACATTTGGTATTTGGTTTTTGGGGATTGTCTTACTTCACTTAGCATTATATTCTCCAACTTTATCCATCTACCTGCAAACACCATGATTTTATTCTCTTTCACTGCTGAATAATATTCCATTGTGTATATATGCCACATTTTCTTTATCCATTCATCTACTGAAGGGCATCTAGGCCGGTTCCAGTTTGGCGATTGTGAATTGTACTGCAATAAACACTGATGTAGCTGTGTCCCTGTAGTATGATGTTTTTAAGTCATTTGGGTACAGACCGAGGAGTGGGATAGCTGGGTCAAAAGGTGGTTTCATTCCCAGTTTTCCAAGGAATCTCCATACTGCTTACCATATTGGCTGCACCATTTTGCAGTCCCACCAGCAATGTATGAGTGTGTCCCCAGGCATTTAATTTGATGGAATACTGTTATAGCAAGAATTACTCTGCCCCAGTGATGGATATCTCCTGGTCAAGGGGGTGTCCTGTCAGATCTTAACAGAGGAGACTATTCTGGTCCCCGGGTCATAAACTAACAGTGTTGGAACTTACTGCCACATTATTTGTGGCCAGCAGCCTCCATCCCCCATGGGCAAAAGGGGCTAGAAGGCATGGCAGAGGCCAGGTTCTCATTGCCCATTTTTCTACAGCTCTGACAGTTTCCTGGGATTTTTTTCCCCGCCCAGGGCTGGTGTCCTTCACCCACAGAGAGATGATCTGCAGCTGCCTGGAGCCAAGCTGGGAAATAGTACTAGAAGTGCCAGAACTGGGTTGAAGGATTTAATTTTTTTTTAACACTTTCTCCTGGAGTTCTGCTATCCTTGCAGATCAGAAGTGCCTTTTTGCACCTTCAACTTAGTTTCTGACTATTCAGACTCCTTATCATGCAAGTGCATAAATGCCTGTACAGAGATCTCTTCCGTATAATTTACTTCTGACAGGCCAACTCCATTTGTACGATTGCATAATAATCCAGAAAACCATTCAAAGGCAGATTGTTTACAATAAATCATCTTTCTCTTAGACAGGTTTATACCTATAGATGGCCCACTTAGCCAAGATCTTTCTCCCCAAGAGGCTACTAGTAAGATGGACATAGCATGGCCCATGTTTTAAAGGGCCAGTAACAGATAACAAACAGAGACAAACAAGAGAGGATCCCAAAAACCATGGCTGACAGACAGGAACCTTTAAAACAGACAGACCTGCAAATACAAATCTCTTCCACTTAACTTGACCTCTGACAAACTCCAACTGCAAGATTGTACAAAAAAGAAACACAGAAACAGATCTTTCCTGGTTAGGAAAGATCTCAAAAACCAAGGCCAACAGGCAGAAACCTTTTTAAAAAATTTAAAAAAAAAAAACAGCTCTTTCCCAAGATCAACATATAACTTTCCCAAGATCAACATATAAAGTATTTCTGGTAAAGTCTGACGTCTGCCTTGGGTTTAGCTTCTTAGCCTTAAAGTCTTTAAATTTCAAAAATAAGATTCTTTTAAAATTTCTAATAAAACAAATTTAGGAGTTTATAGGGTTATTCTGGCTACAATTGCTCAAATATGAACATACTATGATTCATTATAATTCATTTTAATGTGCTTCACAGATACTGTTATTTACAAGTTGAAGATTTGTGGCAACCAGAGAGTTTATCAGTACTATTTTCTCTCTAACTTCCCAGACATTTTTATATTTTTATTTTGAGAATTTCTCATTATATTACCAGGCTGGTCTCAAACTTAGAATCGTCCTGCCTCGGCCTCATAAATTGCTGGGATTATGGGTGTGTGCCCCACACCTGGCTCAGTACTTTTTTTTTCTAATGGTATATGCTTACTTCATGTCCCTGTGTCACATTTTGACAATTTTCCCTATTACTTCAAGTTTTCCATAATTATGTGTCACAGTGATTTGTGATCAGTCATCTTGGATGTTAACTATTTTAACTCTTGGGGAACCATGAACCATGCCCATGTAAGACAGAGAATTGAATCAGTAAACGTTGTGACTGCTCCATCAACTGGCCATTCTCTATATGGCTCCCTCTCCTCAGGACTCCCTGTTCCTTGAAACAAACCAACAACCATAACAACAAAATGTCAAAAAGAAGCCAATTAATAACCCCTACAATAGTGCCTATGTGTTTGGTGAAACAGGATATAAAAAGAACTCAAAAAACTTAACACCAAAAACACAAATAACCCAATCAATAAATGAGCAAAGGAACTGAACAGGCACTTCACAGAAAAATATACAAATGGCCAACAAACATATGGAAAAAAATGTTCAACATCTCACTTTAAATCAAAAGCTAAAACTGATTAAGCTTAGTGAGAATGGCACACAGAAAGCTAAGATAGGCCAAAAGCTATGGCTCATTGTGAATGCAAAGGAAAAAATATTCAGAGGAAATTAAAAGCATCAGTCCAGTGAAAACAGGAATGATAAGGGAAACAGCCTGATACGAAGAAAGTTTTAGAGGTCTGAATAAATGATCAAACCAGCCACAACAATCTCTTAAGTCTAATCCAGAGCAAAAGGCCCTAACCCACTTTAATTCTATGAAGTTAAAAAGGAAAAAAAGCTGCAGAAGAAAGCAGACAGAGAAGGGTTCATGAGGTTTAAGAGGAGGAGCTGTCTCCATGACACTCAAGTCCCAGGAAAAGCACCAAGTGCTGATAGAAAAGCTGCAGCCAGTTATGCAGAGGATCCAGCTCAGACAACTGGTGAAAGAGGCTGCTCTGAACAACAGATTTCCAAAGTAGATGGAACAGCCTCAGGTTAGAAGAAGATGCCACCCAGGTCTTCACAGCCAAGGAGAAGTCAACGCCTGGCTTCAAAGGACAGGCTGACTCCTCGGTAGGGGCTGATGCAGCCGGTGACCTGAGTTGAAGCCAATGCTCCCTTACCACTGTGACCATCCTGGGCCCCAAGGGAATGCTTGCTTGCCACTCTGCCTGTGCTCTGGGAATGAACCACAAAGCCTGGGTGAGAGCACATATGTGTGCAGCATGGTTTACTGAGTCTGTCAAGCTGACAGGTGAGAACTACTGCTCAGAAAAAAAGATTCCTTCCAAAATATAACTGCTCATTGATGACACACCTGGTCACCCAAGGGATCTGATGGAGATGTGCAATAAGATTAATACTGTTTTTGTGGTTGCTAACATAGCATCCTTTCTGTGGTCCATGGATCAAGAAGTAATTTTGACTTTCAAGTCTTAATTCATTTTGTAAGGCTCTAACTGCCACAGGTATTCCTAGGATGGATCTGGGCAAAGTAAACTGAAAACTTTCTGGAAAGGATTCACCATCTATTAAGAACATCTGTGATTCATGAGAGGAAGTAAAAATATCAATATTAATAAGAGTTTGGAAAAAGTTGATTCCAACAGTCATGGATGATCAAAGAAGGTGACTTTTTGAGAGGGGTCTTCATCTATAGATGAAGATGCTCTGGACACTGTGAAATGACAACAAAGGATCTAGAATGTTACATGAACTTAGATTATAAAAGCAGCAGCGGGATTTGAGGGGATTGGCTCCAATTATGAAAGATGTTCTACTGTGGACAAAATGCTATCAAAGAACTCTTTCATGAAAAGAAGAATTGATTAATGCAGCAGATTTTATTGTGTCTTATTTTAAGATATTGTCACAGTAATCTCAAGCTTCAGCAGTCACTACCTGATACAGCAGTAGCCATCACCAACACCAAGACAACTCTAACCACAGCAAAAAGATATGACTCCCTGGTGACTCAGATAACCATGAGCATTTTTTAAGTCTTTTTCATTAAGGCACTGTTATGGTTTAGATGGGGGGGTATCCTTCAGAAGCTCATGTGTGAGATAATGCAAGAATATTTGGAAGTGAAATGATTGGGTTTTGAGACCCTTATCCCAATCAGTGAATTAGGATTGACTGAGTGGTAACTGTGGCTGGAGGGTGGGTGTGGCTGGAGGAGGAGGGTCTTTGAGGGAGGGTATGCCTTGGGGGTGTATATTTTGTGAGCTGACCTTAGTGTCTCTCTCTGATTCCTGGCTCATGTCTTGAGCTGCTTCCCTCTGCAGTGATGATCTGCCTTACCTTGAGCCCTGAATAATTAATTAGGCCTACCATCTATGGATTAAGACCTCTGGAACCATGAGCCTCCAAATAAAGTTTTCCTCCTGTACTTGTCACAGCAGAGAAAAAGCTGACTAAAACAGGCACATATATTATTTGTTAAACATGTTTTACATGCTAAATAGACTATACAGTATGGTATAAATATACTGTAAATACATAAATATGGCACTGGAACCAAAAAACTTGTGGCTAGTTTTACTGTGATACTGGCTTTACTACCATGACCTAGAATTTGCCTTATAATATCTCCAAGATAAGTCTATTATCAGAAGACTAGACCCTATTTTGCAAACAAACCAGTCTTACTTTGATTATCTATGGTAAAATCGGGGTGATTATAGAGAAAAAAAAATAGTATACCCAGTATTGAAATGTAGCCCTCTTCATTATTTGTAGTTTTATGATCTACCCATAGGATGACTGGATTCTGAATCCTTCTAGTTTGCTTTAATATTGACTATCGCCAGCTAGCTGGGCTGGGTTCACAAGAGCTGGCTACATCAATGACTAAGAAAACAGCAAAGGAAGCACATAACACAGAGAAATACCTTTTACTTGCAGAAATCAGGGATGGCTCTCGACTTTAAGGGTCCATTGGAAAAAGAGAGTGCCACCTGAAAACCATCCCATTTATTGGGGAGAAAGACATTTGAGAAAGTTCAACCCAAATAAGGCAAGGGATTGGGTTTCAGGGGGTTGCTTGGTAATGTCTTGCAGTCAGCAGATTTGACTGACATCTTGGAAAGCCACACCCATCTCAGGTGCTGTGTGCGATCAAAGGCAGAGTGAGCAAAAAGGACACATACATCGTACAGCCCACTCAGAGCAGCAATGTCAATCCAGTCCTCTCATGTGCTCGGATGCTCACAGCTCACAAACACAGACCACAGCTGGCTCACAACATCTGACTACAACTCTCCAACCAAGAACAAAAACTCATTGGTTCCTGAAGCTCTATACACTGAAGCTGCATGGCTTGATATAAATTCCAAGTGACAAATTCTATGTTTGATGCATGGACCACATAGCGTTCACCAAAATATCTGATACCATAACTGGCAACATTCAAAACTGGAAACCAGGACAAGAAGTTGCTGACTTCATGCTGTGGGCATATTTTCCAGAGACCATCAGGATAAGACTCCCTATCATAATAAGACTCTTTCACTTGACCAGACAATGTTGTAGGTTAGAATTTCACAATCAGCAGCTTCTATGTGTAACCTGAAATAGTGATGGCTAAGTCAAACACAAATCCTTACAGGTCCTAGGAGATCATTTAGTCCACCTAGTGGTTAACTTCAGAATTTCCACCTACTGTCTAGACCAGTAAGAATCTGAGCAGATATTGCAATAGACAAATACTGGGTTTTGAACAGACCTAGCTGACGAACAGACTACTTGGTTAAAATAAATGTACTCATCAACTGGCACTTTTTTTAATTTTTTAAATATTTTTTATTTGTCAATGGACCTTTATTTTACTTATTTATATGCAGTGCTGAGAATCAAACCCAGGGCCTCACAAATGCTAGGCAAGTTCTCTACCACTGAGCCACACTCCAGCCCTGACTCCTTGATTTTAGTTGGTCTGAATCAATGGAGACCTTGGTTAGGAAGCATGCTCCAAATCTTGGTATTAGCCTCTTGATAGCTGTGATAGTCTTCCTGGTTCATGAATGAGGTGCTGACACTGTAACCCTCGATGCTCTGACACTCCAACTTACTTTTAAAATAGAGATGTTTCAGGTTGGGGTTGTAGCTCAGTGGTAGAGCACTTTTCTCCCATGTGTGAGGCCCTGGGTTCAATCCTCAGCACCACACTATAAAAATAAATAAACACAAATAAATATATTATGTTTGTGTCCATAGAAGCGCTGGGGTCGTGGCTCAGCGGTAGAGCGCTCACCTAGCATGTGTGAGGCCCTGGGTTCGATCCTCAGCACCACATAAAAATAAATAAATAAAATAAAGGTATTGTGTCCAACTACAACTAAGAAAAAAAATCAAAAAAAAGAACATGTGTCTTCCTGTTCCTCTCTCCCTGCTGTCCCTGAGTCCACACCCACCATAGGAACAAAGTAATCCAGACTTTGGGGATGGTACCAGATCTCAGAAATGACTATCTCCCAAATTAACAAGTGAATTACAACTCCAGATAGAGAACCTGTGGAAGTAGCCCAAGAGTCACCTCTTTAAAAGCCCCCTGCTCCTGCTGATGGGGAGAATCACAGCCTCTGGGACAGGAGTCCCCTGAGGTGTCTCCTTTGTTAACAAAGCAATAAATCTTCTTCTTTTTTCTCAAAACCATGTCATTATTGGATTGGCATTTGGGCAAGGTCTGAGGTTTGGCAACAAGAGCAAAATGATGGTAACTGAGAGTAGTACTGATATTCTAAGTTTAACAAGCTAACTGTTAAATAAAAATTATAGGAAGCCAGTGTTTTGCACCAAGTTCCTGCACTAGCCCCAGAAGCCCAGGCTAACCATCAGAATACAGTCACTCATACTAAAGTTCCATATCACCAGGCTGATCAAACCAAACTCAAAAACTGCAAAAGCAAAAAAGGATTTGGGGGTCTTAGTGTTTTTGAAAGCTGAGTTCTTGTCCCCAATGCCAATCCAATAATGAGGACAGAGTTTGGAGAAAAAAGAGAAAAAAGTTGAATTACTTTGCTAACAAAAGAGAAACACAGGGGACTGCTATCCCAGAGGCTGTGGTTCTGCCCATCCAGGGAAATGGGATTTTTAAAGAGGTGATTCAAAGGCTGCATTCTCTATTGTGTTCTCTGTCGGAGTTGTAATTTACTTGTTAATTTGGGATTAATCATTTCTGAGATCTTCTGGTACCATCCCTAAAATCAGTTCAACTATTTTTGTGGGGCGGTCATGTGTTCAAAGACAGATAACTCTGCCTGGGATGGGGAAGAAAATTAAGACTATTTCTCCTGAGATTAGGGAGTGAGAGAGATTAGGGAAGAGGAGGGAGAGAGAAAGAGAAAGAAATGTGTCCTTTTAAAAATAAATCTCAGTAGCACAGCAGTGAGGGCGATATTCAAAGCATAAAGTGGACCACTGTTACATTAGAAATTGCAATTTGAGAGATACAGGTTGTGATTGCTCTGAATCATTGTTTCAAGGAAGGCAGGAAAATGGGAACTTCTAGTGGCTTTTGAATGTTGAGAAGGAACATGGGCCAGAATGTATAAAAAGAACAGAAACCATAAACAAAGAGTTCTATAACCTCTTTTTTAAATATTTATTTTGTAGTTGTACACAATACCTTTATTTTACTTATTTATTTTTTTATTTGGGCAGAGGATCGAACCCAGGGCTTCATGCCTCACAAGTGCTAGGCAAGCGCTCTACCGATGAGCCACAACCCCAACCCAGAGTTCTATAATCTCTTGACATGCATATTGAACCTATGGAGCAGAGTACAATTGTCCAGTCACTTAAGTCAAAAATCCAGATGTCCACAGTCAAAGGGTAGAGATTGTTAGATAGTAGATAGCAATGAGCAGTGAAATGCAGGCAAGGTCACAGGTGTTCTTTACATTACTTTAGGGTCTGCGTTAAACTACTTCCAAAGTAAACAAGAAAGCAAAGTGTGGTAGTTACCTTGTAGAAAAGAAATAGAAGCAAAAGGAGCTAATTGGGAAATATGTCAAGAGAAAAGGATTAATGGCATAACTCTTGTTAGGGTCTATTGATGTTGACATAAAGCTAGGAATTATGGCTAAAGTTGTCTTCATTTGTCTGGGAAAGAAGATTTCTTTAGTAGCATGGGCGCACTAAGGTAACTTTTGACCAGCAACTGACCCCAGTGCCCACATTAACATGGGATTGACTTGTGGATGAAGCCCCCCCTAAAGAGGATGGCCACCGTGACAGTTCCACAGAGGACCAACTGAGGTCAGAAACTCCACTGCTTGACATGAAGGAGGAACTGAATAACTGACTGGCAAAGAAGGTTGTCCCCAGGTCTGCTAAACATCAAACAGTAATAAAATTGGGGACAGCATTATCTTCTATGTTGTTCTCTGATTGGAGACGGACCACTCTCTCCCTTGAGCATGCTTTCTGTTTAAGTCTCATTTTTATTTTCACCTCACTTTCACTTCTCATAAAATTCTCTTGCATGACTTTGGTGTCTGACTTTTTAAATCTTTCTCGAAACACTAGAATGAGGTCTAGAGTTTCAACTCTCTGCTTTCCTGTGAAAAGAGGACCAAGGTTCACATTCCAGGTAGCAGCTGGAATACTGCATAAGTCCTTCCATTAGTACTGCTTCCTACCACTTTTGAGAAGATCTTTCACTGTTGTTTCCATTACAATTTTCCTCTTATTTTCATGGAACCCGCTAAGAAATCAGGATGAGAGAGATGCATTACCTAAACAGGACAGTTTCAATTGGTATGATAATTGAGTTCCAATGCCTTAATCCTTAGGCAAAAACAGGTAACTTGAACTAACCTGAAAACCAATCTGTTATTCTTCTGTTTTCTTTAGCTCTTTCCAGCTATAAGACTAACCTCTGCTTAGATAATTGGAACAATATTTTTTTAATTTTTTAGTTGTAGTTTGACATAATACCTTTATTTATTTTTATGTGGTGCTGAGGATCAAACCCAGTGCCTTACTTGTGCTAGGCAAGCGCTCTGCCACTGAGCCACAACCCCAGACCAGAAACAATGATTTTATTTTTTGAAATAAAGCGTTGCCTAATTCTAGAGTAGAAAACAAAACCAATTAGGATCTATAACTAGCTAGGCATAGTGGTACAGGCCTGTAATTCCAGCAACTTGGGAGACTAAGTCAGGACAATCATAAGTTCAAAGCTGGCTTCTGCAACTTGTCTAAAAATTAAAAGTAAGGGTTAGGGTTGTAGATCAGTTGTAAGGTATCCCTAGGTTCACCTCCTAGTACCAAAAAAAAAAAGAAAGAAAGAAAAAAGAAAAAAAGAAGAAAAATCTATAAATTGTATTTTTGTCCTTTGACAGTATTTTAAGTTAATTTCTTCATTAAAAACAAAGTGATAAAAGACAGGAAAAATAGGAAATTAAGAGTGACACATGCAGGAACAAAGAAGTTAGTATGACCATGATGAAAATATATGACCAGCAGTAACAAATCAGTCAATTTGAGATATGAGAAATATCATCTTGGAGAAAGTTAATAAACACTGGAGAACAACCAGTTGGGGAAGAAAAACAGTGAATTCCATATCTTCTCTAAGTTGAAAGGCATTTTAAAGAAATTTATTTCTGCTATGATTTCTTTGTATTTAAAAAAAATAACATCCTTTCAGGTACCAACTGTTCTATCATCACCTATTCAAAGTCACAAAGATATTTCCTATATTTTATTTTTATTTTTGGTGTGTGTGTGTGTGTGTGTGTGTGTTGCACTCAGGGCCTTTATGTGCTAAGCAAGAGCTCTACCACTAAGCTACATCCCAAGCCCCCAAAATATTTTGATTTGATAGTAATGTGATGGTTTTGATAGCGTTTGCTTCCCCTTATAATTACAGGTGTTTTTTAAAAATACCATCTGAAGTGTTATGGAAAATAATATTCCTACAAGACAGCCCCCCCAAGAAA
Organism: Ictidomys tridecemlineatus; assembly: GCF_052094955.1. Classification (NCBI taxonomy): domain Eukaryota; kingdom Metazoa; phylum Chordata; class Mammalia; order Rodentia; family Sciuridae; genus Ictidomys; species Ictidomys tridecemlineatus. The sequence goes on along the minus strand of NC_135479.1, from coordinate 64,243,632 downwards.
AATGGAGGGGCAGTGTGGCTCCAAAGGAAGGAAGAAAATTAGCCAAACATTGAACCTCTTCCAGTACACATCCTTCCCCAGAATCAATGGGCCTTGAGGGAAAAGCAGGTTGCCCCCAGCATTTCCACCAAAAGCAAACATTTAGCCCTTCCCAACTCCAATGGGTCCTGAAGGAAGGAAGCAAATACTGAAATGCTGGGCCCTGGACTCTTACCCATTCCCACTGCAGATGAGTCCTGGAAAACAAAAAAGCTATTAGTGAAGCTCTAGGTGACAATGGGTCCCAGAGGAAGGAAGATAAGCAGTGAACACCTGAGTTGTCACCCAGTGACAAGGAGCTTCAAACTTTTTACAAATGCCTTCCTGAGTTAAAATTTTAACCTGCACAACTAGGTCCCTGTCTGTCCAAACTGCACGCCTGCAGTCTCCAATGATTAAATTCATCCTCATTGTAAACTACAAAACCCATGTTCCTTCTGCAAGGACAAGGCATTTCCCCTGCCCTGAAAATGAGCCCTCAGGAGCCTGATCGACTGACTTGGCTGCAGAATAAATGAAAAGCTTGCTGATGGGAGGTTTGCTTCCCATCTCCTGCTTCCCTCATTTGTGAACCGAGCACTTACACTATCCTCGTTCCTAAATTCACTTGTTAGTTCTACTTGTTTGATCACAGATTCCTCCTTAGGATTTTTTTCACGTACGTGGAATCATACCTTGGATGAATAAAAGTTTTACTTTTTCTGTCTTTTTTTTTTTAATTTTAACCTTTTTCTGTCGACAGCAAAACGCTCGCACTCTCACCCAGAACTAGAGGCAAGACAGACCGTATTCTGCCCTCCATACATCACAAGCCCCCTCCCCTTCAAAAATTCACTCCTCAGATTCACTGGCCACCTGCCCCACACCCACCCGAGGAGCAGTGACCCAGACACACTAGGACCTCGGGGACCCGGCCACCCCTCCAAGATCCCGCGCAGAGATTTACTGTCCCTTCACGCGCCCAGGGACAAAGACGGGAGTGGCACCCCTAACCAGGGGCTGTCGGGGCAGAGGCGCCCAGGGTGTCCTCCAAAGGCTCATCTGGAGCCTCGTCCCCTCGGCCAAGAACACGCCAACTCCAGACCTGAGTCCCACCAGCGCTTCGCGCCACAAAGCCCCCTTCCCGCCCAAGCGCGGGGCCAGTCCTATCCCCGCCGCCCTCCTTTCGGAGAAGGAAGAACACTCGCGACAGAAGAAAGGCAGGAATCTCGCTTACCCGAGCGAATGACGTGAACGATGACGCAAACATCAGGGACAAGAAAACGCAGAGCACCGCCCATCAACCCCACACAGACTCAGGGAGTTGGGCGTGGTCTGAGACCTCGACACCCAGAATCCTCCGCGGTGCGTCTCCTCCCTGGACTACAATACCCAGAGGCCTCCGCGCGGCCTCCGCCCCTCGCTACCCAGAATGCCCTGTAGCCCTCCGCCCCGCCTACTCTACCTTGGGCGCCGCCACTGCGGAGGTGGCTGTGAGCCCCGGGGTCGTAGGTCCGATAGCATCTTCTCCTAGACCGCGGTTTCTTTATTTTGGTGTGTTCTGGACAGACACTGGGAACATCTTAGAAGTTTCCCAGAGTGCCTTTTGACTTTGGTCATTTCTTTGTTTCTTTTTTCTCTTTTTTTTGTATGTAGAACTTTTAATTTTTATGTAGTTTAATGTGGGATTCTTTTTTTTTTTTTTTTTTAACTAAGTGACCGTTTTGAGTCCTAGTTGGGAAATTTTACTCTCACACTATTTCTTCTAGGTTTTGTGTTTTCTTTTTTCACATTTAAATCCCTCAATGGTTTTTTATTTTTAGGCATATAGTGTAAGTATAGATTCAATTTTAACTTGCAAATTTTTATCAATTTTCTGAATTAATTAATTTTAACAGTCTTTTGCCCGTTCATTTAAGTTTCCAGCCGTACAGTAATACATTGTACTGCATTTGCATTTTCATTTGGGTCAATTTCTTGATTTTTTTTCCTCTATTTGTCAAAGTAAGCATCAACACTACACTTAAGATAAAGGGGACTTCTTTTAGGACTAACCAGACCATATTCACACTGTTTTTGGGATTTCAATTCTATATGGGCCTCATAATTACCCTGTCAGGTTTCAGAAAAAAAATAAGTTCATTGGTATTTTTATTGGAGTTCTATCTAAATTATAACATGGAAAATGACGTTTCAACTAATATTGATACTTTCTATACAAAAAACTTGTGTCTGATTCAGTATGATTTTGTGTATGTTAGGAGTAAAGAACAATAGCATCCTTAGAAGGGTTTAAAATACTATTAAAAGGTAATGATGTAATCACACAATATAAAATCCATGAGAAAAAAAATCTAATGTGATCACCTAAATGTTCCCAAATATTCGGGATTTTATAAAAATAATCTGCAGATAGGACCAATTGTTTGTAAACTCCATCTGCTCTGTATGGATCTGAAATGTTCCCAGAAGTTCATAGGGTTTGGTCCTCAATGCAGGAGTGTTCACAAGGGAGGCCTTTAAAGGTGATTAGATGATGGAGTGCTGACCTCATCAGTAGGTGGATGGGATGGGGGGGGATGGGTTTTGTTCAAAAAATAAGCTCTTTATGCTCCTGCTTCCCTGGCTGCCATAATATGAGCATCTTCATTTTCCAACAGGCTCCTAGCTAGGATGTTCATCCTCACCACAGGCCCAGAAACAATGGAGCCAAATGACCTTTCCTCTTTTTGTTTTTCTCAGGTATTTTGTCATAGCAATGGAAACCTAACTAACATACCATCTGTGCCTAGAACAAGGAAGATAGAGAAGTTGAGTAAATAGATGTTGTGTTGGAGCTTCGGATGTGGCTCAAGAGGTAGCGCTCTCCCCTGGCATGCGTGCGGCCCGGGGTTGGATACTCAGCACCACATACAAACAAAGATGTTGTGTCCGCCAAAAACTAAAAGAAAAAATATTAAATTCATATTCTCTCTCTCTCTCTTCTCTTCTCTCTCTCTCTCTCTCTCTCTCTCTCTCTCTCTCTCTCTCAAAAAAAAAAAAAAAGATGTAGTGTTAGTCTGCTTTCTATTGTGGTGATCAAAATACAAGAAAACTTAGAGGCCAAGCATGGTGGTGGTGGTGCACACTTGTCAAACCCAACAAATCAGGAGGCTGAAACAGGAGGATTGCAGGTTTGAGGCCAGCCTCACCAACTTTGCAAGACCTTAAGCAACTAACTTAGCAAGACTCTGTCTCAACACACACACACAAAAAAAAAATTATTTAAAAGGACTAGGGATATATCTCAGTGGTAAAGTGCCCCTGGATTCAATTCCTAACACCAAAAATAGAAAAACAAATTTAAGGAAGGGAAAGTTTATTTCATCTCGTGGTTTCAGAAACGTAGTCCATGGTGGGATAAATCCATTGTTCTGGGCCCAAGATGAGGCAGTACATTGTGGAAGAAGGGCAAGGTAGACGGAAGCTGCTCAGGACATGGCAGCAGGGAAGTAGAGAGGCAGGGGAAAGGGGCTACAGGGATGATGAACCCCTCCAGGACACAACCCCAATGACCCACTGCCTCCAGCCATGCTCCAGCTGCCTACAGTTGGACAAGACATTCCATCCAAACTAGGGTGGACCATTTAGGTTGCAACTCTCCTGATCCAATCATTGTACCTCTGAATACTTCTGCATTCACACAGCGGTTTGAGAGAGACCTCGTATTCAAACCGTAGCAGATGTTAAATGCTTTATGCATTACTCTTCAGACTGCAGACTCTCATTGAAATCACTGAAGGAAAAATTTGTACTAGAAGAAAGTTAAGAATTTTCTATCCCCATCTCACCCTGAATTCTGAGCAAGAGGTGGCCAAAGTACTAAGAACGTCGTGGCAAAGAGCTTTATCTGATTTGTAGGTTGATATCAACGGAAGCATTTTATGGACAGTAGTCTCCCTCATCCCAGGTTTCAATTTCCACCATTTCCGTTAGTTGAAGTGAACTGCAAGTCTGAAAATATTAAATAGAAAATTCCAGAAATAATTCATGAGTTTTAAATGGCACGCACTTCTAAGTAGTGTGATGAAATATCACACCATCCTACCTGGGATAGGAGACATTCTTTTGTCCAGCACACTAGAATGTGTGTGTTACCCTCCCATTAGTCACTTAGTAGCTGTCTCCACTATCAAATCATCTGTTGCAATATTGCAGGGCTTGTGTTCAAATAACCCTTATTTTATTTATTAATGGTCCCAAATCATAGAAGTAGTGATGTTGGCGATCCAGATGTGCCACCAAGAAGCCATAAAATGCTTCCTTTAAGGGAATAGTTGGATGTTCTCAACTTAACAAGGTGGGGGGGGCGGAATCTTATACTGAAGTTGGATGGGAAAAAAAAACATGAGATATAAACATGATTCAGTAATGTCCAGTTTCTGACATCCATTGAGGGTCTTGGAACAAATCCGCTGGAGTAAGGCAGGATTATGCTACTACTGGAATTGAATAAAAGTATGCAATATGATTATCACTCCGTTCCTCCAACCATATGCCTGCTCACCTTCAGCCAAATTTATCTGTTGCATATATTGGAATTCTGAAAGGGTACTTTTAGAAGAAATGAATTTTTTTAATGAAAAGGAGAAAACACCAATTGAGACTAATGTCTTTGACGTAAGAGGAAGAAGTACAAGTCTCAGAATGGAGCAGGGCTTCTCCAGCATCGCCTCTTACAGAGGCAAGGGTGGACAGGACAAGGACTCTCAGCTCTGGTCTCGATTATCCCTTCTCCCGGCTGCAGTTACATGGTAAGAACTGAGATAACACCCAGGGTGGTACCTTGCTTTGAGATCTGCCAAGGGCTGACACTGAAACTGGATTCTCTCACAGGAAAGGCGGAGAAATCAGCCTGCACAAGTAGACAAGAACTGCATCCATGATGGGGCTGCAGACACCGGCTGAGGGCAGCTTGGGTGCTGTGTGTGTATGATGGTGAAATGGTTTCAGGAGGCAGATGACCAAGATAACTGCTACAGCTCTGACTCACACAATATCTTTAAGCAGAGAGTGACCAGACTGAGAAGCAACCAGATGGCTACACCTGTCCTTAGTGAATCCTCCCCATCCCCTGCTTTCTGCATGGTCTAAAAGCTAGACAAGGCTTGCATCTCTCATCCAGAGAGCTACCCTCATAGGTAGGCTCCCCTGAATAAATCTTTGACCACCTACCAACCTGGAGCAATCTGATTCTTTGATCTGAACTTTGCCTCTGCTGACAGAAGATGGTTCTCAGATGCATTCAGGGAGCTTTCTGAACACGGCATCACAAGCAGGATGCTGGGCACCTCCTTCTGCTCCCCTATATAGTGATTGTGTCTGCAACCTTCCATTAAATGACAACTCATGGGGAGTCAAGGGTAGACAGTACTCAATTGTCAGCAGGAGACTCGGCATTGCAGGAGAAGCCTAGCTGCAGCTGCCATACCTAGGTAACTTTCTTTAAAGTTGTTGTTTTGATTTTGGTTTTGATTTTGGTACCAGGAACTGAACTCAGGGGTGCTTAACCACTGAGAAACCTCCCTAACCCTTTTTTTAAATTTATTTTTAATTTTAAGACAGGATCTTGCTAAATTGCTTAGGGCTTCACTAATTTGCTGAGGATGGCTTTGGACTTGCAATCCTCCTGCTTCAGCCTCCTGAGTCGCTGGGATTATAGGTGTGCATCATAGTGTCCAGCTTTAATGTTGTTTTTCATATAAAGTTGTTTTCCAATTAACTTCTTAAGATTTTCTTGGAAGTTCCTGGAAGAGAGGGGGGGTGGGGGTAAGCATTATACAGCTTCAAACTAGTATGAACCATTCCACCAGGCAGAAGACCTCAGAGAGCAGGCTACATATTTGATAAAGTTAACCTCATTTTAATGCTAAAATCTTCAGCCAAGGAGGGCCAATGCCTCACTTCTGTAACATCAAACTATAGCATGTTATTAAAATGCAGCTGAGCAAATGTACCCTCCTACCTGTGCACCTGTGTATATGATCATGTTTCTACCCCTTTGAATAAGCATTCTCTGTTCAGATGAATTTACCCACCTTACCTAAATTCAGGGGGTCATGGCTTTGGAATAGATTCCTCATGGTCTCCTTATTTGCTGCAAATAAACTTTTGTGCAATAGACATTCTTGGTGTTTGCTTCCCACCAAGAGGCAAACTCAAGGAATCCTGTAACAAACTGTTAAGCTTGTAGTACCAAACATTCCCTTATGAGGTGGAAGCTCTGGTCATGCCTGATCATGCCTGGTCATGTGGATTCAAGGGCTGTGTTTTGTAATAGAAACAGTCCTGGTCTTAGAAGGGAAAATCTTAGGCCCTGTTGGAGTTTGAGAACTTATGGCCTTTCAAGAATTCTTCTTTTAGCATGAGAAGAAGATTAACATTAAACAGAGACGAGAGGTGGGAGGGAAAGGGAGAGAGAAGGGAAATTGCATGGATGGAAGGAGACCCTCATCGTTATACAAAATTACATATAAGAGGAGGTGAAGGGAAAGAGGGGAAAAAACAAGGGAGAGAAATGAAGTACAGTAGATGGGGTAGAGAGAGAAGATGGGAGGGGAGGGGAGGGGGGATAGTAGAGGATAGGAAAGGCAACAGACACTAGTATGGCAGTATGTAAAAACGTGGATGTGTAACTAATGTGATTCTGCAATCTGTATACGAGGGGAAAATAGGAGTTCATAACCCACTTGAATCAAATGTATGAAATATGATATGTCAAGAGCTATGTAATGTTTTGAACAACTAATAAAAAAAGAATTCTTCTTTTTCTGCCCATGGATGCAAAAGCTTCAATTTTCCAAAATTTTATCATTCCCTAAGGACATTGGAAGTCATGTTATTGGAAGATGTTCTTCAGAACAAACTTGCAGAGAACTGTGGATAACCACATGTCTTCCCAAATCCATTCAGGAGGACCAAGCAAATACAATTCTGTTGCAGGCCAGGGGTGTAGATAAGGATTTCATTTATCGAAAACAAACCTGGGTAGGTGTAGAAAGAAAAACCCTTGTTGTAACACATTGCTAAAGGTGAGGTAGAATGTTTAATTCAGGGGACAATCCTATCTATATTTGCCTCCCTGATCTACATACATCCTCAGAAGCTGGCTTCTAATTTGCAATCTTTCTGCCTTAACCTCTCAAGTAACTGGAATTTCAGGAGTACACCACCAAGCCAGGCTCAAATGTTTATTTTCTATGCAAACGCATTTTGTAAAAAAAAAAAAAATATGTATGGAACATTAAACTTAGGATGAATGTGCCACATGCACTTATCTGAACTTCTGTTGTGGATGTGGTAGGGGTAAGAAAGACCAAAAAGTAGCTTCTTTCCTCTACTGATCTTTGGGAGGAAATATGGCATATTCCTTATCAAGTTCTTTCAGAATATAATAAACAAAATTTTAAGATGACTTCCAATGGTCTCCTCCCTCCCTTACATAACCGTACATAGTAAAAGGTCTAAGTTAGCCACCTAGTTTACACAAACCTAGCACATTCCCAGCATGGGCCTGTCTTCAGGACTTATTTCTGGGGTATTCTTTTTTTTTCATATCCCCTTATATATAATTTTGTATAACAATGAGGGTCTCCTTCCATTTTGGGATATTCTTCCTTATCAGAATGTTTTTGTATGCCTGAGGCCCTGGATTATGCTGAATCCGTTTGTCTTCGAGGGACCCAAAGTTTAACTAAGGTCAACCACAGGACAGAGAGAGCCATGGATTTATTTGACCCCCCCAAACCCAGATCCCACCTAATAAAACTCCTGACACCAAGACTTGAGGAAGCTCCCTAGGTTGGCAAATCTTTCCAAGTGGTGTCACACATTGCTGCTGGGAGAATTAGGCATGTCTCCATGCAAACCCACTGGAAGGGGGGCATTTGGGAGCCTAACTCGGCTTTCTCCTGATTTCACACTATTTCACACTCTTTGCTTATTTGAATTTTTGTCCTTTCATTATCCTGTGGTTTGGATATTGAAAGCCCCCCCACACACACACACAAAGGCCTGTGTTAAAGGCTTAGTGTGGCACTATTGGAAGGTAGTAGCAGGTGGGGCCTAGTGGAAAGAAGCTAAGTCACTGGAAGTATGCCTTTTATGTGCATAGGAGGACTCTAGTCCCTTCCTGTCTTTCTCTGATTCACAGCTGCCACGAGGTGAGCATCTTTCTCTGCCATGTTTTCTCACCATGAAGTGCTGCCTCACCACAGTGAGGCAGACACCGTGGTTCCAAATGACCTCAAACCGAAATGTCTGAAGTAGGGCTGGGGTTGTAGCTCAGTGGGAGAGCACTTGTCTAGCACATGTGAGGCACTGGGTTTGATCCTCAGCACCACATAAAAAAAATAGATAAATAAAATAAAGGTATTGTGCGCATCTACAACTAAACATATTTTCTTTAAAAAAGTAATCTTTGAAATAGCAAGATAAACCCTTTCTCTTTTAAATTATCTTAGGTATTTTATCACAGTGCTGGATATTTAACACAAATGCTGGGACAAACTGACCACAAGTCTAATGAGCTTTGTGGGCTCTGTAAGTCTTGGAGAATACTGAGCCTGGAGTGGTCTTAGGGACTCCTGACACACTGGCATCAGAAGTAGGATTGCCAAGAGAACCCAAACTCATCACAGGGTGGTGCCCTATGAATAGCTCTCAATTGGCTTGAGTCCAGAGGTGTGCGGGACTCTCCTATTAATTTAAAACAAAAGAATTATGGCACCTATTTGTCCTTAAGCTCTAGCTCCTCTTCTTCACAGGTGAATGTTTACATTTATGTGCTGTTGAGCATTCTGCAAAACAATAAAACAGGACATGTAGGGAGGAAGGGTTTTCTGTTTACAGGTGGCAGTTGCAAGGTAGACAGGCAGCAGCATCCTATTTGGAAAATTGCCACGTTGTCACTAACATAGAAAAGCTCTGTCCAAAGAAGATAAAAACAAAAGCAGCATGAACAGTAAGAGTCACCCTTGCAGCAGTCTAGACCTGTATGTACACCTGTGTGGGGGCCCTGCTCTCCTGGGTCTGACAGACCAACCTAGAGGGGCCAAGTTAGCCTCCTGGTAAAAGAGAGAGAAGGCTCCCACCAGGGCCATCTCTTGTGCAACCAGGTGATCCGCCTTCGAGTTGCCTCCCAGTGTTTTTCTACGTCTGGAAGTAGGAGGTAGCCTAAGCCCTAAGAGGGTGTTCAGAAGAGTGTGGACCAAGAAAATGAGCAAGCCTTCCTGGGGTCCCTAGGAGCTTGTGCCCCGCCTGTGCGTTTATTTCTGCTGCCGAACACTCCCCACACACCACCCTCTCTCAGTCCCACCTCCTCCAAGAAGGCCACCGCCATCATCCACAGGATGCAACAGGACTCAGGACTGCAGCCAGGGGTCCCTCGTCCCCCCAGCCTTTTGAGATCCAGCTCTACAGGAGTCGCACGTAACTATAACCACCAGTGAATTCTAGAGAACGATAATAATGGCAGGACTGATGGGCAACCACATTTATATGATGTAACGACATATTATTACAAATCACAACCTACTTTTTTAGTCTTCAAGTTCTTTCCGCATCTGGTCGACCCTCCGAGACAGGAGAAAAGTGACCGCCAGGTGGCGCCCGGTGATCAGCGCCAATGACCCAGGTGGGTCAGCTTCCTTGACTGACAGTCGCTTGCAGTGGCTGCCCCATGCCCGGCCTTGTCCTGTGTTCCCTGGGTCTCATTTCTGAGCCCCAGAGGCAAAGAGCATCTGGCGCCTCCCCAGGGTGTCTGCCTCGGAATTCCCGACAGGTCTAGCCAGGCATCGCTATAGAAGGGCATCTTTTTTTTTTCTTTTAGGGAGAATTCAGAAGTTGGTTGTTGGATCATGTGGTCTTTCTTTTTTTGATTTTTTTTTTTTTAGGAATCTGTCTACAATTTTTCATATTAGCCGTCCTGATTAACATTTGAACCAATCTTTTTTATCGATTGATTGTATTTTTCTATTTTTCTTTTCATGATGCTTAAGTTTTGATCAAATAACAAAGGGTCTGAATTTTGGAGTACAGATATTTTGGTACTACAGATGTTCGTGTAAATGTTCTTAATTTTGTTCTGGGGTGCATTTCTTTTACATGGATACTACATATACCTGGTGAGCCTTGCTCAGGCTTTGTGAAGACATGGTCAGGGTAGCCTTTGGCCTAGGACTAATGTTGGTTTACTCTTTAGGGGACACACCTCTAAGTGTTCTAATATATATATATATATATATATATATATATATATATATATGGTCGACCAGATGCGGAAAGAACTTGAAGACTAAAAAAGTAGGTTGTGATTTGTAATAATATGTCGTTACATCATATAAATGTGGTTGTCCATCAGTCCTGCCATTATTATCGTTCTCTAGAATTCACATTGTATATATATATATATATATATATATATATATATATATATATATACAATGATCTTGACATTTCATACATTTGAATCAGATGGGGTGTAATTTCTCATTTTTCTGAGTGCACAGGTTGCAGAATCACATTGGTCATGCAGTCACGTATATACATACAGCAATAATAAAGTCTATTTTATTCTGCTGCCCTTCCTTTCCCCCCTTCCCTTCCCGTCCCCTCCTATAGAAGGGGATCTTGGAAAAGTTTTCCCTGAGGCCCACCCCCAAGGACGGCTGCCAAGAAGGGAACACATACTCCCAGAGTCTCAGGGCCGCTCTGGGGCCATTGGGAGACCCGCGGGTGAGACATGGAAAATTTCCCGGGTGGACACTGGCACCTCCCAGAGCAGCTGGAGCAGTTCCCAGGCCTGATGGACCTGGAAATTTCTGCAGGGTCTTGAAAGTGGGTAGCTGTGAAACGGCAACCATGAAAAAAACTCACAAATAACATGGATGAATCATTGTTACTGTATCATTTCATAGTGGAGAAGTTCTTTCTAAAGCATTAAGAAAAAAAAAAACAGAAGCCAACAAGGATATTCCTGATGAACTTGAACACATAAAATTTAAACAAAATCCACAAACAAAGCCAAAAAACACCAAATGACTGGGGAACATTTGTGCAGATACTAGTATGATAAGAATATTGATTTGATACACAAGAGTCAAGACATGAGGCTACCTAAGTGTCCATTTAAGAAGAATGGAAAAAGGAAATGTGGTGTATATGCAGAAGAGAATACTATTCAACCTCTTTTAGAGGGGGAAAAAGGGGTAGTCGTTTTTGACAACGTAACTGAACCTGGAGGAAATTATACTAAGGAGAATAAGACAGGCACAGAAGGACAGATACCACATGAGCTCATATGTGGAATCTATAATGTTTGAAATCACAGGAGAAAGCAAAGTCATGGTAACCAGGGACTGGGAATTGGGGAGATATTATTGGTACGTAACACAGAGGAATGTCTTAGTAATCCACATGGCGTAGTGACTGTAGTCAATGCTAACATGTATTTCAAAATTGTTAAAATAGATTTTAAGTATTCTCAACATAAAAATATAGGTATGTGAGATTATGGATATGTTAATTAGCTTGATTTAATCCTTCTACCATGTACAGGTATAACCAAATGTCACAATAGACGCTATTGTGCAATTACTATTTGTCAGTTAAAAATAAAATTTGACACAAAAAAATTGATTTCAGCATTAATTCCTAAAATAAAAAAATGGGCGGGAAATTATAGGCATTAAGGAAACAGTTTAATATATTGCAGCATATCCATACAATGCAATATGAAATTATTTTGTTTGGAGTTTTTTTTTTAAAAAAAAAAAGGTAACTATTGATGAGAAATGTTAAGTGGAAAAGGCTATTTATAAAATTTCTATTGGTGTTAAAAAAAAAAGTATGACCTTTTTTTTTTTTTTTTCAAATCTTGGACAGCCAAGGGAGTTAGAATCCCTAAAGCAATTTTGGAAAACAAAAATTAAGTCACTCTATTTCAACCTATTAAATAGTTAGTAAAGATCATGTGGTATGGGCAGAGGAAGACACATTGATCAATGGAACAGAATAGAGACCCAAACACATTTTTTAAATAAGCAAAGGCTGGGGTGTATCTCAGTGACTGAGTACTTGCCTAGCATGAATACGGCCCTGGGTTTGATCTACAGCACCAAAGATAAATAAAAGTTATAAAAGAGAAAAGAATTATGGCATTTGAGGTACAGGGATGAAGTTGGAGAATATCATGCTAAGCAAAATAAGCTAATCAAAAAAAAAAAACAGGGGCCAAATGTTCTCTCTTTTAAGTGGATGCTAATCCATAATGGGGAAAGGGGGCATTTGGGATGAGTGGAGGAATTTTGGATGGCACAAGGGTGGGGTATGGGGGTAGGAAAAAATGATGGAATGAGATGGACATCATTACCCTAGGTACATGTAGGATTGCACAAATGGCATGACTCTACTTCATATACAACCAGAGAAGTGAAAATTTCTACTCCATTCTTGTACAATGAATCAAAGAGCTTTCTGCTGTCGTGTATCACTGATTAGAACTAATTTTTAAAAAGATAAATAAGATTTAAAATGTGAAAAATTAATTTACTAGAGGAAAAATATCCTCTCCGTTGAATGGGTATATATCAATAGGATATCCGTGAGCAAAGCAGGCAGCAAACAAAAAGACCTCGACACAAGAGCCTCACCCACCAAACAATCATCAACTCCAAATGGATCACAGTCTGGTGTAAAATGTAAAGCTATAAAATTTTAGGGAAAACATTTGAGATCTAAGACTCCGCCAAAAGGTTTTAGACAACACTGAAAGTGTGTGATCCCTGGGGAAAGAAACATATACATCAAAAGTCATCAAAATCAAACGGTGAAAGACTGTCTTAAGAGAATGGGGTAACAAAGCACAGACAGGGAGAAAACAGTTGCAAACCACTTAATGGACAGGAGTGCATAAAGACGCCTCAGACCACAACTATACAACCTCATTGTAAAATAGATAAAATACACAAATCAGCATTTCACTGCTGCAGGATCTGTGGGTGGCAAGTAACCACAGGAAAAGATGTGACCCCTTCCATAATGCAAATTAAAACAAAATGAAATACCAGACGTACATCCGAATGCCTTAAACAAAGTAGAGGACCAGGGTCAAATGCTGGGTGGGTCATGGAGAAGCTGGGTCCCCTCACACATTGCAGCGTGGATGCCCTGGAACAGTGTGGCCATTTCAAAAGGAAAACAAAAAGGTACACGTGAGAGGTGATCAAATATACAGTCCCATGATATTTCTTGGTATAAGGACTATTTTTGAGTTGAAGATGCTTAAAAAGAGCTGATACGAGAAGTGTGCTCTGACCTTTTATTCCTGAAAACAGGAAATAAAGGTCCCACAGGAAGGGTGCCCTTTTTCTTTTTTCTTTTTTTTTTCCTTTGACACTGGGTATAAGGTCCTTGCTTAGCATCCGGAAGTCCATCGTAAGTGACAGCCATCATTTTAAGGAAAAATTTCACTTTCCGGCCCAAGGGTGTTTCTGAGAAAGGCTCCCCAGACCCTCATACCAACCCAACCCCTAACCGCTGGCATCAGGATCCACCCGGCTCTGATTCCTGAGCCTGTCCCATAAAAGTCCCAGAACCCAAGCCTGTTTTGCCACTCTCCACTATAGAGATGGCCTTTATCCTTCTTTTGTTCCTCGTTTTTTTTTTTTTTTTTTTTCTTTAATGGGGATTAAAAGCAGGGGCATTCTACCCACTGAGCGACATCCCCAACCCTTTGTATGTTTGAGACAGGGTCTCACTCAGCTGCTGAGTCTGGCCTGGAATTTGTAATCCTCCTGCCTCAGCCTCTGGAGTGATTGGGATGACAGGCCTGTGCCACCACTTCCAATCCAGGGAGACATTTTTAATCACCAGAGACAAGAGGAAATCAAGGCTAACTCGGATCCGCCTCGTTGCTTCTCCACCATCGATTGACCTTTGCCTTGTCAGGTTTAAACCACTTAGTACTCTCTGTCCTGCTTAATATGTAACTAACTGCTTCTTTGAGCCTTCCTATGTGGGTGCTCTCTGATAACATGTAAAAATCTGTATCTTTGCTCTCTGGGCTCCCTGAGCTGCTTCCCTCCACCACCTCCTTTCACCAAAATGTTGTGCCTCACCTTTGGTCCAGAGCTGTGGAGTCGGCCCAGCCCAGACTGGACCCCTGAAAGCATGGGGCAAAATAGAGTCATCTTCCTCTAAATTGTTCTTATTAGGGGTTTTGATCACAGAGACAAAAATAAATAAATAAATAAAAATAAAAAACTGGCTAGAACAACAGGTTTAGGAATAAGATTCTTTTTTTAACTCAAAGGCACTTTACCCCTGAATCTCCAGGCCTTTTTTTTTTTTTTTTTTTTTTTTTGAGATAGGATCTCAGTTGCTGAGGTTGGCCTCAAACTTGCCATCCCACTGCCTCAGGCTTCCAAATTGCTGAGATCACAAGCAATTCCCAACCTCTGCTGTGAATCAGAGAATCTTTTTTGAATCTTTTTTTTTTTTTTTCTTGTCTTTAAGAAGCCAGAGAGACCTAAAGAATATACCGGGCTGGTCTTCGCCTAGCAGGTTAAGTAAGGAGCATCCCTAATCTAAAAATGCAAAATCCAATATGCTCCAAAAGTTTTGAGCACTGCTGACCTCAAATGATATGTTGCTGTCAAAAATGCAGGCACACTAAAAAAAAAAATATTTATAAATCTACCTTCACTCTGGGTGCGTGAAGTTTATATGAAGCATAAGTGAAATTCACGTTTAGCCTGCAGTTCTGTTTCGCTTTTCCCCCCTTGTGACTAAAAGATCTGACCAGAGCAACTGTAGAGGAGAAAAAGTGTATTTGAGGGCTCAGGATTTCAGAAGTCTCAGTTATCAGAAGTCTCAGCTCCATTCATCATGGCAGAAGATTGCGGCAGAAGGAAGCAACTCACATTGATAGTCAGGAAGCACGAAGACACTAAATTCAGCTCATCAAATATATGAGCACGCTCCCAATTACCCACCTCCTCCAAACACACCCTATCACTCATTTATTCCCTATTAGGGGATTAACTCCCTGATGGGGTTAAGGCTCTTATAACCCAATCGCTTACACCTCTGAATGTTTTTACATTGTTTCACAAATGAGCTTTTGGGGGACACCTCAAATCCAAACCATAGCAGATCCTATCTCCCATGTTAACGCATTTTGTATACACAAATATTCCAAAATCCTAAATCTAGAGCATATTTTTTGTTTATGGTCTGTTTCACAACGCCAGGATCTTTGCTCAATGAAAGCAAGTTGAAGTATTTCAGTCACTGCCCTCTCCTCAGGCTTGTATACAGTAGGCTTAATAAATATTTATTGAATGAATGAATTGTGAAAAATATCTTTATGATTTTCTGTGATTAATGGTTTATGTCAATTGAGTTCTCAGGCCAGGCCAGAAATACTAAGAGGATAGAGTAGATGTCACTTTCTGCTTCCCCTATATATACCCTACAACTCAGCCACTCAACCCCTGGGAAACTTAACGTGAAGAAATGGGTTGATTCCACAGGTCTGGGGCCAGGAACTTCCCCTTGGCCATGGATGGGTGAAAGGTCTCTGAGCGTCGGTTGAATTTAGAATATTCCTCAATAGAGATCCCTTCCTTTTGATATCTTCAGCCAATCAGATACTCTTCCTGGGTAGAGAAACTTATTCAGTGTTTTTATGACAATCACAAATAATAATGGTAATATTGACAGTAATGATGATGAATAATTCTATTTGGCGAAAACAATGGCAACTAAAATTATTAGCATCGTTGTTACTAATCGGAGGAGATGGGAGGGAAGGGTAAAGACTTTGCCACACTCCCCCAGAGAGTGACCATGTACCTACCAAGATTTTACCGGTGGTCTGGATTCAGAGTTTCAGGTTTTCTTCAATGAAACATGTACCATGAAGATGAAGGACAAGCAGAAAGAAGGAAGGAAGGAAGGAAAATCATCCCCAGGAGAATGTTTTATTCTGTTTTGTGTGGCTATTATGAAATAGCTGAGGCTGCAAACTTTACAAAGAAAAGAGGTTTATCTAGCTCCTAGTTCTAAAGCTTAAGAGCTGTATTTGCTGGGTGCTGGTGAGGACTGTAATAATGGAAAAGAGGGATTCAGGGGGAAGTTCCAGGCTTGCTTATAACAACCCATTCTCACCTCATGCTGCATAAAAATCCTTAACTCCAAATGCATCACATAATTCCAAGTAAAACTATAAAACTCTGGAGAAGAATTTTAAGAATTTCATGTCCCTTACAAGAAGTTAATCTGTCAGACCACACCCTTCTAAACGGCAGACCAGACACCCAGCTCATGGACAAGTCTGAGAGTTGGAACTTGGAGATGACTGTTGGCCAGAACGTGGCAGCAGCCTGGAGCTCTGTGCAGTAGCAGAGCAGCCGTGTCTGTGTCTGCATGTGTATTGCTGGCTCTGGCTCTGAGGATGCTACAGCAGCCAGGCACTCAGAACAGTGTCTGCGAACTGAAGTCCTTACAAGTCAGTAGCTCTGCTAGAGGTGTGATGTGGGCTGGAAGGTCTTATCCAAATCACAGCTGCCACGCCTCGATGTGAACTTGAGGTGCTGTTGAGGCTGGACCAACTGCAGTCTTGAATGTACCATTTTTGTCAAGACAGGAAGACCTTGCCAGCCAGTCACACCAGGACTCTGATACCCAAGCATGCTGGGCAGCTCATTAGATGCTGGGCCTCCCTCTGGCTGGGGGTAAAGGTGAAAGGGAGCAAAGTGACCATATGCTTTGACAGCCAGAGAGATTGTACATTGCAAATCTTTCCACTAATTCCTCCACAAAGAGTTATTTGGCCAAGAAACCTCAGATTTCAAGTGAGGTGTATCAGCTGACCCTTGACAGAGGTTTGATGCCAGCACACCACAGCGGGCTAGGCTTGCTAAGGGTGACATCAGAACAGGAGGTCTTGTCTACACAGTGCATGCCAGAGGACAAGAGTCAGCCTGAATACTAAAACACTTGTTGGTGGTGGCAAACTACAATGAGTTCAACACAAATTCAAACTTACTGTCTGAAGGTTGATAATTGAGTCTGCTGAAATGAAGCAGCAATGAACAGATTAACAGGAGAAAGAACACATATATATATTAACATATACATGGGAATGGGAGCCACACAAAACATGAAACCCAAAGAAGCACCCGATGATTGAAGCTTACCTCTCATTTTCAACATGGAGAGGAAAGTAGGGGGTAAAGGCAATTTTAGAAGAAGAGTAAATGATTTTTAGAGGAGATGAATGGGCCTGAAAATGGACAATAATCTGGGCCGGTTTTGTCTGGGGTATGGTGGCAACTCTAGTCTGTGATGATCAATTTTGGTTGTCAACTGGACGGGATTTGAGGGATGCCTAGAAAATCGGTGAAACATACATATCTGTGAGGGTATTTCCAGAGAAGAAAACAATTGAATCAGTGAACTGAGTGGGGAAGACCCACTCTGAATGCAGGTGGCACCATCCAATAGGCTGGGGGTCCAGATGGAGCAAAAAAAAAAAAAGTAAAAGAATTGGGAAACTAGCTCTGTCGCTCATGCTTGACCCTTCTCAGGTGGGTGCATGCTTCTGCTGCTGTGGCCCAAGGGACAACAGACGGCAGGCTCTTCCGCCTTCGAATGAAGTCTTATGTCAGCTCTCCAGAGAGTGGTCAGGCCTTTGGCCTCAGACCATGGCTGAATCACTGGCCTGCCCCCTCCCTCCCTCCCCGCCCCCCCACTTCTCTCTCGTTCTGAGGTTTCTAGCTCCTTGAACTAAGCAGCTACAGATTTCCCTGACTCACCAACCTGCAGAGGCCATTTTGTGACTTCTTGGTGGCCTCTCATGTAAGCCAACCTCACAAATCTGCCCCCACCCTTCGAATTAGACACATTCTATTGGTCCTGACTAATCTTCCTTCCTGGAGTTCCACATCAATCTCTCTGCTGGTTGATGAGGGCTCTGGAGGAGAAATTCACAACTGAACATCTTCTAGAGGATGCCCTCAGTTGATCCAAGGTTCCAACCACAGCTATTGTCATTTTAAACTCGTTCCCCTACCTCAAGTTCCACACAAACCCCTATTGCTTGAATTCAGATTTAAAAAAAAAAATACATTATCACAACAGGGTCTGTGGACCCTGTTGAGAGCCACAGCCCAAGGGGCCCCAGCCAACTTCCAGCTGCTAGCTGATTATTGGCTCACCATGGCCCCAGCAAACTTCCAGCTGCCAACTGATTGGCTCCTCTGCGGTGATGCCCATTGGGCTATTTCCCTGCCCTTTCAGACCACGGAGCTGCTCATTGGGGGACTCTTTTTGCTCCGCCCATGCGACCCAGCCAATCAGCCTCAAGAGCAGGAGGAGTGGGGGGGTTGAGAGGCTCGTGAGAAGCAGGTGGTGGCAGTTGGGCTCTGAGGAAATTCCTGAAGAGCTGTGTGGTGCTGAGTGTGTGTGTTGTAAAAATAAAGTTTGTTTCTTCTTGACAAGTGGCTTTTGAATTGTGCCCAGCCAGACTGCGGCAAGACTCAGGAATTTAACAGATAGGCTTTCTTTAGGAACTTTTATCAGAGAGTGAGGACCTTCAGGAAAGGCACTGTGTGGAGTCAGGGAGGCCGGTGGGTGAGGGAGGTCTGGCACAGTGGGCAGGCGGGCTCCAAAGCGTGGCACCTTCTTTCTCGGAGCCTCCTTCCCTACCTTCTCATGGGAGGTAGCAGCCCATGAGTCTTTGCATGTCTGTGGATTTCTCCCCCCAACCCCCGCCCAACCAACCATGCTCCCATGGACAGAGACAGGGGCGAAATAGAAAGCATAGACTGGGATGCCCTGCCAGGCTGGGTCTATTACCTGAGGAGCCATGCACCCAAGTTGTTGAGAAAGGGTCAGCCTTGAGGCCCGTGACTGAGTGGATGCTGATTCTGGAAGGGCTTGTTAAAGTCTCAACTCTAGGATTCAGATTTGCTCATCTTTCCTCTAGTTTTTCTGGTTACTCAGAACTGAATCTTCACAAATCATAGCCTTGAGGGCTTTCTGTCTCTCTTTTATTTTTATCTATCTATCTATCTATCTATCTATTTATTTATTTATTTTTGGCAGTGTTGAGGCTGCAACCCGAGGCCCCGTGTAACCCCACTGTACCACTGAGCTACAACTCCAACCCACGTTTTCCTACTAATGAATTTTCATCTTTATTATCATTTTTGAACAATGCCCGATGGTTGAGATTTTATTTGGGGTTAGAATAGAACAGAAAACCATGGTTTCCTGTCTTTAAGGAGGTACGGATTTTATTGTTTTTCTTATGTTCTTGGATCCTATTCTCACAGAGGACAGATCTTATGTCATTAGCTCTGACCACTTATGCGTCCCTTTGTTCGTTAGGATTCAGGTGTCACATCTAAAATGGGAGCTAGGGAGGTGTATCTGTAATATCGATCTCTTTATTTAAGAAGCCACATTCTGGAGTGGTCCAACGGGGGCCAACAAGCTCACCTGGGAGAGATGGAATACCCACAGGCTGGGCATTTATTAAGGTAGAACTCTGCTCTACCTGGCTCAGAATCTGCAGCAACCAGCCCAGAAAGCAAACCACAATAGACAGTAACTGACTCAGGAAGCCAACTAGCAAAGCCCCTTGTAACCATCTGCCTAAAATATCCAGGACTTGACTAAAACTGCCAGCTTCTTTTATCTATCTATCGATCTATCTACAGTGCTCGGGATGGGACCCAGGGCCTCATACATGCAGGCCAGTGCTCTACCACTGAGCTTCACAACGAGCCCAGCTGCTGTGATTTCTACATAGGCTTCTAACTTTGGACACCCCTGTCCCCCCAAAAAAGGGCCAAATATGTCTCCCTAACCAAACATACAAGGTATCCTGCTTCTATTCTGCCACCTCCAACTCCCCCGGGACAGCAGCGTCTGATCAGGGCACACCAGGGCTGACCTTTTTTCTATTCTGAAGTTTTTCCATGCCTTCATCCAGTGTCTCACTGAGTTGACAAGGCTGCTCTCAAACTTGCGATCCTCCTGCTTCAACCTCTCCTGACTCACCGGGTCCTCTTTCTTTTATGATTTTTTCAAAACAGACATTTGAGAAGACAGCCACAGAAAGCCATGGATCTTCCCATCAGTGCCTTGCATCAGGGAAGAGATGTTCAGTGGTAAAGGGACCAGGTAACAGTGATGCTGTTGCCATTTCTATTTATTTATTCACTTATTTACTTAGTTATTTTACTAAATAACTAAAGTTTTTACTAAAATAACTAAATTATTTTGTTATTTTACTAAATAACTAAATAACATTGCAGTGGAATGCGTTTTGACATATTGTACACAAATGGAGCACAACTTCTCATTCCTCTGGCTGTACACGGTGCAGAGTCACTCCGGTGGTGTAATCATACATGTAATAATATCTGCTCATTCTACCATCCTTCCCTTGCCCTCACTCCCCTCTACACAAACCAAATTTCCTTCATTCTTCCCTATCTCCCCACCCCACTATGGATCAGCATCTACTTACCAGAGAAAACGTTCAGCTTTGGGGTTTGGGGGATTGGCTCATTTCACTTAGCGTGATATTCTCTACTTCCGTCCATTTACTTGCAAATGCCATCATTTCATTCATCTGTTGAAGGGCATCTAGGTTGGTTCCATCGTTTAGCTGTTGTGAATTGAGCTGCTATAAACATTGAAGTGGATGCTGATTTTAAGTCCTTGGGGTACGTTGAATAGAAATGGTGAAAGAGGACTTCCCTGTATTGTTCCAGTTTTTAGAGGGAATGCTTTCAATCTTTCGACATTTAGAATAATGTTGGCCTTGGGCTTAGCATAGATAACTTTTACAATGTCAAGGTATGTTCCTACTATCCCTGGTTTTTCTAGTTTTCTTAACATGAAGGGTGCTGTATTTTGTCAAATGCTTTCTCAGCACCTATTGAGATAATCGTATTATTCTTATCTTTAAGTCTATTGATGTAATGTATTACATTCAACTGCAATGTTATTTAGTTATTTAGTAAAATTACCAACTTTGCATCCCTGGCCCACCCAATGCCGCTATCACACAATTGAATGAGAAAAGAGATGCACTCATACTGGTGGATGTCTTGTCCAGAACACATCAGCCCTCCATTCATCAGCAGAGCCACTAGGGGGACAGATACACAGACAAGCTTATCGGATGATGCTCTTCTACGTCCAATCCAAGGAAAGATGGAGACCACAGCAGATAACCGAAGCAGCTCCTCACCTGCACCCGCAGCACCAACAGCACACAGGCCATTCATATGAGAGGAGACAGGCAAGTCTGGGGGGGCTCAAAAGACTGAAAGAAGAGCTACAGAGGTTATGAAGTGAGTTAACTAATAACCAGTCCACGAGAGGCCTCCCACTGTGTGGAGGACAGCAGGTCACCTTCATGCCAGCCACCAGGACTGCAGGGTTACCAATGCATGAGTCTGTTGGGAGAATAGACACATGCAACCGAATAAGATCTACCACTAACTGATAGGCAGCATAAAGGCATCAGATGCCTAAGATCCATTGTGAGCCAATCCCTAAAGCCCAAAGGAATCTGCATAGTGTGAACGGAGTCTCATAACTCAGCCTGCATGGGCTATATAACTAAGGGGCAACATGACTCACTTTGTTCGCTTTGAAGGACATTCTGCTCCCAGGCGAGACAGGAACAAAGTTTCCAAATTGCTATCTAACTCAGGATGTTGCATTCCCAGTACATTTTTTGGTTAATCTAAGAACTACAAGTGAGAAAGAGGGAAAAACTGAATTGGTCCAATACCACCCAGAGAATGACCCTGCAGTGAATACTAGCAGGGCTTCTCTTTTGTTTTGTTTTGTTTTGTTTTGTTTTTTTTCTCAGGAATCATCTGCTTGGGGCACCAACATTCCTCTGGAAAGGTCTAAAATGGCAGAGCAAGTTCCATTCTCTTGAGCCCAGATCCAGCCTGTGTTTTCCGCCTACACTTTCTAGGATTTGTGAACATGCTACATTTGGTGTGTTTCTGTTTGCTTTTCTAGACCACTAGGAGGTACCTATCTGGAAAGAAAAGGAGAAGCACTAGAGGGAGCTGGCCCTGTGAGTCCACGGGGCATGGACTCAGGGACTCCATGGTGCAGGTAAGTATCTCCGGGCCAATGTGTTTATGCCTATTGCTAAGTGGTGAATGAAGTTGCTGACAACTATCGAGGTGAGGGAAGATTTGATGGAATGTATTACATTAATTGGTCAGGCCCCTGTGGCTTGGAATATTTGTTACTTATTCCAAAAAAAAGATGAAGGATAAAAAAGCCACAATGTCAACTTTCAAATTACTTGTTGGTGTTCGGGAATATTTGCTTCTTATTTAGGATGAATCTCCCAATTATCTATGGTTGTTCTTTTACATAAAGTGGGAAGCCGAGACTGGACTATTCGTCAACTACTCTAGTTTGTGTATGTCAAATAACATCAGGAAGACTGGTTCTCACATGGCTGACCTGAAGATCACATGATAATAGAAAACAGTAATGGTGTTTATTCATTGGCATATCCTTGTAGGGTGCACTAAAGAGTACTCTCGACATGGAAAAGAAGAGTTGAATTCCAGCTCTGCTTTCTGACGTCTTCTTTATTTGGAAGAAGGTGCTGGATTCTATAATTAGGAAGCAGGCTCAGGGCAGGTAAGTAATTGTCCGGAATCACACCACTCTTAACTAGTGGGCTGGAATTCAAATCCAAGCAAGCTTAAATGCTCATGCTTATCATGTTGTCTTGTTTTGTTTTGTTTATTTCTCATTGCTAGGAGATATGTCTTGTATCCTATAGGGTGCATCTAATCTATTCTTATAGTTTAAAAATTAATAATGGAAGAGGCACTCAATAATTACCACTGGGCATGATCTTGAATGCCCCCCCAAAGGCCCATGTGTTGAAGGCTTGATCCCCAACCCTTGCTGCTATCAAGAGGTGATAGAACCATTAGGAGGTGGGTCGAATTTTAGGAAGTTAGATCACCGGGCCGTGTCCTTTAAAGGGATAATGGAAGCCTAGTCTCCTCCCGGCTGCCATGAGGCAAACAGGCTTCCTCCACCACATGTTCCCACCATGATGTACTGTGCCAGCACAGGCCCAAAGCAATGGAGACAAGTGACCAGGACTAAAACCTCCGAAACCATGAGCCAAGATGAAACTTTCCTCCTTTTAAGTAGATTTTTCTCAGGTATTTTGTCACCGTAACAGAAAGTCAACCAACACAATCATCTATTTGGAGATGAAAACCAATCCACCTGGCCTGATCTCATACTCTAACAACTGCTAATTTCAGCAGTGTACAGAAGCATTCAGCTTATGTGTGTGTGTGTGTGAGAATTGATCCCTTGCAAAGGCTGAGGGAAAGTGGATAAATAAGGAGTGGACTTAATATAAAGGAGAGGGAGAGGTCATTGATGGATCAAGCCTGAGCACGTGGCAAGGACAAGGGTTGGAGGACACAGGGAGAGAGGTCACTGTGGAAGACCGGGATATCTCAGATGAACTCGGAAGCACAAGATAAGACCTTTGATGGAGAAGCTTGACTGAAACAGATGCCTCGTCTGGCTGCAGGCCAGTCTGGGTCTCATTTGCCTGTGCATCCTGGTATCTGGCGAGTTTCTGTCTTCACCTGTGAGGCTCAGTGTGGTGGTTCCAGAGTGGCCTTTTATGCTAGGATTTAGGGGTAAGATATTACCAGCCCAAAGCTGGCAGAAGGTGATCAGGATGAGGAGTAGGGCTGATTGCGGGACAAGACTGAGAACTGGAACCTCAGGGGGTCCCCTCTCTCTAGGGTGAGCAGAACCAAACCTAGGCTTTGCGCAGGATGCAGTTGCGGGCAGATGCCCTCTTCTGCTGGTCTATGCTGGTTGCTCTGGGAGAGATGGGGCCACCAAGTGATCGCCCAGATCCTTGTGGGGCTCCAGCATGGCTGGCCTCCTGTAATTCATTTTATGTAGTTATCCCTTGTCTGGGGCTTACTTTGTTTCATAACCCTTGAATCTGAGAGATCTTATAAAGCTTTTTATCTCATTGAAATCATCATGTAACAGTAAAGATAATCCACAACGAAAATTGATCATAATTCTGGACCTGGCGGCACGTACCCATCATCCCAGCAACTCAGGAGGCTGAGGCAGACGAATCGAAAGTTCAAGGCCAACCTGGGCACCTTAGAAAGACTCTCCCTCAAAACAGAAAAAAATACAATTGGGGGAGCAGCTCAGTGGTAGAACTCCCCTTGATTCAATTCCCAGTACCTCCCCCCCACAAAAAAAAATTGAACATAAATCCTAGTTTGATGTGTTTTTTTCTTCTTCTTTTGATTTGAAGCAAGGACTTTGTCCCTTCTATAGGTAATATTGGGTCTACTTTTTTGGATATTAACTCAGCCAGGAGGAGCTAATCAGCCCTGGCCCAACCAGTGGACTGTTACATACCAACCTCAAGTGGCCGTACTCAAAGGCCAGTGCGTGTTGAAATCTTCAGTGCCTCGCTGTACTACAGGGAGGACATTACAGCCTTGAAAAACAAAACCCCAGGCCCTCAGCATACGCAGAGCTCCTCCTCAGAAGAGGCAGCTGAGAAGATGAGTGGCAAGTTACTGCAGGAGATGGTGCACCCCTCTCTTAGCACAGGAAAGAGCGGCAGTCCTCCTAGGATGGAGTCTAGATATAATATGCCCACCATGGACAGAAGGCCTAGGGATTCTGCTTAGGACACCACATTATCATTATGATGATTATGATGATGATGATGATAGTGATCATCATGGTCATACTGGTCTTGGTAGTACTAGGGATCAAACCCAAGGGTGCTTTACCCCTGAGCTATACCTCCAGCTCTTTTTATTTTAAGACAGGATCTCACTGAATTGCCAAGAATGGCCCCAAACTTGTGCTCCTCCTACCTCAGCCTCCTGAATTGCTGGAATTGCAGGTGTGCACCACTGTGCCTGGTTAGCTCTTGGCGTTCTCCAGCTGTGGGTGGCTGCTGATTGTGGTCTTGCCTACTCCCATTTCCCTAACCAGTACCCTTCTGCTATATCTGGATGTTGAATGTCACCCAAAGGCTCCTGAGTTTAAAACTTGATGCTGGGGTTTCAGGGAATAGGACATGGATAACTCCTGAGGGGCATTATTCTGTCTACCACTGTAATGAATGAGCCTGGCGTGAAGGCAAATATTAAAATATCGACTCTCTAGCTGGGGAGAACTATGTTCCCCAAGGTATTTGGTTTTCTTGCTTTCCTTCTTCCTGACTCTCTGGATAACTGTGAATTCACAAGGATTTGAGGGTTCAGTTGACCTTAGAGTGTGTGGAGTGTTAACTTTTCATTGAACCATAGAGGAAACCAAAGCCTGAAGAAATTAACAGATATATCTCAACCAGGGCTTATGACTAGGCTATCACTGAGCTTTCTGCTTCTCTGCTTCCCAGTCATCAGATCCTTTAAAACACTAAATGAATCCTTTTTTTAATATTTATTTTTTAGTTTTCAGCAGACACAACATCTTTGTTGGTATGTGGTGCTGAGGATCGAACCCGGGCCGCACGCATGCCAGGCCAGCGTGCTGCCGCTTGAGCCACATCCCCAGCCCAAAATGAGTCCTTAACACAGAGACACACTCCAAGGCAGAATTTTGCCTCTCCTTGGTCTGGGTGCAAAGCAAACACCAGGTGTGGCTTTGATAACTGCCTTTGTCTCCCAGGTAGGATTGTAAATCATTTGGAAGGTGTGCTCGTCAAAAATCATCATCACTGAAACATAACACACGAGATGAGTTACTTATAAAGCAGAAAGGTTCATTTTTAGTTCATGGTTTTAGAGGTTCCCATCCATGATCCATGGGCTGACTCCTTGAGGCTTCTGCAGGGCGGCCAGGGTCACTGAATGCCAATGGCAGGAGCATGAGATGAAGCGACCGCTCCCATCATGACCAGGAATCCCGAGGAAGGGGCTAGTGATGCTGTTCCTTGTGGGACTGGGTGATGAGATTAAGGTGAGGCTCTCGAGATAGGAAAATTTTCTCGGATATGGGCGAGTCCGACATAACCACCAATGGTCCCTTATAAGAGGAGGCAGGAAGGTCAGAGTCTTGGGAAGAGACCCAAGGACAGAGGTAGAGGTTGGAGTGATACAGCCACGAGGTCAAGAAGTGGCAGGCTTCTAGAAGCTGGACAGATAAGGCATACATTCTCCCCTGGAGCCTCTGGAGAGGAAGGCAGGCCAGCAGACAGCTTGATTGCAGTCAATGAGACCTATTTGGGGTTTCTCCTTCCAGAGTTGTTGTAACACAAATCTGTATAGTTTCAAGCCAATTTGTGATAATTAGCTGTAGCAGCAGAGACTAATGTACTCGCCATGCAATTCCCGGACAGGGCCTAGGGCTCCGCGGGACCTCCCAGCTCCTTGCTGGCTGATTTTGTTCAATTGACTGTGAGATTAAATGGGAGATAGACATGTTGTGTAGGTAAACTGGATGGCGGGGCAGAGCTTTCGTCTTTTTTCATCTTCCCAGAGTGATGCCACAGTATAGTTGTCCATTTCCATTGGACGCAATCTATTTAGCTGATTTTTTTTTCTACTTATTCTGCTTTTCGGACATGAACTGGTATAATGATAAAGTCACTTCGGAAAACATTACTTAATTGATGACTAAGAAAGTTGAACCTTCGGGAAGTCTGGTTAAGTTTTCTGTGCTCACAGAGCTAATAACCCAAAGCTTTGTCACAAGCCGTTTCATGTTTTAAGCACTGTAGTCCCTTTTGTCTCAGAAAGAATAGCATTTAAAGAGTCCCCCCCACCGCCTTATTATTACTTGACATAGGGAAGTTGAACCCTTTCTGAGACATTCTTTATGACAATGTATCCATTTCTGCAATGATGAAAATATTTTGTAACTTTGTTGTCTATATGTGGCTATTAAGCAGTTGGAATGTGGCCAGAAGATTCGATAATTGAACTTTGGGTTTCATCTAATTTTGGCTAAATTCGTAAATAAAGAGATGCATATGGCTAGCGGCCACTGTCTTGGACTGGATGGCCATGCCATCCCACAGATACTGGTGAGACTGTGCCCAAGGACGCAGCATCTGGCAGGCAGTCCTCCCCCCTTCTAATTCCAATCTTCCCTGCTTGTTGATAAATGTTCCCTCCTCCTGGTTTATTAAATACATTCCTATTAAATACATTTAGTAGGCATTCCTTATCCTCTGGAAAAGCAGGAAGCTATTGCCACACTAGACCTAAAAATCTCAAGAGGGGGCTGGGGTGGTGGCTCAGCAGTAGAGCGCTCGCCTAGCACGTGGGAGGCCCTGGGTTCGATCCTCAGCACCCCATAAAAATAAATAAATAAACAAATAAAAGTATTGTGTCCAACGACAACTAAAAGATAAATATTAAAAAAAAAAAAAACAAGAGGGCCCTGATAGTAGCCGTGGGGGGCCCTGAAGCAGAGAAAAGCAGGCACAGCCAAAACCAGACCTGACCAGAAGGACCCACAGATCATTCCTGACTTCTTTCCTCCTACCCTGCAGGATGCTGGTGCCCCAGAGCCTGAACAGCACAAGGTGCCGAGAAGAAGAGGGTACAAATGAGGCAGACACAGGAACCCGCCTGCTGGGTCACACACAGCTCTTGTCACAGCAAGTCGGCATCATTTCTGCGTTGAAGCCTAAGGGCAGTCAGCTGTGGGGGTTCAATGGGATCCGCTCTGACCCTGTGTGTTACCAAAGACCCCTGCTTAGCTTTAGAAATAATGACCATGCTCCGGCACCATTCAGCATCTCTGGGAAGGCAAGGCCACTTAATCGATGCCTTATCAATCTGCTCTGTCAGTCACTACTCTTAATTCTCCCTCCCCCATCCCTCCCCCACCCCTCCCCCACTCCTCCCCACCCCCTCCCCCTCTCCCTCTCCCTCATTTCCCTCTGGGTTCTCATTAATGTTTTCCTGCTAAATGGTCTGTGGAGCAGCCAGGACATCTCATTCTGCCACAGTTAACCCAGATTATTTGGAATTCTATGACATTCCCTCATTTTGTTGTTGTTGTTGTTGTCTTTAGAGATACATTCAGTCTAGTTTTAACTTAAAATGTATTTTCTTGATTTGAAAAGAGCTCTATTAGATTTGTATTGAAAATATTGACTTAGTTAAAATAATTACTTGTTAGTTTGTAAGTCAGTATTGAATTCTAGTCAATATTTAACTATGATTACTTATAGTTAAAACAATTATCTGCTATATTTCTACTATTTTCTCACTTTTTTTCCTGGTAAGTGCTTTAATGTTGTTAGATTTAGCCCTTTTTTTTTTTTTTTTTTTTTTGCTATGTTGTTTGATCATCCTAAACACTATTTTGCTCTAGTGTTCCCTGTCTTTGAATTTCTTTCACTGGAGTTCTATGTTCTTTTATTTTCCTATGAAAGGCAACTCTTTTTATTTAGAATGGAAATCATGCATATATGTTTAAATATTTTCATATAAAAGAAATGTCTTTTTTTAAAAAAAATCAAACTACCTTAAATGACAAACTGCTATGTTTTTAATGGTCAGGAAATGTATATTTTCTTCTTAAAGAAAATGTTACATTGGTACCAGCAACATAATTTACTAGGAAATACATATTCAATAAATGCAGTAAATTAAATTGATTTAATAAATAAATTTTAAATGAGTTTATTAAATACATTCCTATTAAATACGTTTAGTAGGCAACATGGTTTTAAAAAAAAATCAGATCCTATTTATACATGAAACATCTAGTTTCTCCTATATGAAGAAATACAACAGAATTTTCCCTGAAAATGGACAGCTTTACATTAGGTTTTCCTTACCCCAGACAGACAGGAGCTCAGGTTTCAGGATAGAATCTTCCATCAAATGCTTCAGCAGAAAGTGCCTTTAAACCATTTGCAGGTGAGTGTCCAACATTTGGTTGCTATTCAGCCCAAGCTCCCTTTATTTCACCCAAGAACGTGAAGAGGTGAAGCACTGGCTAGACTGATCAGGTGGGGAGGGGGTCATTGCACTAGTGGAGACTAGAGCTGGTTGAGCATGAATCCACAGGAGCTCACGTCCTGTGGCCCACCTCTAGGAGCTGTATGTCCACTGTCAGAAGGTCCACAGATGACCCATTTCTGAAATTTAATTAGTCTGGGAGCAGACCAGAGGGTACCTACAGAGGCAATCAGCTTCAAAATGTCTTAGGTCCTTTCCAACTCAATTTGCTTATTTAGTGAGAAGCCTAAAATATCCATCCAGGGATGAATGTTATCAAAGAGCTCTTGCTCGGCTGTGGTCCAAAAGGCAAGCATACAGAATGTCTCTCAGTCCATCACAGAATAATATGGAAAAGCAGTCACATAGAAAGAATGGTTACACTTCTAATTTAAAGAAGGCAGAAAAGGTAAAAAATGCAAAGAGGTAAAATTTACAAATGGCATAATTCAAATTATATAATGACCAATAAATCTCCTTCACTCCTTGACTTAGATATAATCCCTCACCCCCAAACAGCCACTACTAGTTTTGCATGTATCCTCCCAGAGATGTGTCTATGAATGTATTTATTTGTGTGTGCAAGCACACATATGTCAACATATTTACATATTCACATGCACACAGACACATATATACTGTGATACCTTGAATTCATGATAATTATGTGATAATTGTGTTTGGTTTTCTCATCCCATTTCCTGGTACACAGCTCCTAAAACTCTTAGAATCTCCAAAGTGTCCCTTTTTATGCTAATAAGATAACCAATGACTGAGGGTCCCTGGACAGCCTCAGAATGGGGACTTATTCCCAAAAGAACCAATTGAGTGGCATCCACACTTTACCAACACTTATTTTCTCTTGACTTTTTTTATAATTGCCATCCTAACAGTGAGCCTCACATTGCCATTAAACATGATTGTGTAGCCTGGATGTCCTGGCCACAGGTAGACATTTTAAAATGAAGCACAGAAAAATAGATCTCATATATTTATTTGTTCCAATCAGAGCTGAGGCTGATGCAGAAAACATTCATGGCATCCTTCTGGTCCTGGTGCACTTTCATGGAAGGTAAAACAGTCTTCATGCCACCCCTTACATGCCTTTGTTCATATCCAGCCTCTGTCTTTTCATGCTCAAAGCTCTGGTCCCATTGTCGGCATGCTTCCAACACAATCCTTTTATTCTATTGACAATTCCCACCCCAGAGGTTTGTGACACATGCTATTGCTCAATTTTCTTTCTCATCTTGGATATCAGCCACTAGCAAGTCCTCACTGTCTTGAAATCTCACCAGTGAATTTAAATGAATATTTCCCATTTCACTCTTAAATATTTTTATCACCTTTATTGGTGTGTGTGTGTGTGTGTGTGTGTGTGTGTGTGTGTGTGTGTGTGTGTACCAGGGATTGAACCCAGGGGCACTTATGACTGAGCCAAATACCCAGCCCTTTTTATTTTTTATTTTGAGGCAGGGTCTCACGAAGTTGCTTAGGGCCTGGATAGTTGCTGAGGCTGGACTTGAACTTTCAATCCTCTTCAGCCTCCAGAACCACTGGGATTACAGGCCTATTATGGTACCCCATTTATCGCTGCTTTTCTAAAGAATGTTTTCAATACATTGACCAGAAACCAAAATCTTATCATCATTATAACATAAAATTAAAAGATTCATTTGCCAGAAGCACTGATTCTTTACTAATAAGAGTAAATGCCAGATACGTAACTAAAAGCAGGA
The DNA here is from genome assembly GCF_052094955.1 of Ictidomys tridecemlineatus. Taxonomy (NCBI): domain Eukaryota; kingdom Metazoa; phylum Chordata; class Mammalia; order Rodentia; family Sciuridae; genus Ictidomys; species Ictidomys tridecemlineatus. The sequence goes on along the minus strand of NC_135479.1, from coordinate 64,212,785 downwards.
TCAACCTTAGCATCTCTGCCTTCATTTTCTATCTGTCTCCTTTAGTACCTTAAACCTTGAATCAGATTCTTGCTAAAGTCTGCACATAGTCATGGTGAATCATGGAGTGTTCATCCCAAAATGGGTAATACAAAGTTTATTGACCCTAAATTTATCTAACCTATATCCTCCCCCTTCTAGTCTGAGGACACCAAGATAAGAGTAACTAAAATATTTTCAAGATTTTCAAGGACATTACACTGCCAACTTTAACAATGTCCTGTTCCCCCGTAGGGGCACCTAGAAGTCTTCAGTCATGTCCTCCATCTTCCAGGAGCAGATGGACCCATAATGAGACTGCCCTCTTAAGCAGAAGCAATCGTCTCCTAGGAACCAAAGTGCCCCCTTCCAGGACCACAGGTCCGAGAGATAAATATCCTGAGCCGTAAATGAAGATTTAATCTGTATTTTCTCTTGAAGCAATAAGAACTTCTCTGGAGGCAACTCATAGAATCAGAACTGAGATCATGATCAAACAGACTACAGTTTGACCAAGAGTGCTTGGGCATCCCTCTTGCCCCTTTCCTGAGTCTTCTATTTGAAGCTGAAGCTCATGCCAGTACCCCAAAGACAAGACTGAGATGTGGCCATATCAATTAAAGTTCCTTTGGTGCTTTTCACCATTACTTTTTGTTTGATTTGGGGGGGTGAGTGGCCAGACCTGATTTATTGAGACCCCTGGAGTCAGATCTCTTGACTCAGGACTCTGGTAACATTATTTCCCAGTGTGTTTCTGTTCTCACCATGAAAATGGGAACAAGTGGCATTATGACCCTTTGCACTCCACAGAAATTCCAGAGAAGTTTTTGGTTGGCAAAAAAAAAAAATAGGTTTATTCAAATCCAGCTCTGAGTAAGATAGAGATTTCTCTGTCTGAAACTCCATCTTCAGAACTCAGGGGTGCAGAAAGCCATTATAAGCCAAGAGAAGTCACAGTGGGATAAAAGGCAGGAAATATACAAATACAGATTAGCTAGGTTTTGTTCATTAAAAACATATCAGTCTCAAGTTCTCTGGTGCCAGTTAGGGCCAAGTCCTTGGTCCCCATTCTCAGTATGAGGAAGAACAGGATTCAGAAAAGCTGTTTTCAGGAAATTGCTTTTCATTTCAGAGAGGGTCTGTTTCAACCACACCATAAACCTCAGGAGACAAGTGTGTCTATCTCTCACTTCATGAACTCATTGGATTTCTGCCCATACCTTTAATTAGTAGAAATGAAAAACATTTTTATCATTATATCATTTATTCAATAAAATTGTTTCCTTTACGTCAAGTTTATGTCAAATATGTTGTAAAGCCCTGATGCAAAGATTAAATATCTCCAAGAATATAACAGTCTGGAAACAAAATGTTCTTTACATGCATTCATAAATATGCCTTAGACTGATGTATTGCATGACAGGTTGATGCAGACGAAGAAGGGTTCTCCTAATATGGCACATAATATGGATGTTACAAGCAGCTTAGAATGGCCAAATAAAATTTCTTTCTTAAATTCTTAAACTTAATAAAACTACTTCAGAAATTTAGCTAAGCAAAAAAGTCATAAGTGTCCTAATCGATGAATAAAATTTGGGGTTTTGGCAATGAAATTATTGGAGTAATGAAGAAGAGGCTGTGCCGTAGTGACCTGGCTCAGAACCTTTAAAGCACATTGGGTCAGTGGGAAAGAAAGATATTCAAAAGAAAGTTCTCCACCAGTACTTACCTGTCTGATTGAAATCTCATGAACTCCGCATGTGTAAGATCCTGAGTTTCATTCCTAGCACCAATTAAATAAATAAATTTGTAACTATTTGAATCTAATGCCCCACAATAATGCCCCCTCATGTACCATAAATTCTTTAAAAATTGTTTTAGTTGTAGGTGGACATAATACCTTTATTTTATTTATTTCATTTTATGTGGTTCTGAGAATCCAACCAAGTGCCTCACACATGCTGGGCTAGCACTCTACCTGTAAACCACAACCACGACCCTACAACAAATTCTTGACCATCGAAAGCCCAAGGCAGAAACTATCCTACGTGCTCCAAGAGATGGAGGTCACCTGGAAATTCCCAAGAGCTCAAATTATCAGGCTACATTATGAGGTTTCTCTGCTTAATTAATTAGACATTGTTCAGGTATGGATGACATTAAAAAAAGGAAATGTCATTGTCCAATGGATAAAGACTCACCTTAGAGATCTGAGCTATTGTCCTAACTTCCAAAGATAAGATACAAGAGTTTAGCAAAGTCCCCCAAATATAAACCTTGATTCGGAAATAAGGATAACAATCTTTCAATGAATGAATCTCATCTGAAGTCTCTAGATATCCTAGAATGTTACTTGATAACAATCTAATGAATTTATAATACCTGGTAATCCCAAAGAATAAGATTCCCTAGGATTTGAGGAATCTTATATTGTTTAATGTAGTTTATGGAGCTGTTCTTTGGTCTTATGTGGTTTAATTAAACCCACAGATCGTCAATTTTCTTCTTGGGAAACGGAGGTCAGAACACCTCTACAAAGGTTACTGTAGAAACAAGTGCTACTCTCAGGAGAGTCTCTAGCCTAAAGTAAAAGCTACAAGGACCTGTTCCTTCGTCACATATATTTTAGAACATCATAGGATAAAATTGGAAAAGTAAGATTGGCATGTTGTTGAGATCCTATTTGTAGGAAGCAATTTATCCTTGATTACATCTTATGAAATTTCTACCATGTAGGCACTTTTTGGTTGATGATCGTTTCTTCATAAATGGATTGAATTCAGTCCTCCTTGGGGACTCTATCCTTTTCATAGGCTTATAAAAATACTCACGCTAATGCATCTAGGAAGAATGAAACCCAATTCATTTTGCTGAGTTATTCTTGAGCCCTTGACCCTGCTTCTTGAACAAGCTGAAGCCTGCAGGCCTCCTGGTCCTCAACAGACGCCATTCTCCAACAGGAGGCCATTAACGGCCAGTTGTGGGGCCACGGCCCAGCTGCATCTTCCATTTCTGCTCATAGGAGAAGGCTTCATGAAGCAGTTGGGCCACAGCAGAGACAGGATTATAGATAATTTTAGACAGGATCACATCAAATATCATATCAAAGTATTTTGTGCCTCCAAGTAAGCGTTTAGTGAACAATGAAAATCAGAATCACTACCGTCAAAATGCTTCAACCATTATGTGATTATGAAAAATGTAATCTGGGTTGTCTATCTTTAGAAAAAATTAAAACCAGGTGTATGTATTTGTTTTCTTTTTTAAAAGTTTTTTTTTTGTAGTTGTAGATGGACAGAATGTCTTTATTTTATTTGTTTATTTTTATATGCAGTGCTGAGGATCGAACCCAGTGCCTCACACATGCTAGGCAAGTGCTCTGCCACTGAGCCACAACCCCAGCCCAAGGACTATCTATTTGTATTTGAAAAAAAAAAAAACTAAACTAAAGCCCTGTTGAACATGCAGTGAGAATGCTGGGTGATCAGACCCCACTGGATGAAGTCTTCTCCATCTTCCCATGTTATGAGGCATCCCTCCCTGTTCTTCATGGCTCAGATTTATAAGTGCAATGGTGCCAACAGGAACAACGAATATATATGTGCATGCATAGAGACCACTGGGTTGCAATCACAAAATAAGTAGTTTTCTTGAGTGACTGGGATCCTCTGTGAAGTTTCCTTGGATGGCTTTCCTAGCCATCTCTCCTCTCGTCATCGGAGGAATGGCTCCCCTTTCAAGCGTCTGACGTGAGCAGCCCCCAGGAGGTACACTTCAGCTGAGAGCCTGGGACAGAAAAGAGTCCTGGAGTGCTACGGACAGGTTTGCAAACTGGATCCTGTTACTCGGGTAAAGGATCAAGAAGATCACAGTGAATCTTAAGTGGAATAGGGAAAACATGTTTTGTTTTGTTTTTTAATTCATTGGAAGCAAAAATGGGGTTGGAATATTTCCATGGACTCAAAATCACCATCTAATCCACATACCATATTACAAAATGCCATGTGTATTAACCAACATTCTCTCTAAATGTCCAGGGATGAAGTTAGTGCTCATTCCAGTTTCACTCTTTGAACATTTTCTGAAAACAAAACAAACAACCATTTAGAGGCAGGGACCCTTTCCAGTGGTTCTATCTGCCTGCAAAGTATTTCTCCTGATCTCTTCCTTCCCCGGCCCTCCCCAATACATCAAGCTTGGTTGTCTTTGGCAGTAGCATGTGCTCTTCTTTCATTTTTATTAAAAAGCCTGGAAGTGCCAGGGGAAAGCAAAGGTTCCATCCCTGTCTCATCCATACTTGGAGCTACCTGTGGAAATTTGTAGAGATCCCGTCGTGTTCCTGTCTAGGACATGCAGGAGTGTTTCCAACAATGGCTGCCATAGTCTTTTCTTCACTTTATAAGAATAATTAAGTGCTGTCTTAGACCCTCCCAAGAGCCACGTGGGGGGGGGCTCTTCAAGGTCTGTTGGTCGCTGTAGAAGATGTTGTAGAGACCAAATCCAGGGCAAACAATGGATAACAGTCTGGGTTCTCTTCATGATCTTATTTTTTATTCTTACCCATAGGCAGGTGTTCTTACCAGTTTTCTCAGTGGGAAAGAAACAAACGCTAAATACTTGGTCAGTGTTTATAGTAAATCCTATGGGTAGAGATGAGAGAACATTCTGCCCATTCTTCAGTAGTTTCTCCTTCTTTAATAAAGTCGGCAATTAAAGAAATGAACCTTCAATCCTGTCATTCTGAGCATAAGCTCTTCCATAACCTCCATATCTACAGGAAAAGAAAATGGTGCTCAACGTTAAAGAGCCTAGACATTGTTCTGTGTCAAAGGCTGGAAAACAGTATTCACAGCATCCCAGAATTTAAGGATCAGGAGCACACGTGCGGTGGATTTCACCATCTGGCTTTAAAAACATAATTCCAGGGGGAAAAATATGTATTTGTTTCCCAAACATGAGTGGTGCTAAAAATAATTGTTCTGAAATTATATTCGAGACAATTTCTTTAAGATAGTGTGTACATTGTTTAAAACTAAATAGGAAAACTATCTCTGCAAAATTGTTTCTAGGAAATATTTGCTACAAAAAATCATCACCGCACCCACAGTGTCCCTATCTGAAGATGACATATATTGAAGCCGAGAAGGAAAATCAGGGGAAACACCAGGGTTTTTACTTGGAACAGGAAAACACAAATCTGGCAGCCCACACCCCTGGAGAGGCTTAAATATGAAATGAAATCTGTAGATGTCAGCAATGCGAAGGTGAGTAGGACAGGAGAAAACAACCTGGCTAAGATTCTCATTTTCTATAAAAGAAGAATATGGATGATCATTAAATCATCAAGACTATCAGAAAAGTACATCGAATTATATGTACTAAAACTAGATATAATAAAATGCTAAAATAATCAATAGATTACATAATCCTCATATCATTAAGAATGTGTGACCCCAATGAGAAAGGATTTGGGGTATCTGTTTTTTCAGTGCTAACGCCTATGTGTGTGGCGTTATTTTGAATATCAAATGTTCCAAATAAATACTCATGGGAAATTAAAATAGAGCATTAGAAAAGAAAATAGAAATAAAACTATCCATAAGTGAAAAAAATATATGAAAAAATTAAAAATGAAAAATCATGTTAAAAAATAAATTTAATTGGGGCTGGGGTTGTGGCTCAGTGGCAGAGCACTTGCCTCACACATATGAGGCACTGGGTTTAATCCTCAGCACCATATAAAAAAATAATAAAATAAATAAATCAACAAAATAAAGATATTTTTGAAAAAATAAAAAACATAAACTTAATGCTTAATGTTAACACAAAAACTTGGAATAGGTTAAAAGACATTATAATCAGATACTTTAAAACAGGGAAATCATCCGTTCATACATAATAAGAAATATATGGATACTGATAAAGTGGAGTTATATAAAAATTAATGAAGACAAAACAATGTTCATAGTAAACAACTTATAATTTAAGGTGAAAATCACTCAGAGGACAATAGAAACACCTTCCTGCATTTTATGGATTAAAGTACTAACCTACAATGAACATAAATCATCATGAACCTTGTGCTAGTGAAAGCATAGTTTTTTTTAAATATTTATTTTTTAGTTGTATTTGCACACAATACCTTTGTTTTATTCATTGATTTTTATGTGGTGCTGAGGATCAAACCTCACATGTGCTAGGTGAGCAGCTCTATGGCTGAGCCACACCCCCAGCCCCGAGCATAGGAGCATAGTTTTTAATACATGAAGAAAATCCAATATATTTATGAAGGAAAATTAACAAATCTACATTTGTTTGGGGAGATTTTTGAACCATGCTGATCTCAGAAGCACCAAATAAGGTATGCACAAAATATGGAGAATACAAAGAATTTAAATATAAGGAATATTTAAATATGAAGAATCTCACTTTGCTTTGCACTACTGTAATGGAACACCTGAAACTAGGTAATTTATAAAGAACAGTATTCTTCCACAGTTCAGGAGTATGGAAAGTCCAAAATCATGGGGCTGGTTTCTGTGGGGGCCTTCCTACAGTGTCCCTCCACAGCACAAGAACAGGAGAGAGGAAACCCACTGCCCTTTATAGAGACATTTACTAATCCCTGAGGGCAGAGCTCTTGTGACCTAAACACCTCCTCAAAGGTCGCAGGAATTAAGATTTCAACATATGAATTTGGTGGAACACACTCAGACGGTGGCCACAGTTCACCAGATTGATTTTAATATACGTTTGAAATTTTACTAGAAAAGAAATAGTACATTATTTTTATAAAATGAAACTATCCCCAAAAATAATTATTATTTAAATCCAGAAAAAAATTAGCTATCCTAGATTCACTATCCTAGATTCAACAATAATCAGAGGAATGGCAATATTATGGCACATTAGGAGATCTTACACTTTTGCTTAACAAGAAAATTCTTGGGCAAAAGGTAAAGTATTGAGTTGAAAGCAGGACACATGAACACATTTACAATACCACGGAAGCTGTGCTAAAAGAAAAAAAGTATGTTTTAGGTGCATTTTTTAGAATGATAAGAAATTTAGATTTTAATAAATTAATATCACCTGAAGAGGCTTTTGTGGGCGAACAAAAAGCAAACCTACCTGTTTTTTTTTTTTTATAAAAGTAGAAGGGGGACATTAATAATAATTGATTGAAATAGAAAATGAAAATAGATCAAAGAAAAGGAAAATGGTTGGCTATAATAAACATATTGTGGATAATGGGAAAAGTCTGAACAAGAATAAACAAAAACAACGTATGTTTAATTTATGTTAAAAGAAAGCTCACTTTCCAGATTCTAAAGTGAATTAAGATAAGAAAATTCTGTTCAAAAATATAGAAGTTTGCTAAGAAACAAAGACAATTAGGAAAAGTTTTAATTAGTGCAGTGAAGACAGTAATTTGACCTCAACCAATTGTTGAGGATCTTAAAATGTAGTCTAATGTTTTTTTTTTCCTAAAGTCAGTAGATCTTCGTGGCAATCAACTGAATTTGACCAAACTTTAGCAAAGAGGTTATACCCGTGCTATACCCTATGTTCTGCTGTAAAGAGAAATAAGAGGGGCCACAGACAACCAATGTAGAAATCTAAAGACAAAAGTGTCAAAAACAATAAAGGGGGACTGTGAATCACAATACAATCTAATTTATGTGTGATCTGCAGGAATGTGAAATAGTATAGCCATTATGGAGAGCAATTAGAGGTTCCTCGAAAAACTAAAAATAGAATTACCATAGGATCCAGCTATCCCACTACTCCCTATATATGCAAAGGAAATGAAATCAGTATATTGAAAGAGATACCTGTATTTCCATATTCACTGCATCATTATCCACAATAGCCAAGATAGAGAATCGACCTGGATACTGAAGGGGAGGGGGAAATTTTCCCTCTATTTTCTGATTTGTCAAGACCCATAGAATATACAACACAAAGAGTGGATCCAAATGCCAATTATGGAGTCATTCCAATATATCCCAACTGTTCCACCTCCTATACTACCATTTCCCTTAATGCCAATACTCCTAAGCTAGTCCCAGTTACCAACATTTCTCCTTGAAAAACTGCAATTGCCATCTCACTCACCTCCCTGCTTCTACTGTTCCACTCTGACCATCCGCTCTTCCTTCTGCAAGTGGCACTGTTGTTTAAATCTGCCTATTTCACTTCCTCTCTTAAAATTCATGCAAAGAGTTTTATTATTGCCAAAAAGAACTAGATGTCCGGAGAGGTCCCTCCGATATAGATTGTCCAGCATGGAGTGGGGGCAGGGGATTGATATACAAGAGTAGCAGGACAGGCAGGAAAAACCTGAGAAGCCAGAAATGATAAGAAAGTGTGAATCCAGAAATTGACTCTGGGCCTTGGGGTTCATGGGACCAAAGGCAGGTTGTGTGTGTGTGTGTGTGTATGTGTGTGTGTGTGTGTGTGTGTGTGTGTGTAGTTAAATTACACATAGCATAAAATTTACCATTTTAACCATTTTTAAGTGTGTGGTTCAGTGGCGTTAAGTACATTCACATTCACATTGTCACGTAGCTGTTACTACAATCTATCGCCAGGACTTTTCCCTGAAACTCTGTACCTACTAAACACTCACTCCCAGCCTCTCCTCTAGAGAGCTACCTCAAAAAGGGAGGTTTGCGGGAGACAGCATGAGTGACAGGCACCAGGAAGCAGCGTGGGACAGGTGGGCTGAAGCTGGGCAGGCACACACTCCTGGACACCCCAGACTCCATAATGCTCCTTCCACCCTGTTCCACCTCCCATGCTACCATTTCCCTTAATGCCAATCTTCCTAAGACTTCCTTGCACACTCCCTACCTCTGAGTTTTCCCCTCTCACGTCCAGCAAATGCTTCCCAAGGACCCTTGAATTCAAAAGGACAAATTAGAACAGAGACAGCAGACTTAGGGCAGAAATAACTTTTTCCAGGGAGAAGTTGTATCCAGGAGAGCCTCTTAGGTGAGCTCTCCAAGCAGGAGAAAGAGGACCAAGGATCGCATCCGTAGAAGTGGAAACAGAGGATCTCAAAGAGGGCTTTGTGGAATATCCCACTGAGGATATACCCTGTCAAGATGTCACCTTGAGAACCTGAGGTCCCCAGAAATTACTATTCAAGGCTAAAGAGCCAGGGACAGGAGCGTGGAGGTCTGCCGTGTTGTTTACAGAGTGCTTCCAGATGTCTTATCCAGTGATCTTCACAACATCTCAGTTTTGCAGGCCAGGAGCTCCCTCAGTAGAGGAGTCAGAAACTTCAGGATTTTTAACAACTTCTTCAAGTCAGGACCAAGAAATTGTGGTCTCTAACTCTGACCAATATCCCTACCATTCATTTCAACAGCTCATAGGCAACTGCCAGTTGAATTTTATCCCACACTTCTCTGCAAAATTTTAATAAGAACTGTTGGTCACCGCAGCCCTTAATGAATATTTGCATGAGGAATCCTCTAATGAAGAAAAGTGCACAATTTCTGATGGTCAAGGATGGGCATGTCCATTCTAGGGACAGATTGGGATATTGTTTCACCAGAGCCCTCCATGGGGGCCTCAACCCAGAGATGCCTGAGAAGGGAAAGTGGCTGATAGTGACCAGGTGCTGAGGGCTTGTTCTACCCCGGCGTCCTCAACAATTTTCCATGTTTTTATTGATGCAATAAAATTATACACAGTCGTGAAATTCATGGTTGCCTATTCACATATACACACGATACAGTATAATTGGGACAGCACGATTCCCCAGTACTTCCATTTTCTTTCCCCTCTTCCTTCTCCTGGGTCCCTTTCCTCAATTCATCTCCATTCCATTTCCATGGGACCCCCATTCTTTTCTTTTTCTTTTTCCTTTCCGGCTTCCACCTATGAAAGAAAACATACCACAACCTTGACTTGCTGAATTCGGCTTATTTCGCCTAACAGTGTTCTCAAGTTTCATTCTTTTTCCCGCAAGTGACATAATTTCATTCTGTTTCATGGCTTAATAAAACTCCATTGTGTATCTATATCACATTACTTTATCCGTTCATCCATTGACAGAGGTGTCCTCGACTTTTAATAAGCTGTATATGCCGGGTTCTGCAGAAAAACAGAAGAGATATAATCATATAGATAACAGGTACAAATGATATACAAGATGGGAATGCAGAAATAGATATAAATAGATATAGCCATGCTTCACTTAATGACAGGGATATGTTCTAAGAGCTGTCATTGGGACATTTCGTGTGAACATCCCAGATTACACTTACACAAACGAATATGGCTGCAATGGCACTGGCTGATATGATCTTTTGGGACCGTTGTCATGTATGTGGTTCATTCTCGATCAAAACACAATTTATGTGGTGCATGACTATCTGTGAAAGAAAATCAGCTCTGTGATTCTGAAGGCTGAGAAATTCTGTAATGGATGTTTTTCATGCTAGCAGCTGGGTCCAAGTTGAATGCACTGGAACGAGGCAGGCCAGTAAGTGGGAGTCCCAAAGTCCGAAGGGGTAGAGCCTGGAATTCTGATGTTTTAGGGCAGCAGAAGAGTGTCACAGTACCAGAAGAGAGAAAAAAATTGCCTTTCTGCTCCTTTTCTCCTTATTAGTTTGTGTAAGTATAACCTATGATGTTCCCACAAAATTTCCCAATGACAGTTCTTAGAACATATCCCTGTCATTAGGTGAAGCATGACTATATCTATTTTCTTTCCTTTTTTTTTTTTTGTTCCAAGCCCCCAACAGACTGGATGGTACCTACCAATGTTAAGGGTGGATCTTCCTCTCAGCTCATTGATGCACATGCCCATCTGTTCCAGATGCATCAGAAGTAATGATTTACTAGTTCTCTGGAGAGTAAATGAACCATCGGGTAAACCAACCTCTGGTTCCTGCATCATGATGTGAGGGGTTTTACCCTGGCACCCTGACCACATCCAGATGAATGGGTTGAGAAGGATGGAAAGCAGCCCTGGTGCCCCTGTCCACCTCCTGCTGGGCTCAAGCTGTTCCCCGAGACCAATGGTCTTCTCACCTCTTCTGAAATTCTCATCTTTGGGGTCTCTGTGTTCCAATAATTGATTTAGAAAAGTGAGGGAAAGGAGAAAGAAGTGAAGAACAAGAGTCCATCTCTTTTATGGGTCGGGTTTGAAATCCCCTTATGAGATTGATTGATTGATGTTGTTTTTCAAATATTGCTAAGTAGATGTGACACCGGATGCATTTGCATGACAGAAAGAAAATTCTCACCCCATGCAAAATAATGAAAGAAGCACCTGATACAAAAGAAATCAACCCACAATCTCACCACCTGGACTCTGCAGCTGAGCATGTCAGACTTTAAAGTATCTGAGAACTGTGAAAATAGGACCAGACAAGCACCAGGAAGCCTCCCTAGGGATCACGAAGACACCACTGAGGAGCACCCACCTATTTTCTCACCAGCAGTAACCCTCTTATAACTGGTCACTTTAATCAAGTAGGATTTATGCCTTTCCTGGGTCGTTACTCAATTGACCCTCACAATGACCCTGAAAGATGGACGTGGTGTTGCTTCTCTATTACAAATGGGAACCTGGGACCACAACCACGATCCAGCACGGAAACTCCGCCACACACAATTCACGACAGCCAAGACCCGGAGCCAGCCTAGATGTCCATCAACGGAAGAACGGACAGAGAAAATGTGGTATGACACATTGGAGTTTTTACTCAGCCATCAAGAAGAACACAATTATGTCATTTGCATGAAAACAGAGAGAACTGGAAAACATCGTGTTGAGTGAAATAAGTCAGACTCCAGAAAGTCAAGGGTCATATATTTTCTCTCATATGTGAATGTTAAAAAAAAAAAAAAAAAGAGTTGTGGGGACGGGGGCGGGGGGGGGAAGTTTCATGAAAATAAAAGTTCAGTAGAGTAGGTTGTGGGAGGGGGGAGGGAAGGGAAAGGGGAGGTGCAGGGCAATTGAAATCGAATAAATTAGGTTATGTGCATAAATATATGCACAACAAATCCCGCTGTTATGTATGATTATAACACAGGAATTAAAAAATATTTAAAAGAGAAAAAAGCAACACCAGGACCGTCCCATTCTTGAACGACTGAACCATGCTGTGAAAAACACCTCCGACAGCCAGAAAGAGTCAAATGTGTTGAAGAACTTCCAAGACCCCCCGAGGTACACTTTACAGGGGGTTCCACACACATTCTCTGAGTTGTGACCTCTGCCTGTGGGAACATGTGAGGCTCTGAATGGGAAAGGGCTCACCACAGGCCACCACCAGTAGAGACTCCCCTGGATGGGCACAGGAGAGACTAGAAAGGTTATTGCATCTCCTTTATACGGGGACACATACCCTGCGGCCAGGAGGGGCTGGCTCAGCACCTGATGTCACTTATCTCAACTTACATAAAGTCTTTACCATTCCTTGTCTCTGAACTGAATGTTTGGAAGCAATGTAAACCCTCAAATTTCTTGGGGGCCTGGGTTCCTGATTTTGCTCATGCAGGTGGCAAGGACAAATATATGGGACAAGATTTGGGGACATTAGTGAGGATCAGGTCAGTAGGGCAGAGAGTGACAGGGCTCAGACCTGGAGGTTGGTCTGATGGTCAGAAGAGCTCAGTTCTGAGAGACACAAGGTCATTAGACATTCGGTATTAGGAATTTATAAAAAATATGGTTCCTGTAATTGTTCCTGTAAATATAGTGCTATTCTGTCATTGTGAACAGAAGGTTCTCAAGGTGCACATAACACACACACACACACACACACACACACACACACACACACACACACCCAGTTCTCAGAAGTCTCTTGTTCCTGCATCCTCTATTAAGAATCATCTGCCCACTGAAGCCTATCTCCTAAAAACCAACCGCACTCTCACTGGGAACGTACAGACTCTCCCATCCTGAGAACTCCCTAGTTCCAATTTACGTGAGGTCACACCTGCAAGGATGAGGACCAGAAATGATGATGGCAGCAAAAAAAAAACCAGACACAGATCACTTTAATCAACACAGAAAATGATCCTTATGTCTTCTTCAGTTCTGCCGCATGACCACTCTCACTGCGTAAAATGAGATGTACACAGTCCACATGGCAGAAGACGCTGTTTTCTGAAACCAGGGGCCAACCGAGGTACCCACCTAAGTGGGACCCACATTAACTTCCTACACACCTTCCCTTGAAAACTCATATAAAAGACTCTCCTTCGAGGCGAGGGGAAGATGGTCTTTGAAGGTGAGAGCCTGACATCTTCCAAACTGCCGGCTTGGTAATAATGCTCCCTCTTTCTCCACTACTCTGGGGCCTGGGTTCCTGATTTTCTCATGAAGGTGGCAAGAATAAATATGGGGGCTGGGGATGCGGCTCAAGTGGTAGCACGCTCGCCTGGCATGCGTGCGGCCCGGGTTCGATCCTCAGCACCACATACAAGCAAAGATGTTGTGTCCGCGGAAAACTAAAAAAAAAAAAAAATGACTATTAAAAAGTTCTCTCTCTCTCCCTCTCTCTTTAAAAAAAAAAAAAAAAAAAAAAAAAAAAGAATAAATATGGGACAATGCACTGACTCCACCAGGTGGCAGTGGAAGAGAACCTTGCAGAGTTGCAGTTCTTTGGGGCCATCACAAAGCTGCCTTACTCTGAACTCTTTAGTTACACACATGGAATCCTGGAGAAGGTTCATGGGTAGCATTATCAGGTTAGAATGATAGATACCAGTCCATTCAGACGTGGTGGTTGTATGGAGACTCCAGGGATCACTAATTCACTAAGCTCCATGATATTTCCCCTTAGGCCTCTCTGAGAAAGAATTTGAGCACAGATTCCTAGGATGTTTCCTAGTTTTCATTTATATAGTTACACTTGTCCCTCAGTATCTGAGACGGATTGGCTTCAGAACCCTTAGGATACCAAAAAAAAATGTGCTTATCAAAAATCACACAGGAGCACACGCACACAGAGACTTGGACGGGCACTTGCACAGACACACTTAGGGATGTACACAGTCACACACACATAGACACACAGCTGCATAGACACACACATAGAAAATACATAAGTCTCCTGGGTTTGGGGTACTTTAATACATAAGTACAATACAGAAACACAAAGACAAACAAACATATATCCACACCCACAGAGACATGCAAACGTAGATCCATATAGAGACACATACAGTCCTCCCTCAATATTTGGGGAGGATCAGCTCCAGGACCCTCCCCCTACAGAGAAGAAAATCCTCATATGCTCAAGTCCTTTGCATAACATGGTGTAGTGTTTTCATATAACCTACACTCCTATATACTTAACATCTTCCTTTCACAAACATTTCTCTGTAGCATGTGACGCTGTTTGAGAGTATTTTACCCACAGCAGAACATTTGCTTTCAAAATTAAGATTCAATCTTCCCAAACACTCCACTGCTCTTATCAAATGAGTTGATGCAATATTCTAAATCCATCGTTGTCATTTCAACAATGGCAAGAGGAGACTCCATCTCAAGAAACCACTTTCTTGGCTCATCCATAAGAAGCAACTCCTTATCCATTAAACTTTTATCTCATATGAGACGGCAGCAATTCAGTCACAACTTCAAGCTTCACTTCTAGCTCAGTTCTCCTCTAGATCTGTTACTTCTGCAGTTCCTTTTCCCTCTGAAATTTTGAACCCCTCAAATTCATCCAGGAGGGTTGAAATCAGCTTCTTCCAAACTCCTGCTAATATTGATATTTTTACTTCCTCTCATGAAACACGGATGTTCTTAACAGCATCTGGATGGTGAATCCTTTCCAGAAGGTTTTCAGTTTACTTTGCCCAGATCCATCCTAGGAATACCTGTGGCAGTTAGAGCCTTATAAAATGTATTAAGACTTGAAAGTCAAAATTACTTCTTGATCCATGGACCACAGAAAGGACGCTCTGTTAGCAACCACAAAAACAGCATTAATCTCATTGCCCATCTCCATCAGATCCCTTGGGTGACCAGGTGTGTCATCAATGAGCAGTTATATTTTGGAAGGAATCTTTTTTTCTGAGCAGTGGTTCTCACCTGTCAGCTTGACAGACTCAGTAAACCATGCTGCACACATATGTGCTCTCACCCAGGCTTTGTGGTTCATTCCCAGAGCACAGGCAGAGTGGCAAGCAAGCATTCCCTTGGGGCCCAGGATGGTCACAGTGGTAAGGGAGCATTGGCTTCAACTCAGGTCACCAGCAGCATCAGCCCCTACCGAGGAGTCAGCCTGTCCTTTGAAGCCAGGCGTTGACTTCTCCCTGGCTGTGAAGACCTGGGTGGCATCTTCTTCTAACCTGAGGCTGTTCCATCTACTTTGGAAATCTGTTGTTTGGAGCCATGGCCACGGGCTGTCTGAGCTGAATCTCCTGCCTAACTGGCTGCAGCTTCTCCATCAGCACCTGGCACTTCTCCTGGGACTTTATGTGACGGAGGAACCCCAGGACCCCACCTCTGCCCACTCCCAGCTTCATGGAATTGAAAAGGGCCACAGATCAGGCCTTGGAGTGCTGTTGTGGGCTTGATCTTCTACCCAGACCTCTCACACTCTCTCCATAGTAGCAATAGGTTGTTCTAATTCCTTATTTATGGGGTCATTTAAGGACAGCAAAGGAATTCACTCAGAGAGAAGGTGAATGGCCCCCTCCTCTCAGAGAAGAGATGAGTGACATGCCTAGATTTGAGCTCTCTGATTATACTAATATGATTTGGGTGGTGGTGGGATCATAAGCAGGTGAACCGTCGTTAGATTTTTTTTTTCTCTCATTTGAAAAATATTGACATTTTCAACTTCCATGGTGACCAAGTCCCATGGCGACCACTCTAGAGTTGGAGGTCACAATGTTCTTTGGTCATATAGCGTAGCCATCAATCACTTGTGGACACATCAGGTGGGTGGTAGTTTAATGAATAATGTGTCTCATCTCTTCTAAACATATATTGAATGTTCTGCTCATCTTTAGCCCAAGAAGCAAGTTCAACGTAATTTATCATGTTTTCCAACATGTTTTTATTTACTAAGAGTCTCTCCCTCTTGCCCCATTTTCGTTTACCTATCTCAAAACCACATGTATGGTGATTTGTCACAGAGCAATAGAAAACTAGTACACATATCTAGTCCACCCTATCCCTACTCCAGTCCTGGGTCTACCCAGTTCATGAATCTTCGATAATAAGTGATAACCCAGCACATGCCTAGGAAGACATGGTACAGGGACCTTCCTCTAGAAGGCTAAATAAATAAGGATAATAGTGGCTCTTGATATCAGTTAAGCACCACCTAAATGCCCCTTACCATATGAAGGGCTTTACAATTGTGACTCTATCAATTGTTCACAATAGCCCCTGGGAAAATGTAGCCAGAAGAGAATCTGCCAGCCTTCTAGTTTGACTTATTTAGGCAGTGGAAATCTCGGACCTGGAAGTAAAGCTCCATATTGCTGCTGTGATCTGGATAGATTGAGACCAGGACCTTTTTACAACTGAACCACATCCCAAATATTTTTATTTTTTATTTTCAGACAGTCTTGCTAAGCTGCCCAGGGTATCCTAGAACTTACAATCCTCCTGCCTCAGTCTCCCAAGTCACTGGGATTACAGGTGTGCAACACCACACCCAGCTAGATCATGCTTTTTGTACAGAATGAAATCAAGACTCAGGAATGTATATAGCTGCCCTGGTGCTGGATAGCTAAAATGGACATCACCTGTTGTGTGTATAATGAGAAGATGAGTATAAAAAATGTCCATGGAAATATCACTTGAGTTTGTAAGATTGATATGTAAGATTTCACAAATATCCTGTCATTACTCCAAATTGGAAGAATTTTTAATATACTGTAACTTGGGGACAGCACATTTATAAGCATAAACCAAATACAACATAACAACCGGGAACTGTGATTAGAATTACTGTGTTCTTAGATTACTCCTACAAGCTACTGGAGGGAAATTTTTTAGTTTTTTCTTTGCTCAAATTCTTTATCGACGTATTGAATTTTAGTAGCAAAAATTACTTAGCTCACATGTTTAATGTAAGTTATGGAATTACCTTCTAAACATCCTGTGCTCATTACTAAACTCTTATATAAGATATTGGATTTTCCTCTTTTCCTTCTTTAAAGTATCCCATTATTTTTTAGAACATTCATGAAAGTATATGACAACCACTTAGAGCTCAAGAGACAGGCAGGCCCACCTCTCAGCCTATAGGGGGTTCCTGAATGTTGTTCCCAAAGCCTCTGACATAGACCAGGAGAGAGCAAGTGTCCATCGCATGACCAAAGCCCACCCCTTCCCCAGGCCACTTCTGATTTATGAATGCACCAGTCTCCCAGAGTGAGGCCACAGGACAGGGTCACAGGAGAAATCCCAGCCTGTCAGTCACCTCTTACTATTAATCTACTGCAGAGCCCCCAGAGCAATGTGAAAGTCCTCACACAGGCAATCTCTTGCTTGATCTCTTAGGGCTGCAAAATGGATTGGCCATCGCTAACTCACACCCCTCCCTTTAAGGCACAGGAATTCAAGCTAAACTTCAGGGAAGATGCTTCCAGGCCATTTTCTGGGCTGCTTGGAGCTCCCCAAGAAGCTTACCCCAAACCCATTAAACAAGCACATTTTTAGGTACGCAGGAGTCGTCCCCCCAGCCAACGTAGACAAATGTCAAGTCAAGTCCTATGTGAGGATGGAGAGAATTCCGCGCAAGGCCTTGATGCCTTAAGGAACAGACAGGGCTGTGGTCAGGCAGGTTTGTGGGGGGCCACCATGGCTAATGGAGAACAAGCCTGAGGTCATGGGTCCAGCCCCACAGTCTGGTCTGTCTGCTACTACTTCTGTGACCTGTGACTGAATCTTTCTGGGCCCCAATTTCCTCACCTGCAAAGTGGAGATGAGATCATTATTTTAGAGTTGTTATTAATGTATGCACATTTTATTATTTTAGGTACTTAGCGCCTCCTAAGTGTTCACAAATAAAGACGCTGCCATATCTTGGGAACTAACTGGAGAGTTGGGTACAATACTCTTCCTGGTCTCGTTTTTATAGCAAAATGTTCCATCACTGTTTTATGAAATATTCTCAGGTCACAACATTTATTAATAGTTTAATCTGCTTAAGGCGGTAGTCACTTTTTTTTTTTTTTTTTCCCCTCCTGCTCTACTTGATCTTAGTTATAATTGCTGGGACATTTCCCAGTGCGCCCCCTTGTGGCACACTCAGGAACCTTCCCGTCCATTCTCCTTGAACCTCCAGGGACCAGGGTGGTGCTGAGCTGGCAGGATGCAGAATTCACCCCCAGTGGGACTGACCCACGCATACATCAACCCGTGTATGTAGGCAGATGTCAGGAAGAGAGAAAGAAGGATGGGGCAGCTCCAGGGCAGCAATCACCAGATCATTTCATTCCCCACCTGGAGGAGGATCAAAGCCACTTGAAGGCATCAATGCTCCAACAAGGATGTGAGAGAGTATGTGTATCTTTAGGGTTTAAATTTTTTATTTTACTTTCCAGGACTCCACAGGATATTATGAAACTGTTCACACACAAACCAGCACCCACCTCTACCGCAGTCTGGCTGGGCACAATTCAGGAGCCACTTGTCAAGCAGAAACAAACTTTATTTTTAGAACACACACTGCTGCACCACAGGAGCTCTTCAGGAATTCCCTCAGAGCCCAACTGCCACCACCAGCTTCCCAGGAGTCTCTCAACCCCCCTCCTCCTCTCTTGAGGCTGATTGGATGGGTCATGTGGGCAGAGCCAAAAAAAGTTCCCCAATGAGCAGCTCCGTGGTCTAAAAGGGTGGGGAAACAGCCCAATGAGCAACACCGCAGAGGAGCCAATCGGCTGGCAGCTGAAACTTTGCTGGGGCCATGGTGAGCCAATCAGCTGGAAGTTTGCTGGGGCTGCTGTGAGCCAATCAGCTGGAAGTTTGCTGGGGGCCCTTTGGCTGTGGCTCTCAACACACCTCCCCAACTCATCTCCCATCTATCTATCCTTTCAACCCAATCTCAGCTCCTTGCTCCACCCTAGCCATCTCCCCTGCAACTGAGCTAGTGGTTGCCTTCTCCCCTTCTTCTCCCTTATCCTCCCTTTGCCATCCCCTACTGGACCTCAGTTACCTGTGGGTCTCTACCCTACCTGCCTCTGTTCTCTTATCTCTTAGCCTGTTCACCTCAAGGCTCACCTCCTTGAAGCTGAGTTTGCACAAAGCATGGCTTCCTGGGGCCCTGACCTGGCCTCTCCAACTCTTTTCTCCCCCACTCAACTCTGGACTTGAGTCTCCCCTGGAGAGCAGGATTGGTGTCCCCCCAGCTCCCCTCAATGGCTCCCTCCCCCACCCAAGCTCAGGCAGCTAGGGTTTCTACCCTATTCCTCCCTGGAGTCCAGCTCCCGAGTATCTTGCTCCCATCCCTGGGCTTTACCGCCCAGGACTTGGGAATGCCGCCTCAGCATCCCTTCTGATGCAGATATTCTCATGCCTACTTGGGCCCTTGTTTTCTGCTTGTTTGCCTGACCCCAAATTGGACCCAGATCTTTGAGTTTTAGGTCACTCTGATTCACCCCTCCTGCACCTTCTTGCTTAGGATGGCCCCTCTCTAACACACAACGGGGACATCCCAGAGTAATCACTCTTGATCACCATCTGGTCATTGGCAATGCAGACAATGATCAAGCCATAATCATAGCAATCCCTCATTCCCCATAAACATTGAAACCCCTAATATCTTAGAGGGGCCAGAGCCACTGGAGGGGTCTCCACCCCTTTTATTTATACAACTCAGTAAGTTGCAACCAAAGATCACCAGGAAAACACGTGTAGCTGAACATATTTATCATTCTGAAGTGCATGAAAGACGGTGCACCAAGGAACAGGGGAGGGCTTGGTAAGACTGCATTAGAAGCGTCAGCTGCTAACCCCTCCCTCTCCCTCTGCTATATGGACTACCAGTCCCCAGACCACAAGAAGTCCCCGAGACTCAGATGGGGAAGTGCGGAGCCTCCTTCACTGCCAAATGTCACCATGGAGAAGGTAAGGAAGTAGGAGAGGCTGAGCAGGGACCCCATGTCCACATGCCACAGTAGCTACCCCATGGCACATTCGAGAACCGTCCAAATAATAAGTGAAACTGACATGAGGTGGACATTTCTACCATCCAAAGCATTTTGCATAAAACATTCCCACCACCAAAACAGTGATCAAAATAGAAACAGCATAACTGGCTTTAACACTGAAGATAAATGTGCATCTCCGTCAGTTTGTGCAGCTATAACAAAATGTCTGAGATTGAGACATTTATGAACAACAGGAATTTGTCTTCTCACAGTACTAGAGTGTGAAGTACCGTGATCAAGGCAGTGGCAGGTTTGGTTGTCCTGCAAGGGTTGCATCCTCCAAAAGGGGGAAAGGCTGTGCTTACCTATGGCAGAGGGTAGAAGGGCAAGAGAGACAGAGTTCCTCCCTCTGTCAGCAACACTTGAATGTGTGAGGTGTGCGGGATGCAACAGTGAATGGTCCCCTGCACTCTCACACCAGGTCCCACAGGAGCAGGCTGCACATGTACCCCCAGACACCATCCACTCATACACCTAGGACTAGGTTGAGCCTGCACATCCCTCGTACTGGTGCCCAGTGGACTGACTCTTCAAAAAAGACCCCCCCACACCAGTTTCTCTTGGCAATAGGATTTCTGTGTTTTGGGGCTCTGAAAGCCTTTTTTTTTTTTTGCTCCTACAAAAGGTCCCAACTTATCCCTATTTCCCAGACTTTCTTTTCTAGCTTTTTAATTTGCCTGAAAAGAACAATAACAAGGAAAGATGTTAGTCATGACTAAATGTTTGTGAAAGATCTCTCTAACCTAGTGTGAAACACAGTGCTGTTCTAAAATGATTTTTTAAATGTGGAAAATTCACTGCAGTTCATTTTATAAAGAACCAGGGGTATATATGAAAAAAAAAAAAGCACACCCTGGTTTGTTTCTTAATTTTCTTAATTTCTGAATGACATAGGTCACTGGTTCACATTGTAGGCATACAAAGAAGGAAATCATGTGTACTTTAAACTTCAACTTGGGAGTTGTTGTCTGGCAATGCTGCAAGCCATGCTCTGCCACACCCTATAGAATGATGAGTGTTCAGAAGAAACTTGGGCAGACGATTGGAATGCAAAATTACATAAAATGAAATGTGCACACTGAAATGCATGTGGTTTTCATGAAATTAAAAGTCAATCATATTAACACAACAAATATGATACAACCACCAGCTTCATGTTGCAGTAGTCTAGTTGGCAATTACTGAATATTCAAAGTCCCTTTTAACCTGTAAATAATATATATATGATGTGCCGTTGTGTGAAACAAAACAAGTTTTCAATGAAAATATTAACCAATATTGAGAATTTCTTCAAAATATCAAATGAATAATGATAATAATTTTATAAGGTGAAAATGAAAGCACATTAAAGCATAACTTGAAATAACCCATTCTTTTTTATTCTTTTTAAGTCCCCACTAATTAGATGAAGCTGATATTTTAAGGAATATCACTTTTCAATAGCCAACCCATGCCTCACGTAACTTCCTATATATATATTACCAGGAAACTTAGGAAGGACTTCATTACAATGTTATTTAAGTTTAGCAATTGGTCAAACTCTGACACATCAGTCATTATATAATATTGTTTTCATTAAAATTTAAAGTTCTATTTGTGTCATTAATGATTCCTAATTTATATTAATAAAATGTAATTGATACATTTTAATAATGTTTTCATTGCTTAGTATTAATAAACCAACACAGACACTATGAAAAATGTCAATAAAATTTTAATTGGTTAATTTTCACATATACATAAATGATCTAGCATTAATGGTTTTGTTAGTTACTCTACCGTTTGCATTATACTTGCACATTATCGTTTACGATTACGCCTCTGTTAACAGCACCTGCTAATCCCATCAAGATCCGTTCTCACTGGCTCTTCTTTTGAATTCTGGACCTGATCATAATTGGCCTATTATCAAATCCCTTGCTCTAAAATCCCAAAACTCTCCTCCTCTGGGCAATACCAGAAGAAATGTACTTGGGTTTTTAACCTCAATTATGTTTTATTTCAGATATCTTAATTAAAAGAAGTTTTTTGGGGTTTGGGGGGTTGATTTGCTTTTTTGCTTGTTTTTGAGAATGGGCCTTGCTGGGTTCCCTGGCTGGTCTCCAACTCCTGGGCTCAAGTGATCCACCTGCCTCAGCCTCTGGAAGAAAAAAAGAATTTTTAGAATGTAAAAATCTCTAAAAATATTTATTCCACTCAATAAATAAGGTACGGAATAAGTGCACTTCTTCTCATTCAACTCAGGAACGCTTCTCAGGACTGGCCCATGTGCTTATAGTCACTGTCACCAGACACATCACTCCAGGGAACTCCAGTGACACCATCATGGCTGGGTGCTGCTGGGGAGCACTGTGGCAGGGTGGCAGCAGGGCGCTGGGTGAGACTGTGTGAATCTGACCTGAGACAAAAACCCAGAACACCAAAGCCAAGCAACCAGACCCAACCTTCCAATTTCCTTTCCCGTTAGTTTCATGCATCTTACTCCTTCTGTCCTCACCCACACCACAACAAGCAAGCACTTCACAGCCTGCTCCTGAGGAATTATCTGGTGTCTCCCTTTGCTCTTGTGCCCCAAAGCAAGTGCACGAGAGATTTTTACCAATAATACCAACATTAAAAAGCATAACAACAGACCCAGAGATTTAGATACATGAAATAAAGGCAGTGTGTTAAGGTTTCCTAAATAAAAACACAAGAAAGAAATTAATTGCCGGATGGGGTGGTTTATGCCTGCAACCCCAGAGACTTGGGAGGCAAGTTCAAGGCCAGCCTGGGCAACTTAGTGAGACTGTGTCAAAAATAAAAAGGGCTTGGGGATGTAGCTCAGTAGTAGAAGACCCCTGGGTTCAATTCCCAGTACTGAGAGAGAGGGGAGAGAGAGGGAGAAAGAGGGAGGGGGAGGATGGGGGGAATGTATTTAAAGCTATTTTCTAATCGGTTTTCCAAACCAAAGTCTTTGAGCAGAACAAATGCAGCCAGCAGGTGGCAAGATACACAAAGCTTTTTCTTCAATTCAATGCAGCCAAAACAAGAATGTTTGGGTTATATTTTAAGTGCAAAAGGAAACATTTATACAAATTAAATACGTGGAGTATAATACCATTTTTTTTACAGAACCCTACAATATCTTGCTTATTAATAATTTTTGGTCATTTTCATCTCACAAAAAAAACCCTGCCTTTTTAAAACTTGTAGTTTCTTAAATATTCTATCAATTAAAAGTTTATATAAAGAGGGAGCTGGGGCTGTAGCTCAGCAGTAGAGCACTTACCTAGCACCCATGAGGCACTGGGTTCACTCCTCAGCACCTCATAAATATAAATAAATAAAATAAAGGTATTGTGTGCATCTACAACTAAAAATTTTTAAAAAGTTTATATAAAGTTCATAGTCCATCTAATTGATTGAGCATCAAATATAAAATATTTCCCTTTTTGTTAATTTTGTCAGGTTTTTTTTCCTTTTTTTATTTTTATTTTTATTTTTTTTAGAGGGGTAGTACTGGGAATTGAACCCAGGGACACTTTGCCATGAAGCTACACCCCAGCCCTTCTTATATTTTTTATTTTAAGACAGGGTATGAAAATTTTTTTGTATGAAAATTCACAAAATGATGTCCTACTCAGTCAAAAAGAGGGATAAGTAAAAATGTGGAGAAAGACTTTTTTTTTACAGACAGGATAGAAAAGTGTCCATGCACAAAGTGCTGAGAGCAACTTTTGGGGAGATCCCGTGTCTGGATGCCTTCGGCCTTTGTCCTGGACACGGATTTACTGGGGCTGCTTCTGGCACATTGGTAATCCAAGTCAGAGGCAGAAGTCACTGACTCTCATGTCAGGGGTGAGGAGCATCAGCTCCAAACTATCCTGGAAGTCTGTTTGGGTGCAGGCTCTATAAGAAGTTTCCAAGCAGGGAAAAAATAGAGAGCGTCCGTTAGGATGAAAGTATGTCACGTGAGGGTGACACTGTGTGCTTCCCATCTCAGTCTCCAGAGCGATCAAACTCAATGTGATCCAGGAAGACATTCTATCATGCGTCCAAGGCAAAATGTCACGATTCAACAGTGCTTTGGGACTCTCTTTGGGCACCTTTCTCTGGGCTACTGTGTTCCAAAGGAAAGCTGAATAATTTGTCTTCAGAAAATGAAAAACTGATCAAGAGATTCTTTTGGATAGAGAATGTAGGATTGTTTTTGATCTTCTGAATTTGGAAGCTTGTTGCTAATAGACTGACTTTCCCTCTCCTTGCAGCAGAAAGGTCAGGATCATAGCTCCTAGGCCAAGAGGACACTGGTCCCTGTAATTGGAGGGGGGTCCCTGAACAGAGGATGACAGAGACTCATGCACACACACAGTCTTCTCTGAGTTGGATACACTAAAACCTATTTGGGGGATAATTCTCTATATTAATACCTTTATGTATTTCATCTTCAGGAAGTTCTAGGGTTCACATGAGCCTTGGAGGGGAAATTTACCAAGGGATTAGATCCCTTCCCATTTGAGAGGTGTTGTTGAGGTGAGAGGGTTTTTGTTCCCATGCATCATCACAGAGCTCGGTGATGGGCATGCTGCTCATAGACACTATTATAAAAAGTATGGGGCTGGTGATGTGGCTCAAGCGGTAGTGCACTCGCCTGGCATGCATGCAGCCCGGGTTCGATCCTCAACACCACATACAAACAAAGATGTTGTGTCCGCCGAGAACTAAAAAAAAAAAAAAAAAAAAAAAAAATTCTCTCTCTCTCTCTCTCTCTCTCTCTCTCTCTCTCCTCTCTCTTGTTGTTATGTGTAATAAGATGCACAGGAAGGCAGGTAGACGAAGCTTAGCTGCTGTGTTCAGGGTGACTCGACCTCCATGCTATGGTTTTTAAGTAGAGTTTTTCTCCACCAAAACTTGTGCTAAGATTTGGTCCCCAATGTAATGGTGTTGGAGAGGTGATGGGCCCTAAAGAGATGTCTGGGGTCATGGGAACCACCACTCTCTGAAGAGATCAATGCCTTTCTGCATGAATGGGTGATGTCACTTGGGACTAGTTTATTTACCCTGAGAGTGAGTTGTTATAAAGCCAGGCAACCCCAAGTACTTGGTCCTTTTTGCACACACCCACTTACACTTCTGCTTCTCTGCATGTTGCAATGCAGCTGAGCGGGGTCCAATCACACATGGTGCCTTGATGTTTAAACTTTCCAGCTACCAGAATCATGAATCGAATAAACCTCTTTTATTTATTTATAAGTCACCCTGTCTCCGTTACTTTGTTATAGCAATACAAAATGGACTGAGACACACCCCAAACCTCTATTGTGATGCTAAAGGAAAACTACAGGGTCCGGGAGAACACAAATCTCCCCTCAGTTTGAAACCCTGAGTGGCACCACTTTGATACTCTCCAAAAATCTGCTCGGTTGGCCATCTTGAGTTGGGATTGATGTGAAACCTCAGCACTAAGGGTGGCTTCTGCATTCTACAGTCACAATCTTCCACAATTACACACTGAGACACCCAAGAGAAGGTATGTCATGCAAATTCATAGTAATGAACTCTGTGAGAAGGTCTTAGGTTTATTGCTAGCACATAAGCAACCACTTTCTAAAATTGTCTAAAAACAGCACCTGACAACACTAGAAAATGTTTTCCTTTAAAATACCTCAATGTTTGTACTTTGCACACAATATGAATAGATTTTATTTTTTCGCATGATTGTTCCCTGCAGTGAGCTATGAGCAAAAGTTGTTCTAGAAAGAGACAGTCAATCCTCAAGCCGAGGACACATGTGGATGTAGGGTATCTTAGTCCATTTTTTGATGCTATAACAAAACACCTTTATGAAATACTTTATTTCAAAATGAGTTTACCTGGGTTCACAATTCTGAAGGGTAGATAAGGCAACCACATCTTGGGAGCCACCCTGCTACCTCACAACACAGCAAGAAACAGAAAGCAACCAATTGGCTGCATGCAGAACGGGTAGGTATGTGCATAAGCAAGAGGCCAGGAGGGCCAGCTCTTGAGGGCACTAACCTACCCCAGGAGACAGGCATTAACCCCTTCCAAGAGTGATGCTCCATGATTTAACCATCACTTAAAGGCTCACCACTTCAATATACCATTATTCCATGAACTTTGGGGAGACAAATCATATCCAAAATATAGTAAAGGGAAGCTTTTTTGTTTCTAGGGTTTTTTGGGGGGCGTTGTTTTGTTTTGTCTTGATACTTGGGATTCAGGGGTGCTTTTTCTACGGAGCCACACCCCAGTCCTTATGTTTTGAGACAGGGTCTTCCTAGATTGCAATCCTCCTACCTAAGTCTCCCAGTCACATTGTGTGCTGGACTTACAGGCATGTGCCACCACACCAGGTTAGAGGGGAACCTGAGGAAGACAGAGAAGAGAATCCATCTGAGAATTGTCAGGATGTGAGGAAAGCAGGACACTCTAGCTCTACAGCTCTGACTCAAAAATCATGATTCGTATCCGTCCCCGCAAGATCTGAAACTACTTTTTTTTTCAGAAAGTTTAAACCAATGATCTCATCTTTATCTTTCCTTGCTAATAGAAAAAAAAACAAATGTATTGATAAGTGCAGCAAAATGTCCAGGCTCCAGTAGTAAGTATGCTATAGAGCTAGGTCAGGAACCAGGTCTTCTCACATTGATCGATGCATCCCAGAAAAATCACAAATTCTCTCTCTCTCTCTCTCTCTCTCTCTCTCTCTCTCTCTCTCTCTCTCTCTCTCTCTCTCTCTCTCTCTCTCTCTCTCCCTCTGTATTAAGAGTTTTCAGAGGGGAAAAGGTGATAAACGGAACAATATCGCTTTAAAGTATGCTTAGATGGAATTTTATAGAGCCATATCTTGCTTCAAAAGGTTTGGGGATTCTACTTAGGGGTCAGGCCCACAGAGAGATCGAATCACATCCATCTCTGACTTTGTATTAATCTGCAACTTGTTTTTGCAGACGGTGACTTTGATAATGAGTAAATGAGGTGTCAATTATGTTAACTCAGATCTAGAAAGAATTGTACTCCTGTGCAAGCCCCTGTAGGATGCCACCCAGTCATTATTGAGCACAGCATCACAATTTGCTGCAAATAAATTTGACAAAGTCGAATTTCCCGAATTGCAAACTTCCATATTCAGTGACTTTACAGACTTACCAAACTCCCCCTCCCCTTTTTTTTGTACCAGGAATTGAACTTAGGGCACTCTATCAATCACTGAGCTGCATCCCCAGTCCCTTTTATTTTTTGAGACGGGGTCTCATTAAGTTGTTGAGACTGGCCTTGAACTTGCAGTCTTCCTGCCTCAGCCTCCAGAGTAGCTGAGATTACAGGTGTAATTTCACACCCAGCCCAAACTCTTATTTTTGTCAATCATAAATGAATTGTAAAGCAATTCATGTTTAATTGGAATGGTTCCTTTTAAAACAACTAAAGACCACTAGAAGGGTTAATTGACAAGTTCTTATTTTCGTTGATGGAACATTAACCATTAGAAAGATTGTTATTTGGGGCGGAGGGAGGATTGTTTGTGTTTTGGGTTTTTAGGGTTATTTTTTTTAAGAGAGAGAGAGAGAGAGAGAGAGAGAGAGAGAGAGAGAATTTTAATATTTATTTTTTAGTTTTTCGGCGGACACAACATCTTTGTTTGTATGTGGTGCTGAGGATCAAACCCAGGCCGCACGCATGCCAGGTGAGCGCACTACCGCTTGAGCCACATCCCCAGCCCTTTAAGGTTATTTTTGTGTTTGATTTGGGGGGGTTTTGTTTTGTTTCTTGATACTGGGTTGAACCCAGGAGTGCTTTAACACCAAGCTACATCCCAGACCTTTTTGTTTTTATTAACTTTTTATTTTGAGAAAGGGTCTTACTAAGTTGCTTAGGGCTCACTAGTTTGCCTATGTTAGCCTTGAACTTGGGATTTTCCTACCTCGGCCTCCTAAGGCATTGGGATTCCAGCCGTGTGCCACCAGGCCCAGCTATAATGGTTCATATTTTGAATGTAAAACTTATCTCGAAATCTATATTTGTTATCTATATCCTGCATTTAATTACACACTGGAGTACAAAATGAGATACATATTTCAAAAGGAAGTATATATGCAAAAAAAAAAAATTTTCTTTTTTTAATCACGCAAACGGAAGCCTGACTGTTGAATGAATAGGATCAGCAAATCTACTCAGAGAATCCCTGGGCCTCCCTGTGAGGAATAAGTTTCTCCATCCTAGAGAAATTTCTAGGAACGTGTAAGTCGTTAGAGTAATCAAGAATCTCTGCATGATCAGACACTGAGCAGACTTTAGAGAACTCCAAAGGTAGCAGCTTCGGGCAAGAGAGTCTGGTCTTAGAGGGACATGAATGGATGAATGGTATCATACGTGGGAGCCTGGGCTCCACTTGGCTCTCACATCTGTTCTCATTCCACTTTAGTTCAGCTATACGCTGATGTGTGTTTTATTTTTAATTGAAGCATTTCAGTAATCCATCATCGTCATTCAGAAGAATTAGTTTAGGAGACCCACACATGGGTCCGTCCACCTAATCAACCATCCGAGTCTCCT
Organism: Ictidomys tridecemlineatus; assembly: GCF_052094955.1. NCBI lineage: Eukaryota > Metazoa > Chordata > Mammalia > Rodentia > Sciuridae > Ictidomys > Ictidomys tridecemlineatus. Next base: position 64,184,054 of record NC_135479.1, on the reverse strand, counting down.
AAGAATAATGACATTGATTTGGGGACAGCAGAGCGCCGCCCCAGGAGTACACATGCTGCAGGAAACTATGGACATTTTCAAAGAGGTGAGGGGAAGTTTTCAAAGGCAGAAATGAGGAGGATGAGATCAGATATTTTGGAACAGTAATCCTCGGCCACAAGGATTAATAACGAGGGCGGTGCCAGTGGAACAGATGGCCCTGGGCAGGTGTCCTGGAGAGTATCTCTGTGTAAGGTGGTGGTGGCCTCTCTGCAGGGTGCTGGTTCTGGCAGAATAGTTCTTGGTATCAAGCATACGTGTGTGAGATCCACGCCTTCGTAACCTCCTGGTTTTGTTTTATTTTGTCTTGTTTTAATTTATTTATTTTATTTTATTTTTTTGGTTAGAGCTTAGCACCCATGACTCCATTTTGATTCTGACAGCTTCCCACCTCCACTCCCACGTCTGAAGAAGGCCCGCCCTACTTCCTGTTCAGACAGCCCTTCGTCTCCAAGAAGAGCCCTTTCATCCTGCAAGAATTACACAAAATCGGTGAGTAAAGAAAACATCAGGCACTGATACACATAGGTGGGCAGTTAGAAGTAAGTCCTCGATTAAGCAAAATATATTCCATGCCTTTGAAGAGTGAAAATCTCCCCAATGTGCTGCTGCTAATGGGGAGACCATTAAGTACTTTTAAAATGGAGATGAAAATAAAAAATACACCTTAGGGAATATGTTATCTCATTGACAAATGTTCCCAAGTGTAAATTACAAACGCAGGGAGAAGATGAGGCAAAATGAGAATCGTCGAAGAAAAAAAAAACAAAATCAAGAAAACAAATGACCCAGTTGACGGGACAAACAGAGGAAAGGGGCTTCCCTAGGAGTCCCCCCGAATGGACTGGGGCACAAGCAGGAGCCAAGATTTGCCCCACTGGGGAACGTGTAAGTGTGGCCCTGGTTTAATCAGCTTTTTCACGGCTGTGACTAAAAGATCTGACCAGGACAATCGTAGATGAAGAAAAGCTTATTCGGGGGCTCAGTCCCTAGACAGCTGGTTCCATTCCTCAGGGCTTAAGGTGAGGCGTAACATCATGATGGAAGAGTGTGGCAGAGGGAATCCGCTCACATCATGACCAGGCAACAGAGAGAGAGAGAGACTTCACCAGCCAGATACAAAACATATACCCAAAGGCATGCCCCAGGGACCCACCTCCTCCAGCCACACCTTACTCACCTTCAGTCCCCTCTCAGTCAGTCCCATCAGGGAATTAATTCGGGATGAGGTTAAGGCTCTCATAACCCAAGCTTTTCTCCTTGAGCTTTTGGGGGACACCTAATATCTAAACCATAACAGACCTTCAGGAAAAGAACCAAGAAAGTCCAAGCGACCAGAGAAATGGAGTCTTTTTTTAAACACTCAGAGAAGGGGCAAAATCAAAGCTTTATAATTAAAGGTGTGTTGTTATCTTTTTGTTTTATTTTTGTGTTGCTGGGTATCAAACCCAGGTCCTCAGGTATGCTAGGCATGCCCTTTACCACTGAGCTGTATCCCCAGCCCTAAAGATGCCTTCTAGAAAGATACCCCTAACCCTCTGTATTAATATGTGCTAATAGCTGGGTGCAAGGGCATATGCCTGTAATCCTAGCAATGTAGGAGACCGAGGCAGGAGGATCACAAGTTCAACACCCACCTGGGCAACTTAGCAATACCCTGTTTCAAAAATGAAAATTGCTGGGGATGCAGTGGTAAAGCACCCCTGGGTTTCATCCCCAGCACTAAAGAAAAAAAAATTTGTTAAGTGCTGTTTTACTGTTTCAAGCTTTATTTAACAACATTCTGACTTCTCTTAACATTTTCTGTCTCCTTCGCCCGTGGAAAACCCATTCTTCCTTCAACATGCACAAATGCTGCTGTGATTTCATTGAAGGTATGCTCCATCACGTGATCAATACAGGGAAAAACTTAATACAGCATAACTAGATTCATTCATGCAAGAGGAAGATACAGAACAAGATAAAATTCGATACAGGCAAGGCGTCTGTTCAAAACTTTGCTGCCGTGAACGGAGACAAAATTAAATACGGTCACACACTGCTTCACCACAGGGACACAGCATGAGAAACAGGTTGTTGCGTGAACATCCTAGAGTGTGCTTACACCACCTACCACAGCTCCAGAGTCACTAAGTTAGATAATCTTATGGGATCAGTCGTTGACAGAAGCATCATTAAGTGATGCAACCATAATTTTTTTTTTAAAAAGTCAGTAAAATAAAAAATCACCATCTTTTGTTTGTTTGCTTGTTTTGTACTGGGGACTAAACCCAGGAGTGCCTTACCACAGAGCTACATCCCCAGTCCTTTTTTATTTTTATTTATTTTTAATAATTTTCATTATAGATGGACACAATACCTTTATTTTATTTATTTATTTTTATATGGTGCTGAGGATCGAACCCAGTGCCTCGCATGTGCTAGGCAAGCGCTCCACCGCTGAGCTACAGCCCCAGCCCCCGTTTTTATTTTTTGATTGAGACAGGGTCTCACTAAGTTTCCTAGGTTGGCCTAGAACCTGCTCTAGCTACTCCAAGCACTAGGATTGCAGGTGTGTGTCATCCTACCCAGCCAAAAGCTTATCATGATTGATATTAGTAGTTAAAAGAATAAAAATAGGGTTTGGGCATGGTGTTCAGTGGTAGCACTTGCCCAGCAGGCTCGAAGCCAGGGGTCAAAGAAGGGAGAGGAGGGGAAGGGAAGAGAGAAAGATCAAAAATACTCTCTCCAACCTGTGACTCTCACAGGGAGCTTAGAAAAACGTACGACCAAAGTAGAGCCAAATCTTTGGTGCCGGGGGGGACTCCCCAGAAAAAAACGTCAATCTTGGGGTCATGAGTGTGTTATTTCACACCCCCCATCCTCACCTCCCTCCATCTCTCCCTGAAGAACACGAGTCAGGGTTCATTTCTTTTCTCTGTTTATACTGCGGGTGCCAAGTAACCATAAGCAAGCACAAAGTCAAAGTTCCCTGATCAAAAACAGCGTGGGGAGGGTGCTGGGGCTGTGGCTCAGATTCAGAGCGCTCACGTACCACGCGTGAGGCACTGGGTTCCATCCTCAGCACCACATAAAAATAAATACATAAAGGTATTGTGTCCATTTACAACTAAAAAATTAAAAAAAAAAAACAGGGTGGGGGCTAGACTCCAACCCACTGAGTAGACATAAGGCAGCTTGATACATTCTCGGTACCAATGGAGATCATCACGAAAACCTTCGATTCTATATGGTCCTACCTCCCCCACCCCCCTTTGAATTCTTTGACAGGCTTAACCCTGCAAATAAATGTGTTGATTAAGAAATTACATCCACACCCCCAGCCCTCATTCCAAAATGTGATCAGTGGCAGTTTCTCCTGCAAATTTCCTGAAAAGTTCTAAATAAATGGAAGATCTCTATGTTTGTAATTGATAGACAGGAGAATCGGGCCTTCAAGTCTCTCCCATGGCCTTTAATAAGATCATACATCATACTATTTTCTCCAAGGGACAAATTCAGCCGTTGCAATACTTGCATGTCTTTCTGGAGACCCGGATAAATTGTCACACCAAGAATGCTTCTAGGAATCTCATGTCTTGCCAACAAGGTTCTTCTGCCCACATGGCCCCAGTCGGAGATGCTTTATGGTCTCTGGGGATGTCTGGTTGGTTTCACAAGATTAGACGGCTGTCACCAGAGCACCTACACCTGGCCTGCCCAGCTGGCTGGCCTTGGGGTGACGGGGCTTCTTACATGGCATCTCAGGGATCCCAAAGAGAGAGCTCCAAGAGACAGCCATGACCAGGGGCTAGTGTCTTCCGTCTTGGGCAAGAATTGAGCAAGGTGAGTCTTCCCACCCTTTTCTATAAGGCCCAGCTGACGCTGTGGGGCCACGACCCTGCCTCTCAGCAGGAAGCTTGGATAATAAATGAGGCCTCAATTCATCCTGGGTCACACTAGTCAGCCAAGGCACCCATTGGCCACCAAAGTCAGATTTCCTTCTCTCCCCTGCCACACCCTGCATCTGAGCTGTCAGTATTCAAAGATACTATGAAAACCATTCTTACTAACTTTTCTATTTTTTAATTTTTTAAAATATTTTTTTAAGTTCTTGATGAACCTTTATTTTATTCATGTACTTATATGTGGTGCTGAGAATCGAACCCAGTGCCTCACACATGCCAGGCAAATGCTCTATCACTGAGCCACAACCTCAGCCCTCTATTTTATTTTTCTGTTGATTTTAAGAGGGTTTTTTTTTTAAAAAAATACCAGACTATTGCAGGATTGAGGGGGTTGTATTAGGGACTGAACCCAGGGGCACTTTACCACTAAGCTATATCCCCAATCATTGTTACTTTTTATTTTCGAGACAGGGTCTCACTAAGTTGCAGAGCCTAACCTCAACCTTCCAAGCCTCCTACCTCAGCCTCCCAAAACATTGGGATTACAGGTGCGCACCACTGCACCTGACCAGGATTTATTTTAATGACTTTGATTTAGAGAAGCTGGAGGGTAGAGTACAAAGTGTTTCCTCATGGAATTAAACATGAAAAGTGTAAGTACAAATAGTTTATTCTAAATTTTGTTTCTTTGGGGGGGGGGAAGGGTACAAGGAATTGAACTGAGGGACACTCTAACACTGAGCCCCATCCCCAGCCCTATTTTGTATTTTATTTAGAGACAGGGTCTCACTGAGTTGCTTAGCATCTCACTTTTGCTGAGGCTGGCTTTGAACTCGCAATCTTTCTGTCTCAGTTTTCCGAGCTGCTGGGATCACAGCCACTGTGCCTGGCTTGTTTATTTTTTTTAACTTTCCTACAATTGATTTTTATTAATTATATAGAATTGTGGGTTTCGTTGTGGTATACATGCTTCTTAACATGTTTTGGTCAAAGCCTTTGATTACCTCCTCTTACCCTCTCTCCCTCCTTCTCCTAATCTCCTTTCTCTACACTAATAGTCTCCCTTTTACATTTAAGGCAGAAAATACAACACTGTCTTCCAAGTCTGGTTTCATTTTGCTTAACTTGATGTTCACCAGTTCCGTCCATTTTTGCAAATGCCATAATTTAATATTCTCGTATGGCTGAATGGCTGAATAAAACTCCATTGTGTGTGTGTGTGTGTGTGTGTGTGTGTCACATTTTCTTTCTCCATTCATCTTTTGATGGACACCTAGGTTGATTCCATAACTTTGTTATTCTGATTGTACTGCAATGAACATGGGTATGCATGTATCTCCAAAGTAGGCTTTCTAATTCTTTGGGGGAAATACCAAAGAGTGGTATAGCTAGGTCATATGATAGTTTTATCTCTAGTGTTCTGAGGAAACTCCATGCTGATTTCCACGGTGGTGGTACTAATTTTCATTCCCACCCATGTGTGCGAGTTCTGTGTGCCTCGCATCCTTACCAGTGCGTATTGTTATTTGTATTCTTGGCGACAGTTATTCTGATTAGAGTGAGAGAGAAACTCAGTGCAGTTTGATTTGTATTTATTTCTCTGATGGTTAAAGATGTTGAACGTTTTTTCATATAATTGTTGGCCATTTGTACTTCTTGAGAAGAGTGTTTGGTTCATTTGCCCATTTATTGCTTGGGTTGTTTGTTTGCTCGTTTGTTTATGGTGTTGAGTTTTGGGAGTTCTTTCTATATTCTGGATATTTATCATCTGTTGGAAGAGTAGCTGGCAAAGATTCTTCTCCTGTAGATTCTCGCTTTGTATCATTGTTTCATTTGCTGGGATGAGCTTTTCAATTTGATGCCATCCCATTTATTGGGTCACATTATTATTTTCTGAGCAACAGAAGTCCTATTTAGAGAGTCACTGCGTGTGCCTATCGATTGAAGTGTTTCCTCTAGTTTTCATCTAGCAATTACAGTTTCTGGTTTAAGAGCCCTTTTTAAATATCAGGCACATTAAACTTCCACCTATGTGTTACAATTGTTGTCTCTCAATTTCTTTTTTTTAATAGATCTTTATTTTTTTATTTATGTGCTGCTGAGGATCAAACCCAGTGCCTCACACATGCAAGGCAAGCGCTCTACCGCTGAGCCACAACCCCAGCCTCTTGTCTCTCAATTTCTTACTTAAACTTTTACTTCATTTATGGTGGGGTTTTTTAGACCATGTAAAAATTTTTGCTTAACATTTACATTGAAATTTTCGACTTGTTCTTTGAATGCATCCGATGTTTGCATCATAATTAGAAAAACCTCCTCTATACCCAGATTTTCACAGGATTACATACATTTGCTTTTAGTTCTTACATGGTTTCAGTTTCCACCTTTAAATTTCAGATCTATTTTTGCATAGAATGTGATCTCTGGACCTATGTCATCCAGGATGGTCTTCTAGTTTTCCCAGCACCAGTCACTTCAAAGGTCGTCTTTCCCCCGATGATTTGAGACAATACCCTGAACATATACTAAACTTGCAGACCTAATTGGGAATGTTGGCTGATGTTTTGTTCTTCCACGTGGATCTGTTGGTCTGATGCTGCGTCTGTATAGCATGTCTTTATTAGAAATAGTTTGTGGCACATTTTACAGATGGCATAAAAATATCAGTTTTGGGGGCTCTTGTGCCCTGTTGCTCTTGTTTTTCAGCGTTTTCCTAGTTGCAGTAGAAGGATAAGTAAAAAGTATAATTTTTTTATATTTGCTCTGGGGGCCCTCGTGTCCCTGTGGCTCTCTGCCTGCCATGCAAGGTTTTATTGGCACTGCCTGGAGTCTTGTGTAGGCCTTGGACTTCTCATTGGATAATAGCCAAAGAACATTCCGATGTGCTTTGTAATCAATGTGATATTTAAAGGGTTTATGTGCTGTAGACCTGGAAACCTCTTAGAGCAAATCATTTCAAGACTGTACTTAGTTTGTATTCACCTTTCTTCTTATTTCTTTGTATCTGTAATATCAAAGAAGTCTGTAAGTGGACCATTGTACGCAGTGGCTACCTACCTAGGGGAATGGGCCTGAAGAAAACGTTTGCTCAAGAACTAGAATTCTATTGTCCATGAATGTTCTAACTACATGCTAAATGGACTGCAGGAACCACACAGGAGGCATAGCTGCCCCCTGAGGCAACAGGGTCTCTGCCTGAAAATCCAGAGACAGGACCTTAGGGCAGAGCGACAGATCCACCCGTGATCATCACAACACCAACTCACTGGGTGGCAAGCAGCCAGGCACATGCTGGGATTCTGCATCTCTCATTCATTGGAGAAAAGAAGACAACACCCAGGAAGGGTCTGTAGAGAGTGTATGTGGATACAGGGCAGCTGCGGTTTGAATGACTATCTAGTCTATTCAAACTGCTATGACAGAATCCCAAGGATTGGGGCTTATAAATAATAGGCATTTATTTCTTGTAATTGTGGAGGCTTGATGTCCATAATCAAGGTGCCAGCAGATCTGGTATCTGGTGAGGGACCATTTCCCAGATCATGGACAGCCCCTTCTCACTGATGGAAGGAGCTAGCTAACCTTCTGGGGTGTCTTTTAGAAGAGCACTCATCTCTCACCATGCACAAAAGTTAACTCGAAATGGATCAAGGATCAAGGGATTAAACCAGAGACTCTGCGTCTAACAGAAGAAAGAGTAGGCCCTAACCTCCATCACGTGGGGCTGGGCCCCAACTTCCTTAATAAGACGCCGATAGCACAAGAATTAAAACCAAGAATCAACAAATGGGATGGATTCAAACTAAAAAAAAAAAAATTCTCAGCAAAAGAAACAGTCTGTGAGGTGAATAGGGCGCCTACATCCTGGGAACAAATTTTTACCCCTCACACATCAGATAGAGCACTAATCTCTAGGGTATATAAAGAGCTCAACAAGACTAGCACCCAAAAAAAATCCCACAAATAACCCAATCAATAAATGGGCCAAGGACCTGAACAGACACTTCTCAGAAGAGGATATACAATCAATCGACAAATATACGAAAAATGTTCATCATCTCTAGCAATCAGAGAAATGCAAATTAAAACTTCTCTAAGATACCATCTCCCTCCAGTCAGAATGGCAAGCTATTATGAAAACAAACAACAAGTGTTGGCGAGGATGTGGGGAAAAAGGCACACTCATATGATGCTGGTGGGACTGCAAATTGGTGCAGCCAATATGGAAAGCAGTATGGAGATTCCTGGGAAAGCTGGGAATGGAACCATCATTTGACCCAGCTATTCCCCTTCTCGGACTATACCCAAAAGATCTAAGAAGAGCATACTACAGGGACACAGCCACATCAATGTTTATAGCAGCACAATTCACAATAGCTAAACTGTAGAGCCAACCTAGATGCCCTTCAGTGGATGAATGGATAAAAAAAAAAATGTGGCATTTAGAAAAACACTAATCTCATTTGTGAGCGCATTCCCCTCAAGACCTAACCACTTTCCAAAGACCTTACCTGCTACTGTCATCACGTGGGAGATTAGGACTTCAGCATGAATCTTGTTGGGTGGGGAAACACAAACACGCAGAATACAACCAGCAAGAAGCCCAGTGCTCTGTAAAGGAGTGTCAGGGGAGTCGACAACTTGAGCCTCCCAAAACCCCACTTTTCTTCAGCTACATCGTACATTATCATTCACTGGGTGAGGCCCAAGCCCAGCCCCCTCAGGGTTCAATTCCATGAAGGGACTAAGAAGGAAGGAGAGATCAGAGCTCAGGGTCCAGCTCCTTGTCTCTCTTCTGAGGACTGTTTTCTGAGATCTATTCTGAACTGATGCCAGTGGGTCCCAGAACAGGGACTTCTATGAAAGGGGTTGGGACTAACGTGGAAGTGGAACAGCAGGGTCTTATCTACCAAGCTCCTATTCTGTGGTTCTCTTTCCTGGCTCTGTGTTGCTAATGAGAGACAAGAAAAATCAGTAAGTGTGGGATCTGAGTCTTGCTTTCTTCACTCAAGCATTTGCCTTCTTAACTCATTGCTAGATTCGTGATTAACGGTTATACTCGATGGCTCTGAATACTTGTGTTCCACATCAAAGAATTCAACCAGCTACAGATCAAAAAGAAATATTCTGGGGGAAAAAATTGCATTAGTGTTCAACATGTACTTTTAGAGTTTGGATCTGGAATGTCCTCCCCAAAGTGCATGTGCTGAAGGCATGATCCTCAATGCAGCAAGGTTCAGAGGTAGAGAGCTTTTAGGCAATGACGAGAGCTCTGACTTCATCAGTGGATTAATCCATTTGCTGGATTCATTCATTGAGAGTTAGACTTCTGGGTGATAACTGTAGGCAGGCGGGACATGGCTGGAGGAAGTAGATCTTTGGAGACATACCCTTGGACTATATCTGTCCTGGGACCCCTCCTTTCACCCTCTCTGCTTCCCATCTAGCATGAGCTGAGCAGTTTCCCACCCCCTCCCATCATGCCCTTCCTCCATGCCTTATCTCATGCCCAGAGTAATGGAGTCAGCCTACCATGGACTGAACCTCTGAAATTGTGAGCCAAATAAACTTTCCCTTCTCTGAGTTGTTCTTTTCAGGTATTTTGAGCCTAGCACTGAAAAACTGGCTAACACACGTTCAGACTTCTTTCCTTGTCATTATTCTCTGAACAACACAGTGTAACAACTCATTTACCTTGTATTAAATATTATAAGTAATCTAAAGAAGATTTAAATATACAGGAGGATTTGTGTGGGTTCTGTGCAAATACTATGCCATTTTATACAAAGCATTTAAGCGTCTGCAGATTTTTGGTTCCTGGTGGGGAACCAACCCTTCAACTCTTCACAGATACCAAGGGACAACTATAGATGTGATTGATACTCCTGTATTGATTTATCGAGATCTGTATTATCTACATGTTATTCATTCTTAAAGAGATTTTTAAAAACACCTTCTACTGATCATTCCCCATTATCCTCCAATAAAGCATCCTTTTATGTGTGCTTCTAAATCGTGGGTCACAATGAGCAAACTGTCACATGCATTTAGGATTATGTCAAAATGAACCCCACTATTATGTATCACTATAATGCACTAATAAAAACATTTAAAAAATAAAATATTAAAAAAAATTGTGGGACACAGAATCTCAGATCTCAGGTATACCCAGGCTGCATGTCTAGGACCCTGCTCCTGAGGACGAATCCTATAGTCTATGCCCTGTCTTCAGGGACAGCACTGTTCATGCCCAGAGTAATGGAGTCGGCCTTCCACGGACTGAACCTCTGAAACTGTGAGCCAAATAAACTTTTCCTTCTCTAAGTTGTTCTTCAACAAAGGGGGCAGGTTAGCCCAGTGAGACCTGTAAAGGGAACGTGGCTGGGGTCTGTCCCCTCCCTCAGATGTCCTGAGCTCTCTTAAGAGGTTAATCCACAGGCCTGAGCCAGGGTGTTTAGGATCCTGCCCTGAAACTTTCCACCTCACATGGGTAAAAGGGCTGTGATTCTTGAATGAAAAACCCTCATCCTTCCTGCCTCTTTTTTGTTCTCCCAAACCTGTGCTAAGTCGATGACATCCAGGTCCCCAGAGAATCCCCATCCCTGAGGTTTCTCCATCCCAATAGGTTTAAAAGGAAGGGAAATTGGAAAAGGAAGACAAGAGTCTTCTTCTTTATTAGACTTCTTCAGGTGGCCCACTTCTATTATTCTATCTTGGGTTCTATTACCTGATTTGTGTCCACATTTTTCCAAAAAAAAAATTGGGAAATAGGAACACCACTGAGTGCTGTGACATGTCAGAAAGATGCTTCCTAGGTCCACACAACTAAAACGAGATGGGACTACAAGCTCAGGGCTCACTCACGTGCAGACAAATCCAACCTGAATTTTCCATCATCTGAAATTCACACCTGTCTCACGCAATGAAGCAAAGAATGTGCTCTCCAGACTAGAGTTCCAGGCCCGCATCATAGATTGTGGGACAATCACAGAGGGGTCTTGGGCATCCAGGCAGGGAAAAAGGAGACAGATAAACCCAAGGCCCCTTCTCAGCCACCTGAGCCCAGCAGACCCCACCCACCCCACCCCTCAGGGTCACCAGAGGCTCAAAATTATTAGTCATTTTTTTGGAGAAATGCAAATCAAAAGCACAGTGAGACAGCACTCTGCACCTACTGGGATAGCTACTATTTTCTTTTCTTTTTGGAATGGGGATTGAACCCAGGGGTACTTTACCGCCACACTACAACCCCAGCCCTTTTTATTTTGCTGTTTAGGCCATCCAATTCACTGCCTATTTGGTTAACCCAAAGTCAGCAGATTAATAACATTAACTGCATCTACAGAGATTGCTTTTGCCATGTCCTATAGCATCATCTTGGGAGTGACGTTGCTTTTATTTAATTTTTTTAATATTTATTTTTTAGTTGTAGTCGGACACAATATCTTTATTTTATTTATTTATTTTTATGTGGTGCTGAGGATCGAACCCAGTGCCTCACACATGCTAGGCAAGCACTCTACCACTGAGCCACAACCCCAGCCCCTGATATTGCTTTTTATCCCAGGCTCCACCGCAGTGAGGAGAGGAGATTGAAGTAGGGCGAGGACTGTTGAATGTCCTCGTAGAATTCTGCCTGTCACACTGTGGCTTCTATTTGTCCTCCTCCAAATCTACCTTAATGTACTCTTTGGATGTTCATTTTGTGTGTGTGCCTAAATTTTGGCAATAAAGGGAGGAATAAAAACATATTTGTTTTTTTTTTTTTTGAATTCTCATTTCTTCCATACCCCCAAAAGTGTATCATTTGAAGAAAATGTATTTAAAAATACCAGTTTTCCCATTTCCCACTTGGTGCAAGTTATTTCTCCAAGTTATATCTTGCATGTCAGACAAGAACTCTACCATTGAGCTACTTATTATCCCTTTTAGCAGTTACTGAGCACATGAAGAAGAGGAAGCACTTAGTTTTATTTTAATATTGGAAAAGAATATAGGAAATAATTCATGAATTTTGACATGTGCATATTAGTTTCCTGTAATTGCTATAGAAAATCACCTCAAATGTGGTGGCTGAAAACAATACCAATTTATTCTCTCATGGTTCTGGAAGCCAGAAGTCCTAAATCAGTTCCCCTAGCTGAAATCAAGGCATTGGGCAGGGCTGTATCTCCCTGGGGAGGGTCTAGTGGAGGGTTCAGCTCTTGCCTCTTCCAACTTCTGGTGGTTGCTGGTTTTGCTTGGCTTGTGGCCACATCAACTCAACTGGCTCCCTCCCTCGTCACTTTGCCTTCTCCTTCTCTGTCCACGGTAAAATCTCCCTCGAACTCCCTCTTAGAAAGACAGCTGTGAGCACACTGAGGTCCACCTGGATGACTCACAGGTCCCAAGAAGGAGGATCTGGCTATTTCTGGAGCTGACCACAGTGTGCCTTCCTCTGATCCTACCTGGCGGGGTTGGCAAGGACGGTTGGTTTATCGTACGTTTCATTCAGTGACTGAAGTAGTCGCCATGACAATGTGTCGACTGAGAAAAACTTACAGTCCAGTAAAGGTATCACTGTTTCCTTGGCCTCAGAAAGCAAAGCCTCCCTTCCCACATTTTGGAAGACAGAGAACCTGGAGACACCCGTGAACTTCCTGAGCTCTAGCCCCTGCCACGCTTCCTTTCACTTCTGTGGCTGCCTTGATCAGAGCCATGTTGGGTGGACTGCCAAAAGGACGAACAAGTCATCTGTGAGTCAGAGGTGGTGACTCGTTGGAAGCAGGATGAGCAGGGGAAATAAATCTGTATCCAGATGTCTCTCTCCAGTGAGAACATCTTGCCCGTCCACCCTGGAAGTAATAATAATGCAACCCATCTGCCTCGGACCTACTGCCATATCAGGCATTTCCTTGACTTACGAATAGTATTTTTCCCTGTGTCCTCATTCAGTCATCCCACCCATCTACCCCCTTCCATCTACTCTTCCTGGTGAGAGTCCCAGTTTTTGTCTTTGCTAAACCTACTTCTGAGTCAGAGGCTGGGATGTCTTGAATTAACTTCCACAAGATCATAGATTGGACTCCCCATAAACTTATGGTCTTCAACCACGGGTCAACTCCAACACTCCATGGAAATCATCCAGCCATCCACCAATCCACCCACCTACCATCCCTCCATCTACCCAGCATGCAACCATCCACTCCTCCAACCATCCCCACCCATTCATTGACATGCTCATCCAGACCTACACCCACTCACTCGTCCATCCCTACATCCATCCACCCCTCCATCCGGAAATTCATCCCTCCGTCCATTCACTACGTATAAATTCAGCGAGTGCCTTCCTTGTGAGTTAGAACACATCCGTGTACAAAATAGATAAAGCTGGCTGCTTTTCAGAGCTGACATCAGAGTTACTAAAAATCTTGCTATAAATGGTAAGATATTAAATATTTTAAGCTGTGCAGGTCATGTGGTTTCTCTCACAAATACTAAATTCTGCCATAACTGTACAAAAGCAGCCACTCAAAATCCATAAAAGGATAACTGTGGTTGTGTTCCAAGGGACTCTGACATGTGGGATCTCTATCATTTTCATGCATCATGAATATTGTGCTTCATTAAGAGTACAAAAGGGAAGCTTCCTTTTACCCCCCAAAGAACCGTGTTATCTGCTCAACACAGATACTTTGATTCCTTCTGTTTGTGCCTTAAGCTTTTCCTTTCATTAGTGCTCCAGCACCTTAAGGATTCAGGCCTCGCCTCCTCGCTCATTTCAGTGGGAATGCTTCTGATAATTTAAGTTCCTTTGTTCCAAAACAACGGTTCTTTATCTGATTCATACATATTGGTATATTCCTACTTAATTTGGAGTCTTAAAAATCCAGGATGCATCTTGAAATATTTACCTATCTATAAGTACATCATCTGAGGTGACAGTTTTATTTTTGCATGTTAGATACCGATGAACAGAGATTTGATCTTTGCCAGCAGCTGAAGGAAGGAGCCACATCACTGCTAACATTATCAAGACAGAAAATAATGGAGACCCAGTTTTGATCACTTGTATTTTCCAAATGCCATTCTCTTTGATCAGCAAATATATTCCCGTGACTGTAGAATTAGTAAATAATACAATACAAAGGCAAAAAAAAAAAAGACAAGTTTAAAATTGCTAAACCCAGAAAAATATTCATTCTTCATTGATGTTGACAATCTCATCTGATCCCTTGGCACCTTCCACGGAAATAATTTTAAGGGGATTTTTGTTATTTTTCTACCCTGTGTCCTCTGCCGTCTTATTGGTGAAAAAAAAAAGATATTTGGATGTCTAGTGCTGGTGAAAATCAGAAGAGTCAGCTGTGCTGGTTAAGAATGTATGGACCTGTTACAGGTCCCAGAGTTACGTTAACAAGCAAACGTAGCAGAATCAAGGACATTAGAATGCCCAGAGTTTATTACTGTCCCCAGGCTGAGCAACATTTTCCAGTGACTGATGTTTTTCTGCCCCCTACTGGCTCCAACTAGAATCCCTTGTTTAGGACAAGCCAGGACAATGGCTTCAGGGTAGAATTTTGATGAGAGTTTTCCCCTTAAATACAAAACCAATAAAAATAAAATAAATGAAAGTATGAAAAGCTTGATGTGTACTCTCACATCAAACCTTCAAGGAGCAGAGAGTATTCCGATCCCGTATAAGATCTGGCCCTTGAGATCATTTGAAAGTCATCAAAAACTGCAACGTTTTGCCCAGAATCTTGAATTCATGGTTAAAAGTAGAGTTCGGTAATGACTACCCTGAGGAGTGACGTCCTCCGTGCCAGTTTCCGAACAGAGCCACATCTGCAAGCCCTCACAGAGAAACCCTTTGCTAAGGCGGAAAAAAAAAAAAAAAACGCGCCCTTTGCTAACACGGAAAAAATGTAAATATGCCACACATCCAGACATCAGCCTGGCGATGTCTTCATCTTTCAAACGCTTTTTATTTGATTTTTGTACGTGTAAGCACCAGGATTTTCCCTGCTGACATCAGGGAGCTTTTGTTAGTTCATAAACTGGTAAAACACACACACACACACACACACACACACACACGCACGCACACACACACACGCACACGCACACGCACACACACACACACACACACACACACACAGAACGGCTTCAGGACCACCTACCCCAGACTCACTCAGTACTGACTCAGGGCTCAGAGTTACCTGTGGCCTGGGACTTCGAGTTCCTTTCTCCAGACCCTTCTCTCGGTGGTTGATCTGCTACCCCAAGTGCATTCCTTCTTAGGGTCGCTGCAGCTGTGGACAGATGTGCTGATGCCCACGCCTGCTAACCAGGCTCCACACAGCAATGCCTCCCTGTGCACGGTCCAGCCTCCCCAAAGGATGGTAACTTGCAGAATGAGTTGGACCAACAGCTGATGAAATTCACCAGGTCTGGGACTCGGGCTCTGAGGTTTTCTATATTATGTGCACATTTCTGCTTCTTGTCCCTGAGAAGATACTCGGCCCTTTCCAGATGAGGAGGCGCACACCTGTAATCCCAGCTTCCCGGGAGGCTGAGGCAGAAGGATGGCCAATCTGAGGCCAGCATGGGCAACTGAATGTGACTCTCTGTCTAAAAAAAAAGTGTTTTTTTTTAAAGGGATGGCAAGGTAGCTCAGTGGTAAAGTGTTCCTGAGTTCAATCCTCAGTACCGAAAAAATAAAATAAAAATACCCAGACCTTCACTGTTCAACCTCCTCACATTCTTAGTAAAAGATAGGAGGGTTCATTATCTGGATCTTTTTCAACCAAGGGCCAGTCGGTGGCTTTTAGGGACTGGAGTGGGGCTGGGGGAGGACAGCTACTGCTTTCTGCTTTACCTAAATCAAGGTAGTTTTAAAAGTCAACAGAGTCTTTAAATTTAACATCAGTTAAATTTTTTTCTACTATTCATTTTGTGCATTTTAATGAAAATACAGTGAACACGAACCCTTGATCCATAACCCATGGAGGTTTTTCCTTCATCATGTAAGGTTTGAAGAGCGGCTTGCTGTCAGCCCTGCTCCTGTTCGCATTCCCCACACCACACGACAGCTGGACTTCAGAACCCCTCTACCAATTTTATATGTACCCACGCCCACCTGGAGAGGGCCCTGTGTCCAGCTCAGGGAGGGTACACAGGTGATGCCAGCCCACCCTGCTCTCCCGGCACCCCCCCCCCAGGACAAGTTCGGCTGTAACTTAATCAGGCAGAGTCTAGGTTCAGTCAACGTCAGGCAACATAGATCCAAAAGCACTGGAGGGGAAAAAAAATCAGGATGTGCCTTTTAAGCAGACACCTGTCCATCTATCTGTCTGCCTGCCAGTCTGTCTTCTGTCTGTGTCTGTGCACCTGTCTCACAAGCTGTTGGTCTTGCCAGCCATCTGTCCACTTCTCTGCATTCATTTCTGTCTTTATATCTGCCTGTCGGTCCACCTTTCCACCTGTTTGTCTATCTCTCCGTCGTTCCGCTGTCTGTTTTCATATAATCCATTTGTTAGTCTTCTGTCTAGACATGTGTCCAACTGTCTCCCTGTCTCTCTCTGTTCTATGTTTGTCGTGCTCTGTTTAGCGATGCTGGAGTGTGTTTTAGTTAGCTTTTTCCTTGTTATGACCAACAAGAACAACTTTACGAGGAAAAGTTTATCTGAAGCTCACCATTTCAGAAGCCTCCATCCTGAGACAGCCAATTCCATTATTATGGGTCCGAGATGAGGCAGGACTATCACAGCCTAAAGGCCCAGAAGAAGAAAGCAGCTCATCTCATGGTGGACGGGAAGCAGCAGGGGTGGTGGGGGATCCACCTCCTCCAGATCCAGCCCACCTTCCTGGAGATACCAGGCAGCCAGTCCCTTCAAACTAGGATTGGCCAACGAGGTCACAGCTCTCAGAATCTAATCATTTTACCTCCGACGATTTCTGTATGAACAGGAGCTTTGCGGGGGAGACACCTCATATCCAAATCCTAACCGTATGGGACACTACTCAGTGGCTTGTGTGCTGTCTGCAGAGATGGGGTGTGGCAGGAGAAGGAGCCAGGTTGGGAAGGCCCCCGACACTGCCCGAGCAGCCTGGGTGGTACACAGTCGGTCTGCCTGGGTCGTCCCATGTCCACATCATCAATCCTGCATTCTTTCATGTGCAAAGGGCCCTGGCTGGAACGGTGATTGATTTGACCACCTTCATCTTTCAATCTCCTTCCAAGTGTCCCCAAGAGATGCTGGGGGAGGTGGCCAGAGCCCAGTCTCTGTTCTTTGGACTTTTTCCAGGAGCTCTGGAAGATTCTGCCCTTGACTGAGGTCCCCGGGCCCCATCCCCTCCACCTCTGCAGTCCCTCCCTCCAACAGAATTGACCCCTCTTGCCCTGAAGCAACATCTTGGGGGCTGGGAGATATAGCCCCTGTGGCAGCACCTTTCCTGACCTTGGGGTGACCCAGAGATGCTGTCCCCCCAGGCACCTCATGTGTTCAGCAGGAGTCCCTAGAACTTGCTCCCCAGGGTCTAAAAGCCTCACATATCAGATGCCTGGCCCTTCTCTTTCACTCTCCCAGGGCACCAGGCTGCACCTCCACGGCAGCCACAACTTCACTCCACCCCCTGAAACATCCCACTCCACTCACCCCCAGCCAGACCCAGCTGGAAGGCAGATGGGGTTGGGGGGAGCAGGATATGGTCTCAAGGTGGTGGTAACAGAAGCCCAGGGGCAGGGCTTAGGGCTTGGCTCAACAATTATAGAGCTTGACTCTGCCAAGAGCCATTGGAAGGACCGAGATTAGAAAGGCTGTGGTTTTCATGGTCTGGGTGTGTGTGCGTCTGGGTGTAGGCAAGAAGCGTAGTTGGGAGAGGGGGAGCCACAGTTGTGAGTGAGGAATCCAGAGGCAGACGCATGGACCCTGAACTCAGCTCCGCCCCCAGATACCTCATCTGGACCACCCCCAACTCCAGCTGCTGTGCTGCCAGTCCCCAATGCCTAGACCCTCCCACTCCTTGTTGCTTGTCCGGCTGGACATCTTAATGAGGTCTTTAACGTCTCCTCATCAATCAGTCCCATGCACACCTTTGACTTCCCAGCCCCCAGCCTCAGACCCGATCTCTTCTCTGAAATCCATACACACCACTGTCTTGGCATGTGAACTTTATCAGCAACTTCTTTTTCTTTCCCCATTTCATAAAATAAGGTGTAATTTACTTATATGCATCCCTGATTGTACGCAGTCCTGCCAGTTCTAACCCCAGGCACATACATCCACGTAACTAACCATCCTGACAATCAAGATGCAGTAACTGTTGTCCACTCCTGAATTCCCTCTTGCCTCCTGTGGTCCACCAGTCCTCCACCCCATACCCTTGGATGAGTTCTCCTTTGCCTATGGCACTGCCAGTTTCCAGAATGTTCTATGAAGGTCACATTATTGGATTCCCTCCAGCAGGAAGCCTATGGGGTCTGGCTTCTCCCATTCAGCTTGATGCCTTTGAGAGCTTTCCTATTGTACCCATTCCTTCTCGTCGCTCAGTGGGATTCCATCATGGGACCACCATTTGGTTACCCATGAAGGCGTTAAGGACCTGCTACTGTAAACTATCTTGACTTGGTATATACTGATTCTTTTGAGCTGAAAACATTGGAGACACTATAGTTGCATAGAGAGTCATCCTTTCCCTACATGCACGGGCTGTAAGGATCCCTTTATGGAAGAGGGCTGCTTACCTCACACTAGAATGAGAGAAGGATCATTTTCACTAGAGACTGGGAATTGGGGCTGCAGTGGATCTCAATACATACATTTGCTGCTATAACCCTTATCCTCCAGTAGCTTCATACCCCCATATATCTTAGTCACTCCCCTGAAATCTGCTTCCTCTGGATCTGAAATCTCTTTGTTCTGTCATTGTTCATTGTCTACAAAGTGTGAAAGTATCTTGTTCCAACAGTGTCTTTCCCTCTCTTGTAAGGGTCTCTGAACATGTAAAATTAATAAAACTTGGATGCTTGGGTTGGGGATGTGGCTCAGTGGTAGAGCCCCTGCCTAGCATGTGCAGGGCCCTGGGTTCCATCCCCAGCACTACAAGAAAATGAAACAAAAATAAAATAACTCGGATGCTCTTCTCTGTGTTCAACAGTCTTGTGCTCCTCTGGTTCTTAGACTCCTCCAATAACCCCACTTTAGACCAGTGATGGGTCCCTATGAGCATCCCCTATGATGCCCATTCACCAGGTGAGAGGCATTGGCATTGCTTCTTGGTCTTGGTGATTACAGATAAAGCTGCTCTAAACACCCACTTACAAGTTTTTGTGTGAACATAAAAGTTGTCATTTCGCGTAAGTTGCACCTGGTTACGGAATGGCTGGGTCGCCTACAAAGTATGCATGATTTTATAATAAACTGCAGACTGAGGGTGTAGCTCAGTGGTAGAGCATGTGCTTAGCAGGAGCAAGTCCCTGGGTTCAATATCCAGTATCAAAAAAATAAAAAATTTTAAAAAAAAACAAAAACCACTGCCAACCTGGTTTTCAAGGTAGCTGGGTAATGTTACCCAGAGGCATTCTGCCTGGGGTGCTTACCCCCAGATCATCTAATCTCTAGGGTTAGAGTTTATACTTAGGTGGCCTCTCTGTGTGCCAGGCTCTGTTACTAAAAGTTTCTCTGATTCTTTCTCATTTAATCCTCACATGCTGCTTTGTGATCCCCCCATTTCACAGAGGAGAAAACTGAGGCTCATAGAAATGAGCTCACCGGGCAAGGGCACAAAGTTGGGGAGAGGAGGAGCCAGGGCCACTCCTGAATCCAGACACCTCAGGCACCGTCTCTGGGTGGCTTCCGGGCTGGCATGAAGACTCCCTCTCCTGAGCCCTCTCTCCCCATCCCCACCCCCGTACACTGCCCCTGTTCTCCGCCATCTTCTGGGCAGCACATGGAAGAGGAGTCCTCTGAATACCATCGAACAAAACCCTGGCAGCACAGTCCCTGCCTCGGAACAAGTGCTGGAGTGAGTTTGGGGGGGCCACTTGGACTTTCCCAGAGCTCCATGAAGCCATCTCTACCTGGTGGGATGGAGAGAAGGGGGCCGCTCTGCCTCTGAAGTGCAATGGAGGGTTCAAGAAATGACCTCAGCCTAGTCCAGTCCAGAGTCCAGGGATAAAACTCAGGGAATGAAAGCCATCCGTGGCAGCCATGGTGACTACAATTCTGTCCCTCTCCGAGCCGGAGGTACATCTGCACCTTGTCAGGACACAATGTTTTTTAAGTACTAGAAATTGAACTGGGGGATGCTTTATCAGTGGTCTACCTACCCCGTCCTTTTTTATTATTTTTTTTATATTTTGAGACAGGGTCTTACTTAAGTTTCCCAAATGGCCTCAGTCTTGCTGTCCTCTTGTCTCAACCTTTGGCTTTGCTGGGATTACAGGTGTGCCCCCACTGTACCCCATAGGGACACCTTGAAAGAGCAGCAAGGGTCAGTGTAGATGGGCCCTGCCGGCCAGTGAAGAAACACAACTCTTCATATATCCCAAACGTGTCTGTTCATGTTGGAATAACTGCATTTCAGTAGAATGCGTTTCCTTTGAAGCGCTATGTATTTTCTTCTCGGTTCTGTCTTTTCAAAATGTTATTCTGGAAGAAGCTCACACACGGCACAGGGCATTTTTTTTTTTAAGATCCCCGGTAGTGGATTCCCTGGTCATCCAAGGCAGCTAGGGGCTGCTGGCTTCACAAAAGAGTCCTCTTGGACCTCTGTGGGTCTTACCCGTCTTTGTTCCAAGTCACCAGTGGACACTGTCCTCCCCAGCCCTGCAGCAGAGCCCAGGTCCCTCCCCAGGACAAGAAACAGTGCAGAGCTTTGACCTCCTCTGGTTCTTTTCTCTCTTGTTGGAGCAGACAAGGATTTCTCGAGCACCTACTGGGCACCAGGTGTTTGCTCTTCTGAATATTGGGTCACAGCCATGAAAACAAAAAAAAATGTCATCTTGAGGGTGACATCCGGGAGAGGACGATGCTGCAGCAGAGGCCTAGGAGATGAAGGCTGGGCCCTGCCTGGAGTCCATGGCCTCTGTGCACAGTCCATCGGGCTCTTTGGGATCTGCCCCACCTCGGCCCAGTCAAGCCACCTCCTTTTACTCTCTCCCACCTCAGGGCCTTTGCTTGTGCTGATCCCTCTTCCTGGGCAGCATCCCCCCATGCACCTGGCAGAGACCCACTTAGCACTCAGACCTCCAAGGAAGCATGCTTCCCAGAAAAGCCCACTGGTCCCTCCAGCCATCCAGGCCTCCCTCTGCCTGCCCCCACAGCGCCCTAGGTGTGTCCCATTCCAACCTGGGGATCTCACTGTTACTTACTGTTATAGCTCTGTGGTGCCAAGCCTGGGCCTTGTCACTGGGAGAACCTCCCATCCCCGGTTACTTTTCTTGGAAGAATCTCCTGGGTGGATAGGAGCCACCTTGTTCAGAAATGGCAGAGCCCCTCCCCCATTCTCAGGGTGGCCTCCGCCAAGGACTGACTGGTGAAGGGTACAGATCCAAGCCCCCTGGCCTTCGTGCGGGATGGCCCCTCTGCGCTCACCTCCCTGAGGAGGGTGCAGCTGAGCTGGATTCCAGGTAGACACCCATCACTCTCCACCTTCCGACCCACGCTGCCTCCCTCCCCGATTACCTGGAATATGCTCCCTGGGCCAGTCCTGTGCACCAGAATCCCCACTTGTAGGGGACTCAGAGCAAGTCCCTGTCATCTGCAGCCTGAAAGCCCCTGAGAGCAGAAGCCAGGCTGGTCTGGCTTCTCACCATGCCCCCGACGCCCAGTCACCGTCCAGACAAAGTGGCAGCTCATAACATACCAAGGGCTGGATGGGGCTCTCACTTCCCCAAACAGGCCCAGACGGGAGCACTGATAACATGGCTTCTTCAGGAGGGGAAGGAATCCAGGATTCAGGCCTTCCAGGTCTCAGCCCAGCCTTGGGTGAAGAGGGCCCCCTTCTGTACTTTCTTGGCAGCACAGAGAAAGAAAGTAGGGGGAGGGGGGACCCAGAGCCTTCCTAGGAACCAAGTCCCCTCCAGCCTAGGGCCCCCCACCCTCCTCTGCTCCGAGTTCCCGGTTTCTGTGGCCTTTGACCCCAGGCTGGGCTGGTATCTCCTGGCCTGATGACCAGATGCTCTCCAGACTGGGTCAGGGAAAGGGGATCTGCAGGTTGATGAGGATCGCAGGACCCTGGAACCCTGTTGGGAGGTGGAAAGCCACAGGCACTGCACTCCATCCCCCAAGTACACCAGGAGCACATACTGTCCCCCATTTAGCCCGGAGACCCAGGGCCAGGGCAGGGTTGGGATCTGATTTTCAGTGTGACAGGAAGCAAGAGAAGGTTTCGGGCAGGGGTGTTACGTGGCTTAATTTGGATTTTAAGACTTCTCTGGTGCTGAGTGGCGGTGGACTAGAGGGAGATTGGGGGGGTGCCCTTGGAGGTCCCCACATGGCCAGGAAGCAAATAGGCAGATCTGGTCCCTTGGTGGCAAGGCAACACCCATGGGTGCTTCCCCCATACACACTAAGTTGTAGGGGCCTCCGCTGCAGACATACAGGGTGGGTCTAGAGTAGGGACCTGGCCCCTCCCTCTGCTGGCTTAGACTCTAGCTCTAGCCCTGTCCCTGGTAGGCAGAGGCCCCGAGGGATCCACTGGGACAGCTGGGTCACTTGACCCAACAGGAGAGCCACAGGACAGGTGGGGCTTGAGGTCTGGCTCAGGGCCCGGCCCAGATAACGACCCTCTTGGTAACCTTGGGCCAGGTTCTAATGCCCCACCACCAATTGCCTCCAAAACGCAGTCATGGTATCTCCGGGACCTGCCTGGCAGGAGCGAGTCCAGGATCAACAGAAGTGCTTTTAGGATTCGGGGCTCCAGCCAGCAGGTGCTCAATTAACCTCATCCCCTCACCCCCCAACCGCAGCCCGGTTCTGCCTGTGGGAAAGCAGGGTGTGAGGTAGGTTCATTTCATCTCTAGGGAGGAAGAGGGCTGGCTCCGGCCCCACACAGGGCTGGGATAGGCCCCCCCCCCCGCACTATCTTCCTGGCTGTGACCTTGAGCTGGCCCTACGCACTGTCACCGAATCTGTGAGCAATTGTTACAAATAGGCTTTTTATTGATAGGGACATTGATGGGGCCAAGGGGAAAGGAATCATCTGGGTACCCCAGCAAGCCAGTGGCTTGGAATCCGACCCAGGGGTCCCCTGGGGTTTCAGCACAGCCAGGAGACAGGGGACAAGAGGCTGTGAGCTCAGATGGCACAAATTTAAATAATATGTGGTATTAACAGGGGCCAGATTTTCATGCTCCTGGGGACCCGTGCCCAATGGTCAGTACTGTGGGAATGTCTTTGGGATGAGAGGACAGAGCAAGGCCACAATGTTCTGACTCCGATCGGCTTAGATTGTGCCATCTGGGAGCCCAGAGCGGCTCCAGAGCCAAGGGAAGGGATCCCACACCAGACAAAGCCACAAGCTCTAAGGTCTCATCGGAGGGAAGTTCCTCCTCCAAGAAGCCTCTATGACCAGTATGGCCCCAGCCCCACAAGACCCCCACCCCGTGGACTCCAGAACCTGTCCTCATGACCTAGGAATGACCAGGGGCTTTTTATTGGGTCACCTGGGATCAATATCTCAATCTCACAGAATGAGGATCCCCCAGGTCCTTCACTGAGGCGGAGGAGTAGAGAACCGACAGGTGGAAATAGGTCGGTTAAAGGGAAGGATGCTCCCGTGGAAGACGGAGATGCCAGAGTTCGAGCCCCTTGGCACACAGGAGTCTGGTTTCCCGAAGATGTGCCATGCACGTCCCCTGCTGGCAACACTTGTCTGCAAGGGTCCGTCCTCCACCCCCAGCCCCACCCGCTTCTCTTTGCATCATCTGAGCAGGTGTACCATGGCACCCCCAGTCCCACTGCAGACCCCAAGACCCTCCTCTCCTTTCTTTCCATGGGAACAGTGTTGCCCATATCAGGGGCAGCTGCTCGCTTCTGAGGGAGCTCTGGGAGGGTCTACGGGGCACAGCACATGTCTGCAGAAGGAAGGAAGATGGGCAGGGAGAATGAGCAGCTGGCCAGGAGGTGTGGTGTCCGTGGGAGACAGTTCAGGGAGGCCGCGTTCTGTCCCTTCACCCTAGTGCTGCTATGTCCCAAATCCAGCCCTGAAAATAGGCTCTGGGAGCCCCGTGGCCCCTCCTCGGGCACTGAGGAGGCAGCGAATGCCCGGCACTCAGCGCAGCCAGGCAGGGGACAGACACACATCTCGACACAGTGGCACTCAAAGAGATCAAAATGCATTTAATGTGATCTAGTCTTGTGGCCTACATCTTTAGATACCGCTATGTATTGAAAATAACATGAAAATTCTCCTGTTTCACCATTTAAAATAGATTTGACATTCTATTGACCTCACGCAGGGCAGACACCCCGTACAGGGGCCTCCTGACGGTGGCTCCTTCCCGCCCGCCGCCCCAGAACCCTTGGTTGGGCGGGGACCGGGCGGCACAGCACCAGCAGGGTTGGGGGGGTGGCTGCCTGTGTTCTGAGCAGCGACCACACAGGCTGCACAAGGATTCACCACCCCACTGACACAAACACACAGCTCCAGGACCCACACACACACTCCTCCAGGACCCACACACTCACACACACACACACACACACACACACACACACACGCATGGACATGTGTTCTCATGGACACACACACCCACAGCCTCCAACACGCAATCCAGACACAGATGCTCTCCTGCAATGCCCCACGGTGGCACACACGCCCGTCCGTCCACAGACTGCATCAGAGAGCCGGGAACCATCAGGTTGGATTGTACCAACAATCTGAGGTCAGGGTCCAATCTGACCAGTGGGCGCCCAGCCTCAGCACGATACCAGCCCCGCACGGAAAGCACGCACACCAACCGGTGGGTAGACACACGCACGCACTAACAGATCCATGTTGTCACTCCAAAGACACATGTGGAGACAGTCATGTACACACACACATACACACACACACACACACACACACCTCCTTTCCCCACACACTCCCCGGGAGGCCAGTCTCCCGGACCCCACATAAGGCTCCCCACATCCTGCCTCCCGCATCCAGGGCACTAAAGAGGGGACTATTTTGGTCTTTAGCACAAGCAATAAATAAATAAATAAATAAATAAATAAATAAATAAATACAGGGACGGGGAAGAGGGCAGAAGCATCTGAAAACGCGGATCTGCCTTGCCTTTGGTGAGAGATGAAAGACAGCACTGGGCTGCTCTCCCGCAGGGGCTGGAGGCTGACCATTCAGGCCCAGTGTGGTGGACCTGGGAGGATGGGCCTAAGAGGCAGACCACGCCTCAGGGAGGGCTGGAGAGCAGACCCTGGTGGGACGCAGAGACCTTGGGTTCCAGTCTGGAGGCGAGGCAGGGAGTAGGAGGCCACACACACCCCCGCCCCCGTTCCTGGCCCGGAAGGACAAAGCAGGGCACAGACTCTAGGCAGGCACCCAGTGCCCAGGGGCCACCCTTGTCCCTCTCGTCTCTCAGCCTGGCAATCGGAGCAGGAGTGGTGAGAACCAAGCACTCTCATGCCAACTCCACCCTCAAAGAGTCCCCCAAAGCCAAGGCTTAGAAAAGCCAGGCTTTGGAGACAGGGGCCAAGCCCAGGAGTCCAGAAGGAGCCGAGGTGGCTCCAGCAGATCCTGAGAGAAAAAAAAGAAAACAGTCTGGGGCTGAAGCTTCCAGGCCAGAAGTTAGGGTAAGGTCAGAGGCTGGGGTGGAGAGCCTGGAGTCAGGCTTACCTCCGGGTGGTGGGGGGGCGCTGGGTGTCTCTGCCTCCTGCCCCAGGCACCGTGCAGAGAAGTGGGAGCCAGTGTTCCAACCCTCGGTGGCCCGAAAGTGGAGAGAAGAGGCAGGAGCCTCCTACACCCCACCCACTGCACGCCACCCTTGCCACTCTCTGCCTCAGTTTCCCCACTTGGGCCAGAGCGTTCCGGTGCTTTCCGGCTCCCAGCTGGTCTTGTGGGGCACAGGGGGTTGGAGCAATCTGGGCAGTCAGGACAGGGGAGACACCCGCTTTCTAATGATCGCCTCCCTGAGGGGCGAGGCCCGGGGAGGACGGCCTCCCTCCGCCATCCTGGGGAAGCTCAGGAAGGAGGGCGCTTCTTCCTGCCAGCGGGGAACCAGACAGGGCTGGCAGCACCAATGCCAGTGACCACGGGCCTCCAGCCTGTTCCTGGTGAAGGATAAGGACGCATGGTGGCAGGCCGACGTCAGGGCACGGGAGCTGGGGTGTCCCTGAGCACCCCCGACCCCAGGCACCAAGCCAGTTAGACCCCCTTCACGGCTCTCTCCTCGGGGAGGATGAAGAAGGTGGAGGCTCTGAAGCCAGAGAAGGATCTCTTTGTTTCACGGCCCACGTCTCAACTTGGCTTTGGCCATCTCAGCGGGTCGGAGGAGGATGACCATTCCTATCCCTTTCCTAAACTCGCAGGAAGCCACCTACCACAGCCTGGTGGGGTGGGGGACCTTCCTGGGTTCACCTGTCCAGCCTCAGGTGGGGGGGAGGAAGGGGCAGGCAGGATTGTTGCCCTGGGCCTGGCGGGCACAGCCTCTGCCACCCCCGTCCCAGGGCAGACAAGAGGGGCTGGCGGGGGGACTTCAGGAGGGGAGACGGAGACTGCAGAGGAGGACCGGCAAGTCCAATAAAAACAGAAACAACTCGAGTGGGACAACCCCAAGTCTCTAAGGCACGACTCACACTGTGGGCCCAGGGCGGGGGGCATGGGGACAGGTCTGCTTCCTTCTCAGGGCGGGGAATCTGGCTTCCCAACAAGAAGCCCCGTCCCCTGTGGCCTTTCCCAATCGCCCCTTCCCTGTGCTGGGGTGGACGCTCTCCGCCCCCCCTCCCCGCCAGCAGAAATGAGTAGGTGGGGGGCTGAGAACCCTCAAGGGCCCGTCCTGTACCCAGCCCTGAAACGCACCTCTGAGGTACAAAGTCAAGCTCGGAAAGATCAGACCGGCTTCCTGCCAGCCTCCCCCCCACCCCACACCAGTGACATTTGAAAGCTTTTATTGTGATGATTAACATGGTTCTTCTATCACCAACATGACCTGAATTCACCCCTAAGCACTACAGACCGAGCCTGGAGGACTGTGCTTGCTTGGGCCTCCCCCACCACCACCACCAAACACAGGGAGAGGCCAGTCCGACCTTGGGGAACCTTCTAGAGCTTCCATCCAACCGCCTGCATCCTGGCAGGCCAATGGGATTCCAATTGTCCTCTTTCCCTCCCCACAAATTAAAAAAAAAAAAAAAAAAAAAAAGATTGTTTCAATTGCATGTTGACGGTTTTTGTTTTTTTTTTTGTTTTGTAAACAGTCTTACTCAAGCTAAGATTGAGAAAGCCCAAATCCGGTGTTTCTCCCCAAGTTAAAAACCAGCAAGGTGCACTGCAGCCTGCCGGCCTTTGACCACAGACGTGGGGCCCGCTGCTGAGCCACTTCTAGGCAGGCTACCCAGCTCCATCTTCAGGCAGAGGACCTGGCTCTTAAGGCCAGGCACCCCCGCTACTCCCCGTAGGAGACCACCTCCTTGCCCTGTCTGTGCCTGGTCAGCCTCTGAGGCTGGGGGCTGGCCAATCTGGCCGCCCACTCTCCCGCCAACCTTCCAAGACTACGGCGAAGAAACATAAAACGACTAAAACACTACTGAGTCTGCAACCCGGGGCACCTGGCCCATTCCGCTCAAAACCCAGAGCGCTCCAAGGACGCCAGGCCTCTCCCTGGCGGGGTGGGTGCTGCACCTAGGCCCAAAGTGGCTCATATCTCTGACTCCCTCCTGTAGGGCCGCTGTTCAAGGGCACCGCCGCCGCCGGGCTGGAGCCTGTCAAAGTCATGCCGGGGCTGGGGGCTCAGGCCATCTCGACTGCGGCCGTCCTGGTCTCCGTCGGCCTCGTCCTCCTCGTCCCGGCTCAGGAAGGCCAGCTCATTCTCATAGCAGAAGGAGTTGGCGCTGGGCAAGAGGAACTTGTTCTCCACCAGTTCCTTGGCACTGCAGCGGGGCGTGGAGGGCACCTCGTAGGTCTTATGGAAGTGGGAGTAGTCAATCTTATACTGATTCTTCTCCTCAAAGAGCACTGGCTCAAAGCGGTGGCCCCACAGGATCTCGTTGGCCAGGTAGGAGCTGCGGGCCTGCGTGGTCATGGCGGTGGCCTCCACCATGCCCTCCAGAATGACCACGATCTCAAAGTCGTCCGTCTCCAGGTCCTGTCGGCTGATGCCGAACAGCGGGCTGGCCTCGTCGATCTCGTGCAGGATGGTGATGGGCGACACCAGGAAGATGCGGTCCAGGCCCTTGTCAAAGCCCACATCGATGTCGATCTGATCCAGCGGGATGTACTCACCCTCCTCCGTGACCCGGGGCTTGATGAGCTGCGCCCGCACGTGGGCCTCCACGATGTGACTCTTGCGGAGGTTGCCCACCCGCCACATGAGGCAGAGCTTGCCGTCGCGCAGGGCCACCACGGCATTGTGGCTGAACAGCAGCGTCTGCGCCCGCTTCTTGGGACGCGCCATCTTGGCCATGATGGCACCGATCATGAAGGAGTCGATGATGCAGCCCACGATGGACTGGGCCACCACCATGAAGACGGCCACGGGGCACTCCTCGGTCACACAGCGCAGCCCGTAGCCGATGGTGGTCTGCGTCTCGATGGAGAAGAGGAAGGCCGCCATGAAGCCGTGCACCTGCAGCACGCACGGGGTGCGGCCCCGGCCCTCGGCCGGCTCCAGGTCGCCGTGGGCCACGGCGATGACCCAGAAGATGACGCCAAAGAGCAGCCAGGAAGCCAGGAAGGCCAGCGAGAAGATGAGCAGCATGTAGCGCCAGCGGATGTCCACGCAGGTGGTGAACATGTCCGCCAGGTAGCGCTGTGACTTCTCGTCCATGTTGGCGAACTCGATGTTGCACTGGCCGTTCTTCTTGACAAAGCGGTTGCGGCACCGGCGCCGCGTGTGGACCTTGCCGTTGCCGAAGCCGTTGGCGCCCGACATGGTGACCAGGTGCAGACCGTCCTCCTCCGACGACACGATGCTGTAGGGGTTGGCCCGGCTGGCCGCGGTCATCCCGGGGTTCGGGGGGCCCTGACCCGCCCCCCGGCTGCCTCCAGGTGGGAGGGCTCCTGCAACGAAAAGGACAGTGGGTGTGTGGCTGGCCCTGTCTCCTCCACTGTCCCCACCAGGGCCTCCCCACTTCCCCTCCAAAACTGAGCCCCCTCTGCCCTCCTATCCTAAGCCCACTCCCTAACTCCACCTTCTCAGCTTGGAAAATGGCCTCCCTTGGCCTCCCCCAAACTCTTGGACTCATCTTAACTCCTCTGACCGCGACACTGAGAGGCCAGCTTTCAAAATATGTTTAGGATCCAACGCTTCCTCCCACCTTCGAGCCTCAGTCCCCATCATCGCCCTCCTGGACCATACAGGGGCTGCCTCCCCGGTGGCTGCCCAAATCCCTCACCCTGTGGTGTCCGTGGGGAGCCCCAGGATGCTCTTGAATCCTCTGCATCCCTTGACCCCGCCGACCTCACTCCGAACCCCCCCTTCACCTGCCGGGCTGGGTGCCCCCCCACCAGACATCCCCCTGCTGCTTGCCCCCCCCCTCATCTCCAGAGGCCGCCGCACACCCCGGGAGGATTGGATGCCCCGTCCCAGCTGTCACCCCACAGAATGGACCCTCTGATGGGACAACAATGGCAACAATAGCAAAATGTCGCAGACAGGGTTGCGCTGACCAGGGTCCCCACCAGAGACCGCCTGCTCCCTGTCAGCAAGGCCCCTTTCTACCTTGTTTACTGCTCTCTCGCCCACCCCGGGGCCTAGCACAGCGCCTGCCAGTCCCACTCTCTGCACCCCTCACTTCAGACGCCTTAAGCACTCCTCTGACGCCTGTGTACCTTGCCTACGGCGCCCACTCAGGCCCCCACAGGCCACACCTGGGATCTCCTCATGGGCAGCACTGAGGGGTAGCCATCCAGACAGGGGTGACTCACGGCTACCCCGGACCTCAGCCCAGGAGCCTCTCCATGTCCTGCTTTCCTAAAATGAGGACCACGGGGCCCTCACCCTGCCCTGTGGGAGTGCTCACAAGTGTCACCTGCTCCCTTCACCACCCTGGGCCCACTCGGAAGGGGCCCCTAGCTCTGAGCCACCTGCCACACTCCATCATGCCTACAATATAGGCCCTCCCAGAGCAGGCCCTGCGGCACCTCATGGTACCTGGACAGCTGAACAACCTGCTCTCAGGCCCAGGATGCACAGGCTGAGCCACCCTGCCCCTCGCCCCACAGTGCCACACAGGCCAGTTGGTGTCATCCTAGGAGTCACAGCATTGTTTGGTCCTATGGCCGCGGATGCCATCTAGAGTACAGTAGTCTGTCTTGCTGGGCTGAGGTGGAAGGAGGAGAGAGCTGGGACCTGCTGCTGTCTGCAGGATGCTGAGGAGCTGGGCCGACCATGGAGGCCCCGTGGACCCCCCATCCCCACCTGGTCATGCCACAAGGTCAGAGCCAGACAGAGCCTCTAATAGCTGCCTCCACAGAACCAGAAAGGCACTGAGGTGTCCAGAAAGTCCCGGATGGCTGAGCACCCACTATGGACACCAGGCCCAAGGTGGTAATGCCAGGATTCAGCCCATCTGTGCCACGCAGCTCCGGACCAAGTCCACAGGAGCCAGGCACAGCCTCCAACCTCAGGTAAGGAGGAAGGCCACACTGCTAGCTACATCAGCCCAGGGTCTGTGCCGGACCAGTGCTGCCGAGCCCTGTGGCCTGTTGAGTATAAGATGCTCAGAGCTACAGAGGCTTGAAAAACCTCAGCAAGAGCTGAACAGATTGGTACCTTGAGACCAGACACAGCTACTGCCCTCAGATCATCTTCTGACAACCTACGGAGGTAACTACCATTGTCACATCTACTCCCTGAATGGAGGTTCAGAGAGGTTAAGTGACTGCCCTCAAGCCACCAAGCCATCAAGCAGCCGAGCTGAGATTCAAACCCCTCGCGTCTAATGCAAAGTGCTCCACCACGGAACAAGGCTCTGCTCGGCGGAAGAACACCTGTCCTCCTCTGTCCTTCCCCCACAGCTGCTCCAGCTGACCACCTCACCCTGGGTCTGCGGAGCTGAGGCCTGAGGCCACACTGGTAGCCGCTCCTTCTGCCTGGGCCAGGAGGAGGGGACTCGGCAGGGGTGGGGAGCCCCGGGGCTGTTCTGGAGAGATGATTCAGCCCCAGATTCCCGGACCCTCCAGGGGGAGGCGGCCAGGGTCGGGGCACTCAGACGCCGGCGGGGGGCCGCCAGATCACAGGGGGCAGGTTTGTGTGGCCTGGAGGCCTGGAGGGATGTCCATCGAGTCATGGCTGCTCCAGCTAGTGCTCTGAGCAGATGGAGGCCTGCAGGAAACAGAATCGCAGAGAATCAAAGGCCAGGCAGACCCAGCCTGGCCCCTGCTCCCAGTGTCCAGCGGCTTTGCCTCTGGCCAGCTACTAGGCAGGCAAGGGTGCTACAAATGGCTCCTGGCATTTCTGCCAGGACTGGGCACCTGAGACCCACCTAGACAGTGTCATACAGGCCTGGGAACTCCCACTTCAGATGATGTTCCTCCTAAAAAAACCACACAGAGAAAAATCCGCAAGGTCAAGTTCACAACGGCTTCCTCATTTCTCGGAGCCAGAAACTGATTTGGAACAAAGTCTCTTGTCCAAAAAAAAAAACACCCCAAAACCAAGTAGAGAAAGAGTTGGAACCCCCAGAGTGTCAGCCCTTAGCTTCTTGGGATCTTGTTCTACTCTGTGTGTGTGTGTGTGTGTGTGTGTGTGTGTGCACTTGCACACGCCTGTGTATCAGAGACAGACTCCTAGAGATGTGGAGAGTCCCCTGGCTGAGTATTTAGTGAACACAGAACCACAAGAAAGACCCAGAAGAGGCTCAGGAGTAGGAACCCGGCACCACACTCTTGCCAAATGCCCAGTGGAACGCTCCCCACACAAACACAGGCGTGGCGGCAAGGTTACAAAACTCTGCAGCCTTTAAGGACTCAATTTAAGAAATGTAGGACAGAACCCTCAGCCCGAGGTAGGCAGGCTTGTCTGACTCTCATTGAGTGGGGTGCATACGGTAAAAAATAAGCAAAGAAAGCCAGAGAACTTGTTTTTTTTGTTTTTTTGTTTTTTTCTGGAAGAGACCTCAGGAAGCAACCAGGCTCGCTCCGTATTTCATAGGTAGGAAAACAAAGGCCAAAGGAGGAAAAAGAGGTTACAGAGGGATGCATGAGCCAGGAGGAGATGCTCCAGACACAGCAGTCCCAGGCCTCTCTGACGGGGGCCTCCGGGAGAGGCACTGGGGTCGCTACCTGAGCCAGACAAGGCGGTTCCAACCAGACAGGCGGCGTTCGAAGCCAGTTCAGCAGGCAGAGGACAGAGGGCACGGACCATGCGAGAGGTGGTGAAGCTGTCCCAGGACCGGCAGCCATGCAACCTGCTTCCCGAGAGCCAGGCTCCCGTAGATGCAGCCTCTCAGGACCCAGGCTGGAGCTTTTAGAGAGGACACCAGACAGCAGCTGCTACCCGACCCAAGGGTGGGGCCTCGGAGTCACCGGGAGGTGTCTCCGGATGGAGTAGGACACCCCATGCCCAGTCCCTGAGGCTCTGGGCACCTCAGGTTTCGGTCACATCCGGGAGGAGCCAGGACAAGGCCTGGGCCCACATTCCCAGGTGACAGAGAAGCACAGACTGGAGGGGGATGGTAGAAGGACCCATATGGCTGACGCAAAACCTCTCCTCTAGGGAACACTAGTTGCGGGGGGGACCCCTCCAGAGTTAGGAGTAAATGGTCAAAATCTATCAAATATTCACCATTCATCTGCTAGACAGTCTTCCAAAAGTTAAGATCAATTCAATTATGTCACGTACATGTACGACGACGTCACAATGACTCCCACTATTCTGTATGATTATAGCGTACCAATAAAAAAATTTAAAAAAAAACAAAAGTTCTGATAACCTCCCTCATGTCATCCCTCTAATGACACTATGGCTATTAGCCCCCAATTTCCAGGGATGAAACTAAAGTTCCGAGAGGTTAAGTCACTCATTGAGGGTCACACAGCCTTTAAGGAGTGGTACTTCCAATCTGGGGAACACAGGTGAGACCAACACCCAAAGTTGTAAGTCCTGATGGTGGCAATGCTGCAGTCCAGCCTCAAGTCATCCAGACCCCTGCAAATCTGTTTGACAATTAAGACAAACTGCCCGAATCTACACTGTAAAGTGGAGATTTTTACACATCCTCACCAGCACGGACCCGTGGCCATTTGCCCTCTCTTTGAAAGTCCAGGGACAAAGTACTCACTACCTCAAGGGGAAGCCCCCACGCCAGAAGACCCTTCCATGCAGGGAAGGCCGGTGGTGGCTTGCGTACCCCTCTCCCGATAGCTAGCACCCACGGTCACCACCAATCAATCACAGAACTTTGGTCCACCAGGTGCTGGGCTGCCACGAAATCTTTCTCATCCAGTCACTCTATCCATCAGGCTTGGCATGAGAGGCTCTGAGAGGACCTCCTTGGTCAGTTCCACAGGACTGAGAGGCCGGGGGCTGCAGAGTTCTCTCTTGTGCCAGAGTCTTGCTCAGAGAATGGAACAGCAAGGGTCCCACTGAAATGCAGGGGCAGTAACAAGGGTCATCCCTGTTGGGGCGTGGCCAGAGCTAGGAGCCAAGGGCCAGAGAAGAGGCTGGGGGCTGGCTGGTAGGAGCAACGCATGGGTGTAGAGGGGGATGGAGGATTGGGAGGGACCTGCCATTTTTTTTTCCTCCCAATCTAAAGGAAGGGACCTCTCTCGTGCCCAATCGCCTTTCCAGACGGACTCCTCTGCAGGTACTCCAGCAGCCTCTGCCCTGGGTGCTGGCCTGCAGACATCTGGGATCTATGCAGTGCAGGCTCTCTGCACCAAGCCCACGCAGGGCCTGAGAATCAGCCATGACAGCACAGTGTGTGCCAGGGCTGCGGACCGGGGGTCAGTACCCGAGTCACCACTTCAAGGTCAACCGACCCATTCCAGCAGCCAACACCGGTGTCTTTTTGCCCAAAAGCTTTCTCTGGCCACTTTCTCCAGCCTGTGCACAGCCAGTGGGGGTCAGGAGCAGATGGCTCAAGGCCCCCTGCTCCCTGCCCCTTGGATGGATCACTCTGAGGGTGTGTTCCAGGGTGCCTCCCCTGGAGTCCCCAGCCGGACTGAATTCCAACTTCCCAAGTGGTAACCATGACAACAGCACACCCTGTCGTGGCCCCTTCTCTTCCTGAATTCACCTCCCCACTACTTATACTGGAACTTCGCTCCCCTGGGTTCCTGCTCGCGGGGCCTCAGGTGGCAAAGACTCTACCCCTCTTGGCTGTCCATACCGGGGCCAGTCTGCTTCTCTAAGACTTGCTCTTGCCCTTCCTCTTCCTCTCCCCTCCTCTATTAAGCCTTTATTGGGGTTCTCTAGCCCTGGGGCTTTCCTGTTAGGGCCCAATGCTACTTCCTACTTTGTGTGAGGGTTCATCTTGCCCAGACCCCATCTCTGACACCACCCCAGAGGCCCAGAGAGGCTGGCGCCAGGGCCTGCCCGGCACAGAGGAGGCACCCAAGAAATGGTCCCTGCCCAGAGGAAAGACTGAAGGTATAAAGCAGGGAATAGAGGGAGGGGTGGGGAGGTGACAGAGCCATGAATGAGAGACAGACATATGCACAGGTGGGTGGTCCAGCAGATGGACGGATAAATCGGGCTGACAGATGGGTAGGTGGACGGATAGGGTGACCAGATACACGTATGGGTTAGGTGGGTGGAGAAGTGGGTGGACGGATCGTCGAGCAGAGGAATGGGTGGGGGGGAAATGAGTAAGAAAATGATAGGATGGGCGGGTGTATGGATGGATTAGTGAGTGGACGGATAAATGGGCAGGTCAGTGAATGGGTGATTAGATGATGGATGGACGTGTGGATGGACGTCGACGTGAGTGCATCAGTCGAACTACTGGATGGATAAAGGGTGAATGAGAGGCCAGAGAGGTGGGTGGATGGGCAGAAGAAGAGACAGGGAAGTGGGTAAGGGGACCACCAAGCAGCCTTTGGTGGACGGATGATGGGCCGGACGGGTTTGCCTCAGTAACCCTCACCTTACCTCTTGAACTCTATCTTCTAAGTAATGGTGCTAAGCGGACAAGTGACACTCTTCAGGGCCGGATGAGCAGCAGCTGCCATTTCCCAGGCACCAGCTGGGGAGGATCCGGTCACCAGAAGACCCTAAAGTGAACGAGGAAAACCCAAGTTACTGCACAGGCCAATGCTCTCCCCAAAGGGAAAGTCAGAACTTTTCACACAAACCCACATTTCTCTTCACTTCCCTCAAGACCCCCAGGAGAGGTGGAGGAGCGCCCCCACCCCAGCCTGGGCCTCTGATGCCCCCACACTTTCACAGCCTTCAGGCACTGTCCACAACCCCCCCAAACGAAGAGCTAGACAAGGGCAGAACGGCAGAAGGAGATGGGTCTTCAGAGAGAAGTCACAGCTGCCAATATCAGCGCCCCCTGCAGGCGAGACATGGGCATTTTACACACGGAATCCTCAGGACCCCACAAGGTTGGCACTATTTCTGTTCCCATTCTAGAGGCAGGTAATGGGGCAATTCTCCTAGTATCCCAAAGGTCCCCAGCCTGTGCTCCTGGCCATCACCTGCTGAGCCTTCCCCATGCCACCCTGGGGCCAGCTGTGGACAGCTGGAAGGGTGGGCATGTGAATGGATGAATTAACGGGGGTGGGGGTGGGGAGGGGGGCGGGATTGACAGAGGAATGGATGGATGAGGTGGTGCTCAGGTGAGTGGCCTCAGAGCGTGAACAGCTATACAAGCGGAAGGACACTTTCCAGGGACTTCTGTTGGGCATGCACACCTACCCCGTGGTGTCAGCAATCCCCTAGAATCAACGTGGCCCTTGGTCAAAGGGGGCCCCTTGCCTCCCCCCCCCACTCCAGCATGCTGTGAGGATCAAGGGTAGATGGTGGGAAGGGACCCTGTGACTTTCCAGAGGTCAGCTTCCTTGAGCTACTCCCAATCTTGCCCTCCTCCCAGGCACTGGGTCCAGATGCCCTGCCCTATCCAAGGGTACAGTCATGTCTTGTTTGTCACACTGTCCCACACTGGCTTTTCTGGCTAGGGATTAAGGGAACGGTGGGTGAGTCACCTCCACATCATACAAGCCTCTAGGCAGGTGTGACGGTGGTAGGTCTTAGAGGTGCACGGGCATGCGTTCAAATCCCAGTTCTGCCCCTCACACGCTGCGTGACTCCAAGTGAGTCATTTCACCCCCCTGAAGCCTCCCACAGCCCTGGGCTTCCTGATCCCCCACTCCCCCACCCCCCATGACTCCCTTAGCAGCTGCAACGGACCAGGGTGGGTTGCTCGGCCCTTTCACCCTCAAAACTGATGAGGCTCATGGAGGCTGTATCACAGACCAATGTCACACAGCAGGGAACCCATGGTGGGGACTTGGGCCAGGGCTGAGATCTCACGCCCTTCCAGGGAGTAAGCCCACACTGTACCCGGCCTGGGCCGTGTGCTCGGCCACTGACACCAGTTATTCAAACCCTCACGGGAGGATCATTCTGCCCATGGAATACATGAGGAAAAAAAGGCCCAGAGAGGCAAGTCACTTGCCCCTGGTCACTGAGAGCCTAGGACAGGCCAAAGAACGAACAGGAAATGAAGAGGACCTACCTCTCAGCCCTGCCCTTCCTCCTGAACCTTCTTTGGCTCCCTATTGCCCTGTGGAATCAGCCCACCTCCACAGAGTTCCAACTCTCAAGGCCTCACTCCTGACTCCCTTTGTTTCCTGGAAGGGGGCATCCTCCAGACTGAAAACTCCAGCCCTAACCTCCTCTTCTTGTGAGTTCCACAGAGGGGCCCTGAGGCTCAGAGCAGAGCCAGCAAAGAAGTGTCCTAAAAACCCCGGTCTCTAGACACCTTGTCCTGGACTCCTTGTTCACCCTGCAGTGGCCACACAACCCACCCAGTGAGCGAGCCCTCCCAAGTCCACCAGATTCTTTCCTGGGTCATGCTCACCACCCTGGATGAGGGAGGCTAGACCTGGGGGGGCGGTGCGGTGCTTCCACTGGACAGAGGGCCAGACAGGCTGTCCTGGCCTGCGGTTGCCAGCAAGCGAGGAGGGCAGGGCAGGACGGATCCCGAACCTCCCTCTGTGCCAAACCTGGCAGCGGAGACCAAAGCTGAAACCACCCAGGGGACAGGGCAAGGCACTTCCCCTTCCTGAGGCTCAGCTTCCTCCTCCCAAAATGGGGGGGAGGCCGCCGCCTGCCTGGTTTCCCAGAGGATGTGCCCACAAAATTGAACGTGCTGTCGGGAGGCCCAAGGCCGGGGGCAGGACCTGACATCAGCAGGGCTCGGGAGGCAGCCACCATCATCATCAATAAGTCACCCGGAGAGGCATGGCACCCCCAGATTACCAGGGCACCTCCCTGAGCCTCCGGCTCACCAGCCAAAAAAAAAAAAAGAATGGGAAGACCCCATCACTTCTCATCAGGGATCCACCAAGACATGTCCCTGGTGTCGGGCACACAGCAAACACACAATAAGTGCAGGTTCCTAAGAAGTGGGGAGTGCCGGGATGTGACAGCTGAGAGAAGAAACAGAGGGCCCAACCTGACAGACAGCTGACATGTCCTCCCCCGGAGGACCCCGCCCCAGGTTTCATGGGGACAGGAACCAGGCTGCCAACCCCCTCAGTGCCCAGAACATACCCAGCGCACAGACGGGGCTCAGTAAGTGCTGGTTGCCGAAAATGGAAGGGATCTTTGCAACCTATAGTCCAGAGACGGGGCTGGACCCGCTGACCTCACGGACAGCCTTGCACCAAGGGGCCAGAAGAGACGGACACCCACCCCATGAGCCCTGAGGTGAGGCCAGGGCAAGAGGTTCTGGCCCCACCAAAGTGGACGGCAATCACAGCACCAGACACCAGAGAATGTTCCTGCTTGTATTTTTATCTTGACAACATCCTTTGCAGAGGGTGGGGGCAGGGGAGACAGGGTGTCCTTGGCCCCAGGCCCCTGGGAGCAACAGAGGACAGAGGCCCCTCTGTGCCCTCCCTCTCTGGGATGATGACTGTGGTCATCTTCCTTGGGCTCTTGTTGAATCCTAGGAGCGGGGGGCACCTAAAGGGTTTGGGGGGGGGGCTTCGTGGGGCTCCATCTTGTTGGGTGATCTGGGACACGTCTCTGTCCCTCTCTGGCCTCTCTCTGACCGTCTCACCCTTCCTGAAGGCCTGCTCCATGCCAAGTTCAGCTCTGGGCACTGGGGACTTGAAGAGGAACCAGCAGGCACCCGCCTTCGCGGGACTCCCTGCCTAGCAGGGCAGACAGCAAGGAAATCAGCAGTCACGGCGCGCAGCCGGTCACAGCCGCGTCAGAGCCCTCGGGAGCCCGGGGGAGGTGTCTAGCCCAGTGGGGAGACATCAGGAAGGCTTCCTGGAGGAGGGTCGTGACCCCAGGAGCAGTGAGCAGGAACAGAGAGAGCCCAGACGCAGCCCCACCGCAGCCCAGGGGAGGAGTCAAGAGCCACTGGGTCACCCTGGGTCTCGGAAGGGTCCTCAGAGTCCCTCCGATCTGGGAGCAGATCCTGGCTCAGCTCCTCACAGGCTGCGTCTGGGGAAGGCTCTCTCCACCTCTGAGCTTCCCTGCTCTCGTCTGCAAATCGGGGGGCCAACGCAACACCCCAGCACCCTCAGGGATTTGGGCCTGGAGTGAGGGTGCACAGAAACAGGCAGGGGTACACCACTGTCATCCTAACAGGGAAGGGGAACACTCCTGAATGCCTACTGTGTGCAGGCACGGGGGCCAAGGTGTCACACTGACAGCAAAAAGAAACCAAGGCCCCCAGAAGCACTGAGTATCCTATTAGCAAGCTTGAACTTGATCCCAAGGGACTTTGAGGATCTCGAGAGCCATGAGAGGTCTGCAGCAGCAGGTCCTGGATCCAAGTCCTATCTCTGCTCCTTTCTGTGTGGCCTTGGGCAAATCCCATTACCTCTCTGGACCCCGATTTTCTCGCCCATAAAATCAGACTAAATCAAGTTAATACCATCTCACAAGGCTGCAATGAGTTAGTATATTGTGATTCCCCTGCGGAAACTTCCCATCTCCCAGACTATCCCTGTTGTCATCTGAGACCCTGCCCCACGCCAGAGATCAGGGCTTCAGTTGGACCCCACTTCTGGCAGGAAGGAGTGAGCAGACAGTCATGATGGGAAGGAACCCCAAAGGGATCTGTGACCCGGGTGGGCAAAGATCTCAGAGCTTCTGTTTTTCACACAGCTCTCATCTTTCCAATGTCCACTTAATTCAAGTTCTCAGATATTTTCTGCACGTGCACTGAAGAGCAGGGGACTTGTGATCAAAGAGACAAGCGGCAACCTGGATCCAGAAAGACTGCTGAAGAAAAGACTGGAAGTTTTGCCAAAATAAAAATGTTTATGGTGTGGCTTACCAAAAACCCATTATAAATAAAATAAAAGGCAAATGATAAATCTTTCGTGATTAAAAAAAAAAGGATTCATGTACCCATATGCAAAGAGTTCTTATGAATCAACAAGAAAAGGACAGTGGGGATGAGCAGAGAGCTAGAGAAGGACTCTTCCTTGACGTGACACTCAACATCTCAGGAACATCCACACCTCAGGGCCTCAGGACAAGCCAGCCCCCTCACCCTGAAATGCGTTTCTCTGCCTTTCAGAACTCAAGGTATGCTTTAGAAACCTCAAAGGATGCTCCTCCCATCAAGGTTTCTCTGTTGTTCCTCCTTTAGTACCTTCCTGGGCCCCT
This sequence comes from Ictidomys tridecemlineatus, assembly GCF_052094955.1. Classification (NCBI taxonomy): domain Eukaryota; kingdom Metazoa; phylum Chordata; class Mammalia; order Rodentia; family Sciuridae; genus Ictidomys; species Ictidomys tridecemlineatus. The sequence goes on along the minus strand of NC_135479.1, from coordinate 64,144,178 downwards.
GGAACTGAACCCCTGGCTTCGGCTCATTTTCTCAGAGTTGAAGAGGGATGGCACCGGCATGTTTGACGGCAGGAAATTAGCTGCCTAGAGGAGCCATGTCCCAGGTCACCAATCTATGAGCCATCGAGCAAGCCCTACCATCTGTCCCTGGCCCCTCTGTGCGTCCAGCCCCCACTCACCAAGATCCCCTGGGGTCCACCTTGCTCTCAGCAGGGTAGGCCCCAGTTTGGGGGCTGAGTTTATTCCCCAATGAGCTGTACCAACCTAAAACCTGCAGGATCAGGGCTATAGCCTCCAAAATCCAACCCACTCTGCTGACAGAGCACAGAGATGGTCGCTTTCTTCGCTTCTCTTTCCCCCCCCCTCCCTTCCTCCCCATGTTAAAATCTGGCCTTATTTCCGGAGTAGACTATCCCCTGGGAAGGCCTGGGGTCCATCTGGCCTGGACAGGAGGCTGAGTGTTGAGATAAGGTGGCCAGGAAGAAAGGGTGACTTCCAGAGGGCCCGTCCCCACGCCCCCTCTTACCGCAGGGAACTGAGAGTACAGCCCAGGCCTGGGCCCAGGCACGCCCCACCACCTCTCCACCTGCTGCAGCGGGTCCCACTCGGCCTTCACATGGGGGAGTCCCTGCTCTGTGCAGATTCTAATGCTGGGGCCAACACCTGCCGTGGAGCAAGACGGGCAAAATGTACTGAGAAGACAGAACCAGGGTGACTTCAGGGACCGGTGGGACCACTCTAGAGGCTTCTGAGGAGGACGTGTTGGACAGGACACCTTAATGAGGAAAAAAAAATGTGGGAATGGAGTATTAGTGGAAACGGGAACAGCAGATAAAGCCCCTGAGGCTGGGCTGGGACTGCAGGTGCCAGATGGGGGTGACTGGGGACTGGAGCTGAGCATACCAGGGAGAGGGAAGGGTGGGCAGAGAAGGCTCCCCAGAGGACACACAGACGAGCTGGGCAGATCTGGCCTGTGCACCCTCCTCTTGCACAGGACAGATCCCCTGCGGGAAGATCTTTCTCCTCCGTTTGCCCTCAAACTCCTACACATCCTTCAACGCCCACTTTCAATTCCCCATTACCTATCCTTCTGAGTCTCCCCCCACACCTGGGTCTGGAGTTCCCAGAGGGACCCCCCAGCACAGGGTCAGGTTCCTGGAAGAGGCAGAGAAGGGAATTAGGACCCAGGAGTCTGCTTCTGAGCCTCTCAAAATGCCCTGAGGCCTACATGGAAAGACAGCAGGTAGAGCTGCAGCCAGTCCCAAGACACCTCCCCTTCCTGGGACTCTCTCTGTCACTGCCACCCTCTGGTCTCAGTTTTCCCATCGTCCAAATGAGATACCCCTCACCATGCTGTTGACCTTGTCACAGAGAGAAGCCTGAGACCTGGAGGCGGGTGGTCACACACACACACACACACACACACACACACACCTTATTAACGGCTCCCAGCAGGGCCACCCCAGCAGGAGGGCACAGAGCTGTCATCCTCAGGGCACCAGCTGAGCTTGTCCCTCAGGACAGGAAATGTCAGCTTTCCGCCAGGCCAGCCAAGGGGGGCTCAGAGCCAAGCCCAGAAGTGAGGCGAAGGGGGGTTCCTCCTGTCCCTGTGACCCTGCCACATGAGTGGGTCTGGTGATGCAGCTGATCCCTGGCCCCTGTCCTCCCACCACAGCCAGGAAACTAAAGCCCGGGTCACAGGATGCCCTCTTTCTCCCCAGACCCACAGGAGGCCTGCCCAAGGAGACAAGGACCCAGTGAGGGGCAAGGGCAGGCTCTGCCGTCCTGGCCACAACCCAGCATGGCCCAGAAGGGCTCTGGATGGAACCCAGGTGTTGGGCAAACATCACAGGAGGCCATCGTTTTGAGACTCAGCTCCCGCACGGACTCTCTGAGACCAGGCTAAAAACCAAAATGGAGTCACTCCTGCCAGAGCTCAATGTCCGCCATCTGAAACCAAGCTTTTTAATCTGACCTCCCAAGAAACCAGGAATATGAGAGATTCTTCCCACTTTTTTTTTCCCCAGACAGCCCAGTTTTAATCTGCATGACGTTGAAGTTCTCTCGGCCTTAATCCTTTTACAAAAAAAAATTAACTAATCGGTTATTTTTTCATTGTTCTGTCTCCTCTGCCCACCCCGCCTTCCCTCTACAAGGCAAGTCGCTTCCCATTCTGTTTTTGTTTGGGCTCTGCTTTCTGCAGCCTTTCTCTGCCTATAAAATCAACCTCCTCTGCTGGGTTCAATCGGAACACTTTTATTCTGTTTTACGGAATAAAGTGTTGCCCGGTTCTAGAATCGAAAAATAAAGCCATCAAAGATGTTTAAACTAAATTTTGTCATTCTGACCCTTTGACGGGATCTGGCGTCTAACAAAGGGACTCCAATGACAATGACCCCCCCTTGAGGAGCACAGAAAAGGTGCTACTGGCCCCTTACAAGGTCCCCTGTCTTCCTCATGGAGCTCCAAAGGTTCCAAGGCGGGTCTGGGAACTCGATGAGGAACCAACAGCCATTTTGGCAATTTCGTCTCCCCCAGCCTCTCTGCAAACTGCAGGCTGTAGGGTTCCCTGCGGCGCCTGGCCTCCGCCTAGGCACGGCCATGACACAGACCGCGCTGCAGACGCTGTGGCTGCACCTGCTCCCCCTCCTCCCTGCCTCCAGTGCAGCTGCTCCTAGAGCCTCAGCCAGGTCTGGATGGTTGTAGGCGCTCATCAGGCGGCTGCATGCTAATTACCACATCGCACATTTAGAGGCACTGCCTTGATAAGCAGCACAACATTTCTGGTTTCCTTTGTAGTCTTAGGTGGGTTCTCTCATGCGTGCAGAAAGTGTCATCCGGAAGCCAGGCATGGTGGTACACGCCTGTTAATCCCCCGCAACTCTGAAAGCTGAGACAGGAGGATCCCAAGTCCGATCTAGGTAATTTAGTGAGACCCTGTCTCAAAATAAAATGAGAGGGCCAGGTACCGTTGCGTACGCCCTGCCCCTCAATGCTCCTAACAGAGAGACAGACAGACATGCCAGAAGAAAATAAATGATCATGTAGAAGGTGGCAGGAAGTGCAGTTTGGCCACCCAGGAAGGTGAGATTCGAGGCTGACTGCCAGACAGGCAGGTCTTAAAACAGAAAGCAGGGCTTCAAGGAGAGGTACAGCAAGTGCAAAGGCCCTGAGGCCAGAATAAGGAGCCAAGTCAGGGAAGGGAAGTGAGATAGGAGAGGGTTTGGGGGTAAGAAGGGCAGCTCAGAGGTTTGGGCAGGGTCAACCCAGAACTTGACCCTCCCACCCTCAAGTTTCCTCTTGTTGTCCCACCTCCCATCTCCCAGGTCAAACCCACAGTCACGGGGGCTGGAGGCCCAAGCCAGGAGCATGAAACTGAGGAAGTTTCCAGAAGGCAGGATGGGGGTGTCCATAGCATTGGCCTCCCAGGTATCACCTCATCTTGGTCCTGGGTGAGGTACAGCTCTCAACAGCTCCACCTCACAATGAGGAGACTGAGGCACCCCAGAGCCAGAGTGCAGCAAGCAAGTTCCTTGAGGCCATTCTGACCCCAGTGCCGCCTGGCACCAACCTCCTAATGCCACTCATGCTTTTCCAACCCCAACAAACTGGTTCTGCATGCCTTCTGTGTGTGAGGAACGCCCCACACCATGACACACACCATTTCCTTCACGCCACTGCTTCTTCTTACAGTGGAATAAAAGTGGGGCTCAGAGAGGTCACGTTTCCTGCCTAAAGCCACAAAGCCCCAGCACAAAGTTCATGGCAGGTAGAAGTGAGAACTCAGGACTTGGCAGAGAGCCACGATGTTGGCTCTAGTGTCTCCAATAGAACTCACAGCCACACACCTGGGTTAGAACCACCTTCCTGCCAGGAAGCTTTCTCGGATTATGTGGCCCCCAGTTCTTGGGTGGCAGCAAACTGGTGCCTGAGAAGGCCGGTGATGGCAGAGCCTAGAGCTAGCGGGGCAGGGACCTAACATCTACCTCCTGTTGAGCCCTGCTGCTCTGTGACCTTGAGCTGGTGCCTCTCACCAAAGCTGGCCCTAGGAGGACCAGGTCAGTTTGGGGGAGCAAGGGCACAACCAGCAGGTCTCCGCTCCAAGAGCAGCAGGGCAGACGTGGAGGGTCCCAGGGAAAGCTTTCCCTGCCCCACTCAGGAAGAAAGGAGTTTTTATTTTGTACCTGCTGTATGCACCTCTCAAAGACTCGGGGACCATCCTACTCCTTCAAAAGAAAGAGATTCAGAGACAGACCCCAACAACCCAGGACAGAATGACCAGCCAGTGCCTGGGAGCTGGGCATCCTGGGGAGGTCACTGAGATGTGTGACTGGGACGCTGCCAGCTGGGCTCTTCAGGGCGTAAAGAAGACTATGGAGGCCCCCAGACCCCCATGCTGGCTCCACCCCCTCTGGCTCCACCCCTCTGGCTCCACCCCTCTGGCTCCACCCCCTCTGGCTCCACCCCTCTGGTTCCACCCCTCTGGCTCCACCCCCTCTGGCTCCACCTCTCTGGCTCCACCCCTCTGGTTCCACCCCTCTGGCTCCACCCCCTCTGGCTTCACCCCCTCTGGCTCCACCCCACGCGGCTCCACCCCCCCATGCGGCTCCACCCCCCGCTTTGACTCCACCCACCGCGGCAGGGCAGGTGTGGAGCTGGGGGCCAGTTCTGTCTACAGCTGGTCCCAGCCTCGGCCAGCTCTATCTTGTCCTCCTCCTTTTCTTTCTTCCCCCATTGGTGGGACTGGGAGCTGAGCCCAGGGGTGCTGTACCACAGAGCTCCTTTTTACTTTTTGAGACAGTCTCGTGAAGCTGCCCAGGCTGGTCTCCCATGGACCAACCTCTTGCCTAGCCTCCCAGGTCTCTGCAGGCTCCCACCACACCCAGCCTCCGCCTCCGCCCTCCAGGCCTGGACTGCCATCGTTGATCCTTGCCTCAGTTTCCACATCTATAAAGTGGCCCTCATCTGTGCCCCTCCCTGGGGCAGCTGTGAAGCTGCATGGCATCCGTCTCTGCTCAGCACCCAGAACAGGGCCCTGCAGGTGATGAGAGCGCTGCATGGAACCCTTGCTGGTGGCGTGTCCCTGAGTGTGCCCCGCACGCAGCCTGGGGAGGGACCAGAGCTTCCCTAGGCCTTTCCCCAGAGACAGACCTTGAGTCAAGGATTTGGGAACAAGATGTCTATTTTGGGAGGTGACCCCAGAAAGCACCCTAAGGGAATATGAGACAGGAAAGCAGGGCAGCCAGCACTGGCGAGTGATGACCACTTGGACAGCCAGACAACAGTGCCCTGGGCACTCCTAGGTTATCCCCCTGTGGGAAAGGAAGCCCCCTGGAGGTCACCCCAGGGTGCTGTGAGTGGTGGGGCACCCTAGCTGCCAAGGGCTGAGAGCAGCACATTCACTCCTATGACCACTCGTGCAGGCTACTGGATTGGCCAGAGAAGGCGCTGGGCAGAGCCCGGTGCTGAAGGAAGCCCCTGGTCTGAGAAGGGAGCAGTCAGCCAGCAGCTCCGCCTCACACACAGGTAGGGTGTTGAGTGTGCAACGCACCTACGTGTGCACTCCTGTGCATGCACAGGGGCCTGTGTCCTTCCCCGGACCCTGGATCTGTGCGTGTCCACATGCAGCTGCCCACCTGGAGGTGTCCCCCTGAATCTCCTCTCACACACGTGTACACATAGGCAAGCATGCACACGCATCCATGTCCATGGCTACGCACATGTGCACACCCCATGGTCCCTCACCCAACCCTGGCAATGGCCACAGGGCGGCAGAGCCACTTTGGTCACCTTGGCAACAGGGCAGGAAGAGGCTAGTCTGGGACAGCCTTGGTTCAAAAGCAGGCAAGAAAAAAAAACCCAAACACAAAGAGACTAGGTGACATAAAGGAGCTGGGAGTGGGCACGGCTAAGCCCCATGCTTTGCCCGCAGCTGCTGATCCCATCCCCGCCTGTTTGTCCTTGCCCCAGCAGAGGGCTGCCAGAGCAGGGGTGCTGGTCCAAGGCTCCACATCAAGCTGGCTTGGCTGAACTCCAGGAATGGGTCCCTTCAGAGTCTTGGGGAGCCCACTCAAGGCACAGTCAGCAGGAGAGAAATACCCCGAAGGTGCCCACTCCCAAAAACACAGAGCCCCAGAAACAGGCACCCCAGACACCAGGCACTCTGCAAACCTGGGGATGCTGGGCCACACCCATACAAAAGTTGCCCTCTCTGGACAATTAATGCACTCATTGCACACCCTGCCCATGGCCAGTGCATTAGCCCAGATCATGTGATGATTAATTCACGAGCTCCCTTCTCTTGCTCATCGCCACGGCCAGCTCATCGGCCTCAGGTACCTTTGCTGGGCAGGGAGGGGAGGGAGGGAGGGAGGGAGGGCAGGGAGGAAGGGCCCGACCCACAGACGTTTTCCTATCCATGCTCGAAAACATTGCATGCTATTTATATTTCATCAGACAAGAGTGCTCGGGGATGAAACTGCCGGTGATCCGCTCCCTGCAGGCAGCGGGAGCCACAACCCCCACTCGGGCAGTGGCGAGGATGTGGACTCTTGCTCTCCAGCCTGAAGAGCTAAGGTTTCCTGTATTCTCTGAGAGGCCCTGACTCCAGAGTCCATGGCAGGAACTTTGGTCCCAGCTACCTGGACTGCCCTGCAGTGCCCCGAGAAAGCCCTACAGGGCAGATTCAGCTGTTATCCTATCTGACACATGAGAGAACTGACATTCAGAGAGGTCAAGTGATTCACCCAAGGCCACACAGCCTGGGAGAGGCAGAGCTGGGCAGGCAAACGCTGACAGGTACATCCAGAGCCTGTGCCTTTAATGCCACAGCATTTGGCGTCCCCGATTTAGTCTCAAGAGTAGCCTCACAGGTTAGGCACATTCTGATGCCTGTTTCACACGGACGGGGAAACTGAGGCCCAGAGAGCTGGAGACTTGCCTGGGGGTCACACAGCGAAGAGTGGACATCAGACATGGCCTTGAAGGTCAACGTGCTCCTGTCCAGGTCCTGGGTGAGAGCCCTGGACGGACCCCTGGCCAGGGCCTCCCAAACACCTGGGTCCAGGGAGCAGCTCCGGAGGAAGTGAGAATGGTCCTAGGTGGAAGATGCAGCCAAACAGGGTCCCCTCACCTGCTGGGGACACCTGCCTCAATGCCCGTCCCACCTCCAGACACCCCATGGAGGCCCAGCCTGGCCAGCTCTGTGGCTGCAGGACATGACACGTGGAATGGGCCCTTGAATCGGCCCTTGAGTCCCAGCACAATCTGTCCCTGTCACCCTCAGAAGCCCCGCACCCCGGCCAGGACAGGCAACACTGGCCGGGGACCCCTGTCTACCCCCCCAGGGTATCCCACAACCACTGGCTTCCTCTGAGCTATAAGAAGGCCAGCCCCTGCCCAGCAAGGCTCTGCCTGGGCCTCAGTGTCCCCTTCAGTGGGCACCAATAGCCCCTCCAAGGGCTGAGGTGGGCATGGGGGACCAGGTCGCAGCACGAGGCCATCACCAAGCCACACCCAGCAGATGTAGCTATGGCCATCGCACATGCTGTCTGCAGACTGGGCACCTGGCAGGGCACATGGCAGGCTCAGCAACACGATGGCCCCCTGACTCCCTGTCTGTGGACCAGCAGGTACCCTGCCATCCGCTCCGGGCCTCAGTTTCCCCGCCTGTCACCTGGGAACTTCTCACAGGACTCCAAGAGGACAAGAGTCCAGATGTGTATAGCCCTCAGCTCCAGCCTCCTCGAGGCCTTCACCCCCACATTCTGACTCCAAGCCAGGACAGCTGGCACTTCTGAGTGTGTCCCCTGTCCCCTGCCCACGCTCTGAGGGCCCAGTGTGGCCACGGTGCCAGACCTCACGGGGACCCGGGTACAGCAGGACTGTGGCCCCGCTGAGAAATCAGGGGACAGCCCAGGCTGGCCACAGAGGCCCCAGGGCCCAGAGACGGCCTGGATCACACAGCAAGCCAGGCCCGACCACACTCTGGAAATGGCCCTGCCCACCAAGCACAGAGGCTCCTCCCTGGCCTCACCTAAACCCCAAACACACACCCTCCCTCTCGCCCCAGGCCAGTGCACAACCTTCCCCGGAGATCAGCAGCAGCTCGGCCACTGAAGGCCCTTGGGCAGGCAGCTTAACCTCCGTCTTCCCACCTGTAACATGGGTCCACACAACGTGATTCTCGTGAGGATCACCGAGCTCACAAAGAGCGTAGGGTCAGGACTAGCATCAAGAAGTATTCCTATCATTAACTCTGCGGTCATCATTTCTGGGCCAGAAACCAGGGGTGGACAGGAAGTCGCCCCTCCACCCCCGTATGGACCACACCAGGTAGTTATGGCTGTGTCCACACTTGGTAGAGCCTCGGGGGTCCTTCAATGCTGAATTCCCAGGAGTTCCCACCTCCGGGTCTTTCCCCAACTGTTCTCCTCCCCAGGATGTGCAGCACCAGGGTGGCTCTGTGACAGCTGACCACATAACAGTCACTGTCCTCCCTCTCCCCACCCCCTAGCCTCAGTCTGAGCCTCCAGTCCTCTCTGAAATCACTTCGTCCCCCCAGGGCGGGGTGGGCACAGAGCAAGGGGCTCCACTTCCGTTTGCACAACAAAAATCTATCGTGGGAGCTTACGCTTAGGGAGCATCTGCCGGGCGTCAGACGCCGACCCCCAGGTACTATAGTTGGATTCTCGTTGAAACCTCATAAGAGCCCTGGGAGTCAGATGGTCTAATTCTACAGATGAGGCACAGGGAGGGGACCTGCCAACACTGGACCACTGCTCAGACCCCAGCACATCCTCTGTGGCCTCACCCAGCTCAGTGGGTGGGAAAGGAAAAACCTAGCACTGGTGACCAGGAGTGCCCTACAGAGGGACGGTACCCACCGTCCCACCCTCATAAATCTGAGCTTGGAGAAGCCACATTCTGAGGAGCACAGGCACAGCTGAGTGGCCCAGGGAGGATGTTCCCAGCCTCAGACCATGGGCCAGGCGTATGCCTCCTTGCTCAGGGTGGGGGCTAGGTGGCAGGGGAACACGGGTACGACGGCTGACCTACGAGATCCAATTGTGCACTCTGGGTCGCGGTGCCCTCATCTCTAATACGGGCCTTCGGAGCCAGGTATGGAGGCACACGCCTGTAATCCCAGCTACTGAGAGGCTGAGGCAGGAGGATCGCAAGCTCGAGGTCAGCCTGGGAAACTTATCAAGACGTGTCTTAAAATAAAATAAAAAGGGCTGGGGGCGCAGCTTGGGGATTGAGCACCTGCCTAGCATGTGGGAGCCCCCGGGTCCAATCCCTGATACTGGAACAGAGAGGGGAGAGATGGACCTTAGGGGGACTACGTACGTGCAACAAGACCACGTGCTGGAGAGAGTGGGTGCTCAAGGACAAGGTGGAGGGGCCCTCAAGGGGCTGCAGAAGCCAAAGAAGGGGGGGGCCAGCCGTGGGGGGGGGGGCACATCCAGCCTCGGGTACAGATCATCTGGGAGGGTCCCGAAGCTGGGCTTCTGAGGGCTGGATCCTTTGATTATAGCCCCAGGAAGCATCAGGAGCCCCCCATCCCCCAAATCCCTCGGGGTCCTCATCCACACAGTGGAGAACAAGAACCCTGACTCTTTCCAAGGCTGCTACGTGACAGCGAGTCCCAACACCAGTTAAACCTTCAAGCCACGTGAGCCTCTGACCCGGGTGCTTCACAAGCCCCAGCAGCCAAGGTGGGCGGGCAGGGGGTACAGCAGAGGCAGCCTCGCCAGGGACATCACAGGAGACACGTGTGGGTTTGAGATCTCAACTCCGCAGCGGGAGGAGTGACCCCTCCCAGGGCAGCAGGCCGCACAGGAGGGGACAGAAGTTCCTAAGGTTCAGAAGAACACAGAGCGAAAGGGAGCGATGGGTCTGTGGGACCTGGGGCCCCAGGTTGTCCACAAATGCCTTCCCTACCTGGGACTGTCCACGCACAGGTGTCTACGCAGCACACCACTCGCTCTGTCTGCAGAGTTCAGACAGGTGGACGCTGCCCAGGTCCCCCCCATGGTCACAGAGCCCACACAACTAAGGCCGCACTTCAGTGCTGCTCACACGGCCAGCCTTTCCAGCTATCTTCACAACCCACATCTGTCCACACTGCCCCAGTGCTGTAGCGACCAACATCTATACCATCTGCAGTGTAGACAGCCAAACCTGGTCTACACGATCCACCCCGGGCCCCATCTCCTGAACCCACTTGCCTGGGCTTCACTGGCTCCTTCACTTGCAAGGAGGGTCGGGGCCCACGGAACCCCCACTATACACAGCAGAAGAACCCCAGACCGAGGGGAGCAGCTGGCTTGGAGCCCCTCCAAATACAGCCTTCGGGCACAGCCCCAGTGGGGGCTCCTGCCAGCCCTCAGTGCTGACAGGCTGATTAGGGGGTGGGGGATCCGCTGGGACTGTGCCCCCCGCCTCGAGCAGCTGCAACTGGGGGGGGGTGCAGCACAAAGGGAGAGGGCCCCTGTTGAGGGCATCTGTCCCTCTGTCATCTGTCTGCCTTGGTGACCCTTTCAAGCAACTAGACGGGTCCTTCCCTGGTGGGTCCCAGCCAACAGACTGTGACCCCCAGTAAACACACACGGATCGCCAACTCCGTGCCAGACCTGGGGGAACCCCCAGACACACGATAGCACTGGGACTTGGATGGGCAGCTTACACCTGGGGGCGCTGAAGCTGAGAAGCGCTGGTGGCATGACCCAGAGAAGTCACAGCAGCTCAGGAAGAGAGCTGCCCTGGGTTCCTCCACAAGCCCCACTCCCAGCCCTGGGCACAAGTCGGCCTGGGTCACGGTAACCCCCACCCGAGTAGGGAGACCACAGTCCCTGTGCTGCTTCTCAGGTGAGGGGCGCCCAGACCCACAGGCACAGCAATGCCAGAGCTGGGAGCCACCCAGCCAACCCCAACCATGGGCCCCAAGCTCAGCCCTCCCCACCCACTAACCAGAGCAGGCCAGGCCCAGACGGTGACTGTGAGCATCCCACAGCGGTCGCTCAGCACGCAGCAGCCCCAACTTCCAGGGAAGGGTGGAGGTTCAGAGGTCAGAGCCAGTGCCGACCTCCAGGGGAGGGGTCACTATGGCAAGTAAAATCTGGGCTAGAGACGATCCCAGGGTGCAGAGCCCAGGGCTGACCAAGGGGTGCAGGGGAAGGAGTGTGGATAAGAAGAGGCCTGAGCCCTGGGGAAGGAGTGGGAAGAGGGGGACGGAGGGTCAGGGAGCCAGGCTTTGACAGACCCACAGGGTGAACAATAAGGCAGGCCCAGGTGACACCCCAGAGCACCAAGACTCTGTTGTGAATATTTTCAGAGACATCAAAGTGGCGAAGGTCGAGAAAAGAAGTTGGGGTAAGCAAAGGAACCCCAGAGAGGAGTTCTGTGGGCAGAGACGAGGCAGAGGCCAGAGGAAGGTCAAGAGCACATGCTCTGGAGCTGGGAGACAGCTGTCAAAGACCGATCCTCAAAAGTGAATCACAGCTACCACCCGCCCCGGCAATGCCACTCCTGGGTCTACAGCAAGACAATCGAGACAGGTGTTCAAACAAAACCATGCACGCACGCGACTGTGCACGGCAGCCTCGGTCCCAACCGCCAAAAGGTGGAAATAACCCTGGTGTCCATCAAGTGACACTAGGACAAAAATTATGTGGGGTCTGTCCACACAGTGGTGTGCTGTCCAGCATTCTGACACACACAGAGCAACACGGGTGAACCTGGAAACCAGGATGCTACAGGAAAGAAGCCAGGCACCAAGAGCCACACGCTCCATGAAATGTCCTGATTGGGAAAATCCAGACACAGAAAGCAGCCTGATGATTGCAGAAAGGGAATGAAGAGGGACTGCAGATGGCTACGGGGTTTACCACTGGGGTTAGGAAATGTCTTGGGGGACTAGACAGATGCGGTCAATGCACGACATCTTGAGTCCCCTCCCTGCTCCTGAAATGTTCACTTTAAAATGGTTCATTGGGCCTTTTTTTCTTTCTTTCTTTCTTTCTTTCTTTTTGGTAACAGAGATGGGATCCACAGAAGCCTTACCATGCATCTATATCCCCAGTCCTTTTTAGCTTTTATTCTGAGATGGGGGTCTTGCTAAACTGCCGAGGGTCTCCATACATTGCTGAGGCTGACCTTGAACTTGGGATCCTTCAGCCTCTGCCTCCTATATCGCTAGGGTGACAGGCGTGCGCCACCATGCCCTGCCTAATAAGGTTCCTTCAACTCCCCCCGACACCAAAAAAAAAAAAAAAAAAACTGGACATGAAGAGACACACAAAGGTTGAAGGAAATCACAGTCCGACAAATCCAAACCCAACAGCCCTCAGCAGAGCCATGGCTACCCCTAGACCAGGTCGTGGGGAAGGTGTGCTCACTGCTGTAAGAACGAGAGAACGATCATTCCTGACCACCCTAGCTGCCGTCTAGAGAAGGGTCAGGAATAAGAGGGAGCCTGGACACAGCGGTGGCCTTGGCTATGTGAGAGGTGCCAGGCCCCGAGAGATAGGGGGTGACAAGCCGTCTTCAGGGAGGGGAAAGGCGGGTCCCAGAAGGTGAGCCGTCCCCGTGCGGCCAGTGGGAAGTCTCTTCTTTGACTTTCCCAGTGAGAGGGACGGTCACACTGTCCGGAGGGTCTGGGACCTTAAAGAGACAGGAAGGTGGTCCCCCAGAAGGGAGCTCAATTCTGGAACAGGAGGGAAGGGCAGGGTCCAGGATGACACCCCAAGCTCAGAAGCGGGCATCCTGGCAGTGAGCAGAGGGGCCTGTGACACAGAGGGCCACCCTAGCTGCCCCGACTGTGACCGTGCTCAGGGCTTGGTGCTTTTTAATTTGTGCTCCCTGGCAAGAACCTAGGGGCGGATGGCCGAAGACCTCTGGGCCTCAGGCCCCAGGCACGGCTCTGAAAGGCCCTGTGAGGGCTCCCGGGGCTGGACACCCCCCTTCCCCGTGGAGGGCACAGGTGTGACAGTAGCCCCCAGAAGGCAAGCGCCCAGAGTCCCTTCCCCTGGAAGCCTTCTCTGCTCAATACCCAGCCTCTGCAGAGACTTCTGGTCAACCCAGGGATCTGTGGGGGCAGCTGCTCACCCACAGGACTGGGGATCCCCAAAGTCAAACCGTGGATGAATTCATAAGCAGCCAACAACTCAACTGTCCTCCCAAGTGGCACAGCAGCCCCATCACCTCCTGGAGCATCCTGTAATACTCACTTACAGACAGATTTCTGGAAAGACAGACAGGCCCACACTTCACCTCCACAGAACCTGGAAGCCCAGCTCTGGTGAGCAGAGGGCTCTCGGGGACATGAGACAGAAGGAAAGTCCAGGTAGGAAATGTTTATGGGGGCAACACACTCCCCAAGAGTTTTAGTAAGGGCTTTGGCCTCCACCTTCCCCCACCTGAGTCCAAAGGGCTCGAACAATGGCCTGTCTTCTAGCCTGGCATTTGGCAAGAGAGCAGTCAACAGGACCAGCCTGCGTTTGGTGGCTGAGGTCACGAGGGGGATGGAAGGCCACAGGTCACCCAGGGTGGACATTAGCTCTGTCAATCCCTCCCCTTCTCCGGGTCTCGGTTTGTTCTTCATGGGAAGGACTCAGAGAGCCCTCTGCCATCTGCAATTCCAAGATAGTCCTGAGCCCTGGAACATTTCCCGTTCAATAAGAGCCTGTTGAGGCCTGTTTCTCAGAGTAGGGAAATAAGAGGCTGCTCAGGTCACCCAGCAAGTGGGTGACCCCCCCACTTCAATCCATGCCAGCCTGGCCCACGCCCAGTGCGGTCACTCTAGGCCAGAGACACTCTCTGGGACAAGACATCTCCTAGGATCCTGGGGCCAGGGGTCTCCCTCCTACTAAGGGAGGACCCAGCCTGGCCCCGGGCCTCTTCCTGTGGGGCTTCCGGATCTGAGCTGAAATCGGGTTTGGCCACCTGCCTCCCCGAGCAGCTCCCCTGTCTCAAGTCTCTTTTCCTCGTCCAACCAGGACATCTTTTTGAGAATTAAATGAGATAATGTTCGGGAAAGCACTGAGCACAGCGCCTGGCACAAGCAGATGCGGGGTAAACAGTCATTTTCATTATTGTATTTGGGTGCCAAATCTCAGGGAGACGTCGCGCCACTTCCTGAGAAGTAAAGGGCGCCCAGTGACACCGCGGTGTACTGAATCCACCATCGAGCATGTGCTGTGCCGGAGCCCCCAAAAATATCCTGATGGTGGCCAGGAGCCCAGGGAGAGGCAGGCGGCAGGCCAGCGCGTCACAGTGAGCCATCAAAAAAAAAAAAAAAAAAAAACACAGGCCACCTCTAGGGGGACGTGCCTGGCTGGTGGCCTAGGGAGGGGATCTGGAGGAGTAAACCCAACCTCACCTCCCGTGACTGCAGCTAATGGAGAAACTCAAAAGTCCCTGGACCCCTTAGACTCTGGGCAGGGATGCTGGGAAATAAGCATGAGGTCACCCCGCAAGTGGGTGACCCCCACTTAGATCCATGCCATCCTGGCCCACGCCCAAGTCCTCGGTGAAGCGGGGCAGCAGCTCCCTGTCCCTGAAGTCAGCCACGAAGACCCCCAGTAGGATGAGAAGTCTCCCCTCCCCACCCCCGCCATGAGGCAGGGACATCCCACCTGACTCCCTATGGTGGGGGGGTGGGATATGGAGGTCTGAAAATACCCCCCACCCTGCCCGCCCGAGAAGAAACCTCAAGAAGATGCATTAACGTGGAAAGATGTCCCACCTCTGAACCAAGAGAAAGACACTCCCCTGTTAGACCTCCCTGTCTGCAAACTGGGAGGTGGGCCGTGGCAGAGGCATACACACAAACCCCAAACCAGCACCACCCCATTGGAGGGCACAGTGGTAACAGCTCTCAAAGTCACAAAGGCACGGCCCCTCCAACCTGGCTTTTCCAGAACTTTCTGTCGGGACTGCCCAGGCACCAGGACCTAAGTGTCACATTATTGCAGCAGCAGTATGTTAACAATAGCCTCCCCGCCAGGCTGGATAGAGACCTAGAAGTGAGTACATCACAGTGAGGCAGGTTAACCAAACGGAAATTCAGCCTCTTCCGGAAATACCAGTCCGATTTTTAAAGCCACTTTGCTGATTGCTGTAATCATAAAAGGCGTTGTCTCCCACACCCTCCCCTTGTCCCAGGGCTGCCTGAGAACTGATTGCTCCCAGCAGCCCCACAGGGAAAGGGCCATTACTATCTCCACGACACAGAGCAGCTGGGTCATCTGCCCAAGGACAGACAGATGGTAAGTGGCACCGACCAACAAACAGAACCCCAATGGTATGTGTCTCCAAGGTAGATTGCCCGAAAAGAACATTTTTCTTTTTTTTTTTTTTTTTAAGACTGTTTTCCCCCAGTGCTAGGGATGAAACCCAGGACCTTGCACAAGCTAGGCAAGTGCTCTACTCTACCGCTGAGCTACGCCCCCAGCCCTTTTTATTTTTATTTATTATTATTTTTTTATGATCATGTACACTGTTTATTTTTGTTTCCGATATTTAAATAATGTCATGCTTTTTGTGAATTGCTTTCTTTTGATTTTCCTTTGTGTTAATTTTTTTTTTTTATTAGCTGCTCATGACAATACAATGATCTTTGTTTTTAGACAGTGTCTCGCTAAGTTGCCCAGCCTGGCCTCCAAACTTGGAATCCTCCTGCCTCAGTCTCCCGAGCAGTTGGGATTACAGGAGCGGGCCACCCACACCTGGCTACTCTATTTTTCTTTGAAGAAGAAAATGTCAAGATACAGGGTGGTATTTCCAGGTAAGACGCTGTGTTGTGGGTCGACAAAAGATATGCCCACCTGGAAACTGTGAACGTGACCTGATGTAGGCAAAGGATTTTTTTTGCAAATGTAAATAACTTAAAGGTCCGGAGATGAACTCCCCAGAATTAGAATGGTTCTTAAATCCAACCCAAGCATCTTTCTAAGAGAAGGAAGGATAGTCTAAGGAGAAAGCCACGAAGCTACAAGCCAAGGGTCATCGCGGACGGCCAGCAGACACTAAAAGCCAGGAGAGACCCAGAACAACTGTCTCTCAGAGGCGACAGAAGGAACCAACACTGTCCACACCAGGATCCTAAACTTCGGGCCACCAAAACTGGAAGGCACATTTGCACAAGTTCTTGAGCATCCTTCATCCCCAAATCCAAAATCTCAAATGCTCAAACCTCCAACATTTTTGAACCCTGACATGACACTGCAGGTGGAAAATTCCACACCATGAAACTTTGCTAAATCATAATAAAATTATTGAAGATATTATGTAAACCTACTTTCGGGTGATGCGCCTGAGACGTACATGAAACACGTCGACGCAGGCTTAGATTTTGGGTCCCTTCCCCAAGACATCTCATTATGTATATGAATATATTACAAAAACTTTTTTTAAAAAAACTGAAATACTTCTCATCCCAGCATTTCAGATAAGAGATGTTCAACTTGTTCTGTTTTTGTTTTTAATATCTTTTTAATTTTTTACTTGTAGCTGGACACAATACCTTTATTTATTTACGAGGATCGAACCCGGGACCTCGCACGTGCTAGGCGAGGGCTCTACCGCTGAGCCACCACCACCCCAGCCCTCAACTTGTTCTGTTTTGAGCCCCCAGGGTGGCGTCATGGCTGACACAGCCACAGGAAAACTGACACAGGGTCGAGAGTGCTCCTGCTGTCACTGCCTGGACCTGGCTGACTGTCCCTCCAGACTCCTGCCCCTGGATCCTTCCCCCTCCCCCAGACACAACATCAGGCGTGTGAATTTGTTCAGCCCATTTTTCTCTCCTGTTCCCATTTCACAGGTGACACACTAAAGCTCAGCCTCAAGCCACAGCCCCCAGGGCTCCCGCACCCCACCCCGGCCCTGTCCTCCCAATTTCCTCCCTGTCTACCCTAGCTCCATTTGGGGTGTCCTCACCTAGCTACAGCTGGCTCTGAGGCCACCAGGAGGCAACAGGGTCGGGACAAGCCCAGAGCCTGGTCATCGGGTCCTGGTGCCACAGGGCCAGGGCATCTGCTGTGGGGTCAGAGCCAAGACCCCTGAATGGACGGAGCCCTGCTCATCAGACCCAGGCCAGCTCGCGCCCAGCAGAGGAAAGGAAGAGGGCAAGCATCAGGGTGTCAGTCCTCTGTCACTGCATCCCCAGAGCGGGGCTTGGGTCATGCTAAGACTGCGGCACAGGTTCCTGGGGACGCTCCCTGAGATGATCCTCAAATCTCCCATGGCCCACGGAGGGACCTGGCTGCTCTGTCTGGCAGGTGCTCTTGACAGCTTGAGACCCAGCGGGGTACAGGGATGGCGTGGCTGAGCCTCCGGCCACACAGCAGAGAGGCGCAGGGAGGAGAGGAAGCCGCCCTGCCCTGCCCTGTCCTGCCCTGCCCACGGAGCCAAGGCACTCAGGGGCGGAGGCTGGTGCCCATGTCACAAATGGAGAAACTGAAGCTTGAAGAGCAAGAACACTAGGGGGGGTCTTTATCACCTCCCCCCAGAATCAGGGCATCAGAGTCTTCCTAAGTAGGAGCCCAGTTCTTCTCAAATCGTTCCTTCGGGGACGACAGGGTGGCCGAACAGGAGAGAGGCACAGTGATGCGGGTCTCCCAGAAGATCCGGGGGGTGACCCTCCTCAGGACAAAGGATCTTCATCTGAAGACCGTGAAGAAGCCGGCGATTCTCCCTCTGAGAGGTCAAAGGCACCAGAGAAGCAAAGAGGCTATCTGGAGAAGTGGTGGGTGCTCCCCCTTGGGAATCCAAGTGGGGGGCTCACTCTGCCCTAAGAGGAAGCTGGACTCACCCCCTAAATTCCACAGCCTCAAAGGAATGGGACCTGCCCGGGGGGCCTGGGAGCTTGGCGGCAGCAGAGAATGGCTACTGGGCAAGATTAGAAACTGAACTCCCAGACGCCCCCTCCAAACCCAGAATTCTAGGAATGGAGCCAGGGGACCTTCGAAATTGCTAGTGGGATCTGAGAAAGGAGGTATCTAGGCAAGGAGTCAGCACCCCTCCTGGTGCTAAGATGCTCCAGTTGTGCAGTTCAGGTTGCCTGTCTCAAAGCCGCTAAAACTCTACAAAGAATCCATGATGCAGGAACTTCAGTGGCTCGGCGCGCATTCAAAGACTCCACAACTTAGGATTCTGTGATCCAGAGACTCGGTGACTCAGCCCGCAACCCATATGCAAAGAAGACGGGATGAGAGCCGTGGGTCCATCAGGCATGGGGACACCACACAGTCAGGGGACACAGTGGCATGGATGGGAAGGAAGGAAAGAAGGGAGGAGGGAAATTAGCATGCTTATATGCCTCCTTCACATACCAACATTTGCACAACAGCCCTGAGAAAATCCAGAAAGTTCTCTAATGATGGTCCCCTCAAGAACACGAAGCTTTTCTTGGAGGAGGGGGGGGAGTAAGACACAGAATTTGAGAAGGAGAGGTTCACTTTCCACCCTGCCGATGGTTAGATACTTAACCAGGAGCATGCAACCCTCTTGCAATTACAAACTGTAATAAGTGACACAGGATTATGGGCACGTCTGTGATTCTCCCTGAGTTGGTTTACTTGTCCATTGGAACCTCCCTCACCCACCGAGACACCAGCCCCATGAGGGCTGGGGGGGGGGGGGTCTTGTGCACTGCCACATCCCCTGACTCCTGGCCGAGGACGAAGCACACAGCAAGATCTCAAGAGCTATTTGTTGTAAACATAAATGATGCAGAGATGTGACCTCCTTGGGCCCCACAGCACAGACATGTGATAAGGCAAGACCCCTAGGATTCTCTGGGAAGGGAAGGGAGAGGCCGGAAAGAACAGAAATGCCCTGTAAGAGGGGTGTGTTCCCTGAGTTTGCTGCACCCCAGCCCCACCTAGGCCCTATTTCTATATGGCTGAAGCCAGGATCTCTCCAAAGCCCCACCAATGAGCATTCGTCACCTGCCTCAGGACTCCAGCACCCCCGAAGCCCCAGGTGTCCACCCTGTCTCTGCCCTCCATGTGACCCATGAGGTCCCCACCCCCCCACCCCGCTCCCTGGGCGATGCCAAGCCCCCCTGAGCCCTCTACAGCTCCATACAAGCCTGGAGTGGGAGTCTGGCCTTGGCCTGGAACCAGGAGCCCAGAGGCAGAGGGTCGGGGCAGGGGGTGGCGCTGCTGCTGTCACCCAAAACGCCAGCTGCTGGCAGCGATTTATTTTTGCTTTAAGTGCTGGAGAATTGCAGGGCTGCAGCCGCCAGCTCAGGGGGGCCCAAGCTGCAGCTGGAAGGAGGAGGAGGTGGGGTGAGGGGCCCGCCCCGGACCTACAGCTCCTTCTCAACCTCCCTGGCCCCAGTCTTTCAGCCTCCTTGACTCCCGGTCACACACCAGCCAGCACCTCCCTGTCTCCACACGCTACCCCACTTCAAGTCTCCAAACAGCTGCAAGGAGGCCGAGCAGGGTGAAGTTCCTACCTTGCTTCTCATGAGCTGTGCAACCTTGGGCTGTGGCTCTCCCTCTCTGGCCTCGGGGTGCTCCAGATTTCACAAGGGAGGTGTCATGTCACACATACACTCCCCAGGATACCCATTCAGGGGTGGGAACATGGAGAGCTGCAAATGGCTCTAGTTCTCCCATTTCCTGGTCTGTCTTCTGTGTCCAGGTGAACTCCAGGAGCTGGTGACCTGTCCCTGCACACCTGGCTGAACTGAGCTAAGTGGCTCACCACTAAGTGGCTCATGTTGGAAACACAAGCCCTGTCTTTTCAGAGGCCACCAAATAGGAACTAACCAGTGTGCATCCGGGTCTCTTGACAACCAGGAAGCTGCTAACGTTGATCAGTGCCCCAATTTTAAAAAATCAATATACACATATGATGTACATATACGTGTGCGCGCGCACGCGCGCGCATGTGAACTTGGGTGGTGTGTCCAAAAAGAGGCTGGAAAAGAGAAGTCAAGTGCACTGACACAAAACACACCCAGCCAGAAGTGTGAAAATGCTGATCTGGGCCAGGAATGGAGACCTCCCCCCACAACCCCACCTCCTGAGGCCTCCGTACATTTTTATGATTTGTACGGAAGGAAGCTAAGATTCACTAATTAAAAAAGGAAAAAAAATCGGCTGAAGGTTGAGCGGTCCGCCTCCCCAGGCCTCAGTGCACTTAGATCTGCAATGGGAACGGCCTCGGCCCCTTCTTGCAGGGTTGGGGCAGGGACACGGTGAGCTGGAAGCAGGCCAGGTGCCGGGGACGTGATGAAGCTCAGAACTTGCAGCCAGTGAGGGCACCGATACAAAGAATTCAGTCCAGAAGAGAAGCCTGACATAAACCCAGCTCCCTCTCCCTGGAGCCGAACAGACGGCAGGCCAGAGGCCCGGAGAGAAGGCCTGAATCTCCGCTCTGCCCTGGACAAGTCTATCATTCTGGAGCAGTGATGTCATCCTTCTGAGGCTCAGTCTTCTCCTCTGCAGAAAATGGGCAGCAATTCTAGCTACCATGGCTCCTGGGCATTTGCGGGGTGTTAGGCATGATGCATGTCTGAAGCAGCCCATTCCACCCGATGTGTTTACTGAGCACCTACTATACACGGGAGGGCAGGCCCTGGGGATAGAGCTGAGGGGGAACGGCAGAGTCGAGGAGTCTGTATCCCCAGGGGAGGCAGACAACAAACAAGACAAAATGTATTGAAGCAGGAGGCATTAAGAGAAAAGCAGAGCAGGAGGCAGGGAATATGGGGTGAAGGAGGCCAGTCAGGGAGGCCTTAGAGAGGAGGTAGCATTTGGACTAGACCTGAAGGGCAGGAAGAAGTAGAGATCTGGAAAAGAGTGGCCCAGGCAGGGAGAACAGCATAGGCCATGGCCCTGAGGTAGGTGTGAACCTCGTCTGTTGGAGGCTCAGCAAGATCAAGCGGAAGGAAAAAGGGTGGTGGGAGGAGCCAAGCTGGGATGGAGGAAAGGCCCTGACACCCAGAGGTCATCAAGAACATAGTAGGTGCTCAAGTAACCATGTTCTGGTGGAAGCCTCTCTGCTCCATACCATTTCTACCATTTCTTGTTTGCTCCTTGACCCCTGCCCGAGCCTGAGTCCTCCAAGGAAGCCCAGGCCACCGGTGAAGGGTGCAGAGGGGCTTCTGCTGCCCAAGGCCTGCAGGAGAGGTTGGGAGCTTTTCCAGGCAGGATTCGGGAGGCTGTGCTCCACCAACTCGAGGAGCAGCCTTAAGGCCTAGCCAGGGCAGAACTGCTCCCTGGGGCACCAAGAGGGGCACTCCAGCTCCTGGTTAGCCATGCCACAGATGGCTCCAGGGCTCCAGTGCCACAGGGCGGGGGGCTAAGGAGGGGGCCCGGGGCCAGGATCTGCAAGGTCCTCGCACCCTCATTTCTGCTGAGACCACTCCCCCTGGCCCTCAGAGCTCACACACCAAAGCTCACATTTCTACTTCCCCATCCCAGGTAATCCCAGGGGCCTTCCTGTGGCTGGGGCCTCAGATCCACTGCACAGTCAAGAAACCAAGGCCCAGAGAAGCGAGGCCCAGAGAAGTGCATCTCCCTCACCCCACCTCCTCCCTGGCACTACTTCCCTCGAGTCTCCCTCCCACATGGTGAGAGCCACTCATTCAACAGCCATGTATGAAGCACTTCTGGGCATGCTGGACACACTGCACAGGGGACCACGGGGCACTTCACCCCCAGAGCACATGCCTCCACAGTTGGTGCCAGTCCAGCCAAGCCAGAGTCACTGAAGCATCTTTGGACATTTACTGAGCACCTACTACATGCCAGGCCTTCACTAGGTCCTGAGGATGAAGCTCTCTGGGAACTGGAAGGGCAGGCCCCCAGGGCCTGTGTGGGACCTTTCTCGGGGAGCAGGTAGCTAAAGCCAGCCTGGTCCATAAATACCCCTGGGTGGGGTGTCTGCTGAGCAAGGAAGAGTAAGGTCAGTGCCTAGGAAAGTTCCAGGACTCTGGGTCAGACGCTCACAGCTTATGGCCCCTCCAGAGCCTCCTCAGCCTCCAATCCCATCTGTAGAATGAAGCTAATGCCACCCTCTGCACTGGCAAGCCATTAGGAAATTAAATCAACTAGCAGAACGCTGGGCCCTCAGCCAGTGTGCCCAGTAAGGGCTCTGGTCCTGCCTGAGGCCTGGCTCCTCCGGAAAACCCACCTGCCCCCACCCAGTCCCCCCACCCCCAACCCCATGGCTCCTCTTGAAGCCTCCGGCAGCCCTGCCCGCGGCCCAGTTTCCAGGCGGCTAGCTTTCATCTGCAGCCTTTCCCTCTGCAGGCTCCCTACCACACTGCCAATCCCCCACAGCAGCCTCTGTGGGGCCGAGCCCACGCCCACCACACCTTCCGCACGGCCGGCCCAGCCTCCACCCCTCCTGCTGCCCACAAGCTGCCCCCCTCCCAGCCTCTCCCTGGTGCCAGCCGTGGCAGGGCTCCAGCAGCAGGCCCCAGGGGACAGGCAGGTGTGCCCATGTGTCACTCACAGGAAAGCCCTGGCCAAGTCTCAGCCACAGGCACCAGGTGCACCTGTCAAAGGGAGGGCCCAGCCCAGAGTTCCTGGGCACCCAGGGGCTGAGGGGACCACTGGGCCAGCATAGAGGTGCAGCAGCAGCCCCTGCCTGCAGGCCTAGCAAGGACCATAAGGGTTACTAGGAGTGACAATACAGTCACTTTCACCCCCCCACCTTGTGCCAAGGCCTCCAGGTACCATGCATGGTGTTGCCAACTGTGGCCCAGGGCACCAGAGGCCTGGCCAGAGAAGAGGAAATGGCACACAGGCCGGCTGGCCCAGTGCTGTATGCAGCACTGCAGGGTGCTGCTGTCCCCGATCCTGGGGTTACTATTATCACCGCTGTTGTTATTATTTCACTGCTTTGGGGCCACCTAGTGTCACCCCGTCCCTCTTGGATCAGACTTGGGGACAGGGATATGGTAGCCCCCGGGCAGGAAGGCTGGCAGGGCAGCCCCAGGCCAGGAGAGAGCTACCTGAAGGTTTGTTTCAACCCAACCTGCTGCAAGGCTTTGGGCAACAGCTTCTCCAGCACAGCTCAGCCCCTGGAACATCCCTCCACCAGGTATCTACCTGGAGGGACCCCTGCCTCAGTCACCAGGTGGCCCTGTGGAGATCTGACATGGCAATCGGGCACAGCCAGCATCCAGAGATAGCCAGACAACCCTGTCCCCTTCCCCAAGAGAAGACTCTTTCTCTTCCGAGCGGAGGAAGGAGCTCAACTATGCTCTCACCAGGGAGGGGAACAAGGAGGTGATCTGAAACTTGGGTTTCACTTCTTCTAGGCTTGGGCCAACTCTCAACATCTAGAGAGCGCCTACTGTATGTGCACAGCAGTGCCCTAGAGGAGAAGAGAGCCCTTCCTTGTGGTCCAGCACACTGGAGCCTACCTCCCTGTGGGCAAGGATGCTCGAGCTCCTCCCCCTCACACCCTGCTCTCTCTCAAGAGGCCTGGCCCCACCTGATGCCAGCCCTCCCAGGGTACCCCCCCTCCCCCGCAGCCAACCTGAGGTCCCCTAGCTGTTGGGAGGGGCCACCAGAAAACTGCGATATAGACTATAATGAGAAGTCTCTTTGGAGGTCCCTGGCAGACAAGGAGGGGGCTCTTCTGAGACTACAAGAGGGAGCACTCCTCCAGAAGACCCCAAGTCTCTGGTGCTGAGCTGTCTCTCTCCTGCCACATGGCGGCGGTCCAGGGTGGAGCTTCGAGTGAGAAAAGGGCTGTCAACGTGCAACCTAGCGCAAAGTGAGGCTGGGGTCCGGTCCCGGGTGGGGGGGTCAGCACCCAGGGGCTGGCCTTTGCTGGCACCTCAGGGAGGGAGCCAAGGGTAGGCCGGAGGCTAACGCCTTCTGGGTTCGCACCTTCGAGGAGGCGGCTGCCGATTTCAGCGGCGTGTGGGCGCCTTGGCGCTCCCGGGAGACAGAGCCTAAGAACCCCGGTTCGGAGACGCCGATGTAGGGGAGCAGGAGGTCCCCCAGCACTTTATAGCAAGGCTCAGACTTGGGCACAGGGGAGTGAAGAAGAAACTAGAAATGGCCCCAGGCAGCACCACACTCCTGGATGGGTACGCCCCCTGGGAAACGGGAAGGGGATGGCTCCAAGTCTCCACAAGTCCGGGCTGCAGGGAGGTAGAACCTCCCAGAAGGGGAGGCCACCACCAAAGAAATACTTTCCTGTGACCCCATTCGTAACACAGGTTTTTAAGACACTCACATGACATGTGCACAGAGGCACAGACACCGCCAAGGCCTCCAATCGCATTGGAAGACCCCCCCTCCCAAAGCGCTTCCCAACCCAGTTGTCACTTGCCTTGAGCCGCTGAATCCCCTTCCAGCTCTCCCCCCCCCCCCCCGACCAGGGCACTTAGAGCAAGCATGCACACCCAGGATGGACCCTCAGCCCTGAAGCCCGGCGGGCTTCTCCAAAAGCAGAACGAACCTCTGGCTGAGAACCATTTCCAGAATGTTTTTACTCCATGAGAGCACAAGAGACGGAAAGAGAAACCACTTCAAGGACCCCGCTGGTATCCAGCTGGGAACGCCCCAGAGGCCAGCTCCTAAATCCCACGCGCCCTCTCAGTGGCCCCACCTTGACGGTGGGGTCTCTAGGAAGGTCACGCCTGGAGAGACCAAAGCCGCGCGCCAAAGTAGCTCCTCCAGCTCCTTTCTGAGCCCCCCCACCTCATGCAAACCGGCCAGAGGGGGGCCGAGGCTCCTCAAAGTTTTCCCGAGCGCCCCCCGGGACGAAGGTTAGCCCGGAGCAAAGTTCCCTGGTGGCGGTAGCCCGGAGACATGGCAGAGGAAGAAAAGCTCGCAGTCAGCATTTCCTCCGATGGTTCACCAAGGGAGGAAAAAAAAAAAGATGAAAAACGAGAGCGAGGAAGAACCCTCCTGCCCCACCTTCCCTGTTGCTGCACCGCCTCGTGCGCACACCGGGCCGGGAAGGCGGCCTGCGGGGAGCTGGGGGCCGGGTTCCTGGGGGGGTCCGTGCGCCTGCGGCCACACACTTACCTCGGTCAGTAGCCCGGGCGCGGCGCGCTCCGCGTCCTCCGAGCTCTGGGCGGCCGTTCCTGGCCCCGGCTGCCGCTGCGCTGGCTGCATCGCCGCCGCCGCCGCCGCCGCCTCCTCCTCCTCCTCCTCAGGGTAGCCCCCGGGGGTGCTCCATGCCGAGGGGCGCGTCCGTCCCTGACGCGGATCGCCGGGGTCTAGCCACGGGTCGGGGGCGCGCGCCTGGACGGCGCCCCCGGCCGCGGGGCGCTCGCTCGGGCCAGCGCAGCTGGCGACGGTCCCTCAGTCCCGCTGTGAGCGCGGCCGGTCCACCCCCTCCCCCGCCGGCTGTTATCTGATCTCGGGCAGGGCCGGGCGCGCTCCCCTACGCCCCGGGAGTCCGGCACCTCCCGCGGGCTTCAGCCGCGCCAGGCCCCCCTCCCCCGGCTACCGTTCCCAGGGAGGCGGTCGCAGCGGCGGCAGCGGCGGCGTGGCCCGGGGAAGACGGGGAGCGAGGAATGGAGGCGAGGAGGCGGCGGGAGGCAGAAGCTCGGCGCGCACCCAGCTCCGCGCCCCGCTGCCACCGTTGCCCAGCTCGGCAACTCGTCTAACTCTCCGCCCAGAGCACGCCCGCCCTGCACCGCGGTGCTGCTGCTGCTGCTGCTGCTGCCCCCGCCCACCACGGCCCTGGCCTGGCCCTGCGCCCCCCTCGTAGCCCCAGGATGCCCCCCCTCACACACACACACACACTCCGCCAGCCACTTGCGCACTGGGACGCGCGCGCGCGCGCACACATACACACACACACACAGGCACATCCTCCCGGGGACACGCGCACCACACACAGGTGCATGGCGAGCATACACACACAGGCATGCATACACAGACAGGGGAATCTTGAACAGGAGCGCACACAGCCAGACACACAAGCCCAGGCATCGCGTCCACACACGTGAAACATATGTCCTGACATGCGTGATGGTCGCAGGTACACAGGTGCATACACACTTGCACGTGCACACAAATGGCAGTGTCTACACATGTGCACCCATACACATAGCTAAACTCGTGCACTCTTCACATAATCCTTTCGCTTTGCACACCAAGCACACACATTCACGCACATACCACCACCACCTCCCCTTAATGGCATATCTCCCCTCCCCATCCTGTGCTCAGTTTGGCTTCTCCCATTTCCTGCTTTCTCCTCTGTGTTCCTCCCCCCTGCCCTCTCTGGGCCGACTTGACCGTGGTGTGACCCCCTCCTCTTACCCACCCCTGTCTGGGAGGCTCAGGCTTCCTCCTCAACCTGTCCCCAGGCGCCCTGCCCTCTCAGCCTCCTGGGGCCTATTGTCTGAGCCTCACATCTCTCTGCCTCCTGCAGGGCCCAGGCCTTTCATCCTGGCAGACAGACCAGCCTGGCTGGGCCCTGACCCAGGGAAACCCCATTTTATCACTGGCCTGAACCCCAGCTCAGCCCAGGGGCCAGAGAATTGGGCTGGGGAGGCAGGGTCTATGCCCAGAGCACAAATCTCAAAGGGCTCCTAGGCCCCCCTCAGCCTCCAGCTTCCCCTTTAATGTGAAATATAATTATGTGTCTGCACAGCGGGGAGACTGGCTGCAGGATTCTAACCAAGGAGGACGGCTCTCTGGCCTCCGCCCAGATTGCTGGCAGGCAGCTCAGTGCAGAGCCGTCTGCAGGCTCCCCCAGCCCAGGGCTGTGACCCAGGCTCTTCACCCAAGGCCCCACAGTCATCTGGAGCACTCACCATCCTCAGGCTGTGCTGTGTTTGAAAATCCCACTTCTTCCACTGACAAGTTGGAGGCAAGTCACTTGCCACTCAGGGCTTCAGTTTCCCTAGGGTCAAGCCAAGATCCGGGGAATCCCTGTCTTATGGAGCTGGAGCAAGGGCTAAAGGAGATCAGTATACATAAAGTGCTCAGCATGGTTCTGGGCTGGGTAAAATGGGCTGAGGTCATTGGGGGCTCAGCTCTGTGCAAAGGACCTGACTAGCTTTACACCATCCCTTTGACCCTCTGGGGTAGATACCCTCATTGCCACATTTTACAAATAAAGAAACTGAGACCCTGCCTTACCAGTGGAGAGAAAAGAGATATCCTGGAGGACTTGGCCCCAACACCCCCACACCTGCCCTGGACAACCACACCATGTCCTGGCTTCCTCCTCCTCCTCCTGGGACACCAGACTCTCAAGAGACCAAAAGCTCTCAGGAAGTTTTCCCTTCTCCTTCCAAGTGTCCAAGGAAGGAAACAACTCAGTTCCTACCCTTCCCTGCCCCAA
Source organism: Ictidomys tridecemlineatus (assembly GCF_052094955.1). Classification (NCBI taxonomy): domain Eukaryota; kingdom Metazoa; phylum Chordata; class Mammalia; order Rodentia; family Sciuridae; genus Ictidomys; species Ictidomys tridecemlineatus. The sequence continues at coordinate 64,116,887 of NC_135479.1, read as the reverse complement.
TGTCCAGAAGAGGGCCAAAGGTTGGGGGGCAAAAGAAAAAGCCCTCAAAGTTCCTCATTCGAATTCTAGAAGACTACCCAACTATCCCAGGGGAATCAGGCCTAAGTCACCCCTCTGCAAGGGTCCCACTGTGGGTGCCCATAGCCTCCCCTTGGCTGGGGGGTAAGAAAATGAGCAGACACACTCTAGGGGCTCCTCTGGGTCTAGGATTCTGATAACTCCTGGGACCGGGGGTGAGTCTAGGATGTCATCAAGCCTCGATAATCAATATGCATGAACGCACACCTCCGCGCGCCCGAGCGTGCACACATACACACACGCACACCCCTCCCACCCAGTCGTTCTCCAAGATGGCCCATGGGAGGCGGGGGGGGGTCTTCTTCCTGGGCCCCCTTTTCAGATTCATTTCACAGAAAGAGCAAGTGTCTTGCCCAAGGTCAGCCAGCAGGGAATGCCCCAGGAGAGAAGCAAACCAAATGGTCCAGGTCACTGCCTTTAGTTCTCACACCTTACCCTCCCAACCCACTTGCAAGGTTGGAGTTCAATTCTTAATCACCCCAGGCTGTTGTGGGTCCTCTGCCAGGGTTAGGGGCACCAACCTCCCTTTGAGGAACATTCCCATGTTCCAGACGCAGAGACTGAGGACCAGGAGGACAGACACACGGGCAGACCTCTAATCAGTGCACATACCTGCACTGGTGGGCTCCACCTGTGGGCAGAAAGGCTCATGACCTCCTCCTGCAAGATCAGAGGCATGCCGCCTGCTTTCTGTTGAGCTAGAAGCGTTTGGGAGTGTCCCAAGGTGGACCCACACCCCAGCACTGCCCCTCCCAGGAGACAGCCCTTACCCACACCCCAGCACTGCCCCTCCCAGGAGACAGCCCTTGGATACATCCCTCGCGGAGGTCCCGCTTCCTTCCCTGTAAACTTGGGGTGGTAACAACCCCAGCAATAAGAATAATAACCTCCCCCCGACACAACCAGAGGAGGAGCCAGCGAGATGGGCCTGTGCTGGGTGTCCTGTGGCACTGCCTTGCGCCCAACTGTCCCTTAACCTGAAATTCCCCTTCTTCCCCTCCAGGGAAGGAGCTGCCCCAGGACATGGATGTTGCCAAGGGACCTCCCAACCCTGTCCTCAGTACATGAGCAACAAAGGTGCAAGGCGAGCGTCCCTAGAGCCACAGTCTGGGAGGTCAGAGGAGCCCCCCCCCCCCGTATCATTTTTGATCTCTCCATTTTGAGGACAGTGAGGCTCACCAAGTGGCTCCCAGAGAGTGCACTCTGCACAGCAGGGTCGCAACCTCAGCTCTCTCTGCTGCAATTGCCAGTTCTCTTTTTCTTTTTCTTTCTTTCTATTTTCCTTTCTGGTTTTTTTTTTTATTGTTTGGTTTGTTTTTGTTTTTGTTTTTTCATACTAAGGATTGAACCCAGGAGCACTCTCTACTGAGCTTCCTCTCCAGCGCTTTTTATTGTTTCATTTTCTTTGGAGACAGGGTCTCATTAAACTGCCGACTCTGGCCTCCTGCCTCTGCCTCCGGAGTTGCTGGGATTACAGGTGTGTGCCATCATACCTGGCTAGCTGCTGGCTCTTAGGGTCGTCACATCTTCATAAAACGCCACTGCTTTTGTTTTACGCACAAGTCAAGCATTTGCTATTATCCACTGAGATACAGAACCCAGGTGACCCCTGCCCGGTGTCTCTCCTCAGCCAGCCAGACAGCTGCACCTACCCAAGAATGCTCCCCAAGAATGCTTCCTCCAGAGACATGTCAGGATTTCTCCTGCCTGCCCTAGACCAGGGCCTGGACTCCGCACTCGGGGCCTCTCCCGACCAGCAGAAGACCATCAAAATGTGAATTGGGTCTGAAAGTCAAAATCTCCCAGGCTGGGGACCTGCCACTCTCAGGACACCCAGGGCCCTGGGACTCCCTCTTCCAGACTCACTGGCTGGCCATGCAGGCCGGCTACCAGCCGGGTCTCAGCACCCACTGACTGTGCTGGGTCAAGAATGGTGTTTCTTGGCATGGTTCTTCCTTTAGGAGCAGCTATTTCAGCCAGCTCCCCTGGAAGAGATCTGTCCTACCTCTGGGACTCTTGCACTCCACAACTCTGCTCTGCTTCGATGGTGACTGAGGTGTCAAGTTCAATGTTTCTCTCTCCCCTTGGCCCATCAGCTCTTGGGAGGACAGAGACAGGTCCCTGGGTGCCGCCCAGGGTTCAGCACACCCTGGGTGTGTGATCAGTGTCTACAGAATGGGAATGGCAGGCGCGTGCATGAATGGATCTCCTCTGCTGAGTTCTTGCAGCCGTGCCTCCCTGCACCTGTACTATTGTAGACCCGCACTTGACCCTGTGTGAAGTCACAGTCTACCTGTCAGCACAAAACTTGCAAGTGGCCAGGGTTGGAGCCTTCCCCTCTTTCTCAGTGCTTTACCCTGCCAAAGAGACCTGGGTGCTGGCTGGTTCCAGAATACACATTTCTGTTCTGAGCCCAGGGCAGGAAGCCCAGAAGGGCAGGGTGGCATTCCACTTAAACTCCACCCACCCCAGGGAGGGGGGTCAAAGGCCAGTTGAGCTGGAAAGAAAGGTTCCCAGCTCTCTTCTAGTGACAAGAAGCCACAAAGCAGAACCCGGTAACTCTACCCACAGCCTGGTCTCTTTCCTTAGCACCATTTGTCCCAAGACAGTCTGTGATGATAATGACCAAAACTGATGGTGACAATGGCCCATACCAGCTGTGCTCTTGGCATGTGCTAGGCAACACACAGGTGGGAGTGATTGCCGAGGGAAGACAAGGGCCCTGTCCCCAGAGATGCTGTGGGGGTGGGGGGGTGGGGGGGAGTGGCTAGGACCTTGCAGGCAGTCACACAGGCAGGCACATCCACCCCTCCCCCACCCAGGTGCCCGAAGGCCCCAGGCTGACCCTGAAGCATTGATCTGAGGCGTGCAGAACTTCAGGAATGATGGCAGCCCGGGGAACAGGACACTGAGTCCCTCCCGCCCCTCCCCGCCTGCCGGAAGCAGGCATTGATCAGCTCTGGGAGCTGGCGCGGACTGATTCCCTGGTGCTGGGCTCTGACAGTCCCTGGGCCTACCTCTCCTCCCCGGGCTCCTCCCCTGGAGCTCTGGCTTTGAGGAGGATGCTCTCACGGTGGCCAGGCAGGCAGCAGGGGGCCAAGTGGAAGGCCAAGACTTTCCATCGGGCTCCATCCTGCATCTCCTGGGCATCGGGAGGGTCTGGATTTTTAGGATATTTTGTCCAGGCTGGGCAACTGTCAGAGGTGTCATGGGTCCCAAGTCCTGCCATTGTTTAGGCCCCCCCTCTTCTGAGAATCTTACTCCTGGGGATCTCACCCACTCTTCTGACCCCATACCCTGCAATCAAATTGTCTCCTGTGGGCTTGGGGCCATCCCCAGGCCCAGGGGGAGGAAGTGACGGAGGCCTGGCAGTAGGCATCACAGTGATTGGTTGAATGATACATTCGCCAAACAGCGACGAGAGGTTCAGCCCTAGGACTTTGGTTGGATCTGCAGGAAAAGGAGGCGTTTGACTTCCCAGGGCTGCCGGAGTGGTGGAACGGAGGAGCCTCGGGGACACCTCTGCCCCCACGTTGGGTGGACCCACCTGACATGAACCCACCCACTCAGAGGAAAGCAGAGCTGAGACACTGAGAGAAGCAAGATTCCGGCCCCATCTTTTGAGTCCCATGGATCGACCCCCTAGACCTTTGGTCATGAACCCAACAATCCTGGTGTTCTGTTTTGTTTTGTTTTTAATATTTATTTTATAGTTTTTCGGTGGACACGACCTCTTCGTTTTATTTGTACGTGGTGCTGAGGATCCAACCCAGTCCAGTGCCCTGCGCATGCCAGGCGAGCGCGCTGCCGCTTGAGCCACCTCCCCAGCCCCCTCCTGTTTTTGGTTTTTTTTTATGAGAATTTCAATATTTATTTTTCAGTTTTTGGCGGATACAACATCTTTGTTGGTATGTGGTGCTGAGGATCGAACCCGGGCCGCATGCATGCCAGGCGAGCTCGCTACCGCTTGAGCCACATCCCCAGCCCCCCCTCCTGTTTTTAATTTAAGAAATTTCCAGTAACCCTCAAGGGGTGAGGCCACAGAGAGTAAAAAGACCAAGGCCTCCAAAATATCCCTGAAGCTTCCCCAAAACCTCTTTCTTCCTCTAGAACAGGGCGCTGAGGCACGTGGGGACCAGAGATGGGGGTCCAGGCGGAGGGGTGTCTTCCCCTCTCCCTGCCCCCTTCCATTCTGTCTCCTCCCCTAAAGGGACAGAGCTTCCAGGAAGGCGGGCCAGGCCTGCAGGCCCCAGGAGGACAGGAATAAAGGGCAATAATGGGAGGGAGGGAAGTGGCTTCAGTCTCTCAGAGTTTAAAAATAGCTGTCCCCCAAGGAGGCCTTCCCGCTGGGATAATCCGGCCAATTACCCAGCCCCTCTCCACCCTAGTGGGCTCTGCCTGCCCCCCTCCCGGCCTCCCCCACTGAGGTCCCCACGTGGGGCCATCACTCCACAGACCCCGGGGGACTCTGCCCCAAAGCCAGGCAGGACTGGCCCTCCTGGCCCTGGCCCTCGTCCTCCGTCCTCTGCAGCGGGCAGAGCCCTTGGCCTCCAGTGTTTCATCTGAGTCCGTGAATTGTCCCAAACTGCCCCCTCCCGCAGGAATCAAGAGGCAGATTAGGGACTGCTAGGTGATCCTGTTTGTGTTAAGAAAAAAAGAAAACTACAAATGTGTTTGCATCAGCAAATGGAGAAAGCTAAGAGTTTGGAGATAAACACTGGGGGTGATCTGTCCTCCCGGGAGGGGGCTTCTGCTCACTCATCTCTGTGTCCAGCCCTGACTCCCAGGGCTCCCGACTCCAGCTGACTTGGAAAGGCGGGATTCCACTGCTTCTCTGGCCGCTGACAGGTCTCTCCAGGCCCAGCACCCCCACCCCCACCCCGGGGGGGCCTCTGCTCAGGGATGAGGAGTGTGTGAGGCACTTGAAAAAAAATATTTAAGTCGAGTTACTCTGTTGAGTGGAATAAGCTGGATAACTGGGCGACGGGGAGGGACAAGGCTTGGTGGTGGTCAACAGGACAGGAATCCAGCCTGGTTGGAATGCAGCTCTGCCCCTACCCACCCATTCCTGGTCTTTTGAGGCCTCTGATCTCCCACTTGCCCTGTGGCCAGGCTGGACTCCAGAACACCCTGAGCACCCTCTAAGTGGACCTGCCCCAGGTGGTGGATCTGCCCCAGGTGCTGGCTGAGATCCCTAAGGACTCTGCTGTCCTGTTGGGCAGGGGAGATCTAACTGCCGACTTGACCCTGGTCTGCTCTCAGGCTGAGCAGAGTGTGGGGAGTGGGTCTCTCTGGGGTAAAACCGATTTGTGCTTCAGAGAGCTCAGCCAGCTAAGGCCTTCTGTGCCCTGGGCCTCCGTGTGCTGGGGGCTGACCTTCTAAGGGGTCATGACTCAGTGAGAGTCAGGTGGAAGCTGTGGAGCCCCGGGAACAGGGCTGGAAAACTCCTTTCTTTCTTTATTTTTTTAAAATGTAGTTTTTAGGTGTAGATGGACACAACACCATGCCTTTATGTTGATGTGGTGCTGAGGATCGAACCGGGTCCCACCCGTGTGAGGCGAGCGCTCTACCGCGGAGCCACAATCCCAGCCCAGGGCTGGAAATCTTGTCAGGCCAGAGCAGATTTTGTGGGGGCCCAGCCCCAGTATCGGGCCCATGGGCAGGACAGGAGGGTGGCACTGGCCAGCTGAAGCCCACTCCCAGGAATCAACGGGGGCTGGAAGCGCCGACTTACAGGAGCGTCCTCAGCCCAGGCAGTTCTCAGGGATGGGAAGCAGGAAGGATGGAGATGGGATTTTGGGGGACCCAAGCCTTTGCCTTCTCCTTCCAAACCTCAGTTTTCTGAGCTGCAGAATGGGCACGATGTTCCCCCCAAAGGTGAACTGCTGCCCCTCCAGTGCTCTGTGCACTGACTAGTGGCAGCAGTGCCAGGTCTGTACTCAGAGTATTCACTGGGTGCGTGGAGGGACCACCCAGAGCTCTCCAGACAGCACACAGGGAGGCCCAGCTGAGTCTCAGGCCTCCTCCGGGCACACACAGCCTCCCGGACTCCTCCATCACAGCTCTCCAGGGACATTATCCCTCTCGACTTCTGCTCTCCCTCAGCCTGAGGGCTCCCGAGGGCTCCTTCCTCCCCAGCCATGTTCTCTTCACAGTCCTTGCAGGCGGCTCTCCATCCCTATCAGCCCCATCTCCCGCAGGGTCACCTGGGTCCCCAACCTGGGGCACCTCCCTGTCCACAACCTACACCTGACATTGCCCCCAAAATCTGGTCACAGCTGGCCACATTCAGACACATCCCCTGAATCCTGGAAAATTCAGGCCTAGGAATTTAGCCCTCTGATAAATCTCGCAAGTGGTGCATCCAAATTTACTCACGCTGTGATGGGACAGAGCGCACAGTGTCCCCCCAGGCGAAGGCCACCACGGCACAGCGTCAATGCCACAGAGCAGGACAGCCGGCCACCAGGACTCTGAGGGCAGGGCTGCCCTCCTGGCCACGTGACAGCACTGCCTGGCACTTAGTAGGTGCTCCATAAATGTCTGTGGGACGCATCTCACATAGAAGTGTCATAAGACATGGTGAAAAACCGGTACAAAAGAGAGGGCGTTGGATGCCACCCTTGAGATTTTTTTTTTAAAAAGATAGGTACACACAAGGGTGTGTTTGATAGAATATTCTAGAAGGCGACACCAGAAACTGGTTGCTGGGAGGGGAATAGGAGGTTAAGGGAGGACAAGAGAAAGGAGCCATTTATCTCTGGACCATGTCCCGTGATTCCATGTGGTCTCCCCAAATTAATTAGAGAGAGACGGCCCCATTCCGTGGGAGGAGGCTGGCCCCGACGCCCCAGCCCCTGCTCCCGGTGCTGAACTCCAAAACCCACCCCCCCAAGGCCTCCTGGCTCACGGGGTTCCCTGCCAGGGCCGATGCCCGTGGAGTTGCGCGGCAGGCCCGACCCCGTCCTGTCGGTGGTGATGAATGAACACACCGCGATGGCCTGGATCTCACAGGAGCTCTAGGGAGTGGTGCATCCTCTTCCTGGGGACAGCCTTGTCCCCTGGCCCTGCAGCAGGAGGGCTGACTGATACCAGGGACACTCTGGAGGTTTCCGTAGTAGGTCAGGAGATCCCACCAGGGCGCCCTTGCATCCTCCCTGCTCGCATCCTGGCCTATTTAAATCGGTGATGTAGGTCCCCCGAGAGGGTCCCTGCTCAGAAGTTTGGTCCCAGAGCTGGAGGAGACCCTCCCCCCACCCCCCAGGCTGCCTCATCCACAGCATGAGGGCAACTCACATCGACTCCATTTAAAACCCATTAACCTGCCCAGGAATGGGCCTGAGGACTTTCGGAACCACCGTGGACCCACAGAGCCCAGCCCAGCCCAGAAATTGTCCTTTCGTGAATACAGAGGATTGTGAAATGGGCCAAACATCTGTTCAATCCCACTTGTGCGCCCACTATGCTATGGTGGGCAGTGGGAGATCAAATCGCACAAGCTCCCTGGGTCAGACAACCTGGGGTTCAAAATCCTGACATCCTTGCTCAGGAGCTGTGTGACCTTAGGCAAGTTACTTAACCTCTCTGTGTCTCCGTTTCTTCCTCTGCAAAATAGGGACTCCACTCATGGCTGCCTCACAGACCTAGGTAAGGATCAGATGAGGGAAGCATTATGCCTAGTGTCTGGCACAGAGCAAGCCCTCTGTGAAGACTAGTGGCTCTTATTTTGTCACCGTCATTTCTTGCGTGTGACCTTACTGATGTTGCTGAGGCTCTCTTCCTGGCAGGAAGTTCTAGAGCAGGAGACATGTAAGGGATGGGACTTAGGGGCACCTGTATTTGAATGAGGAAAGAAAAAAAAAAGTATCCTTAGTTCTAGCAACCTCCACCTGAAATTCAGCCTTTCCTTCTACTCTGAATGGAGACAACAAGCCCCAGCCTGAGACTTTGTCACAGCCCACCCAAGGCTCACCGACTTCTCCAAATGTCCCTTAACAGTTCATTTCTGATTCAAAGGTAGGATTATCGGCTTTGATCTGCTATTCAATCTCCGTGCAGGAGCACATTTCCCCAGATCACAAGTGTGCTTCTCCACTCCTCTGACGCTGGCTTTCTGTGCACCATGGGATGCTTTAAGACCAGGGTTCTGAGGAAGGGTCTGCAGCCCAGAGAAGGTCAGGCACCACCTGACCAGAGGAATGGCCCCCAGGTGGTGCTGGTCCCCTCTTAGCCAAGACTCCACGGCTCAGGTCCTTGCCCTGACACCATTGGCCACAGAACCCTGAGCCAACCCACCCTCTGTCTGCACCTTGCAGATCCATCTGAGCAGGCATCTCTGTGACCGTCAGGGGGCTCAGCAGGTATCTGAGTCCTGACGGGCGTTGGGGGGAGCTGGGCAGGCGTGCTGTGATTGGGGTGCCTCTGCCCACCTTATGCCCTGGGGAGACAATCCCAGAATCCAAGTCTGCCCAGAGAGCCCTCCAGCTGCACCTCTCCCTCCCTCCCAGAATCTCTTGCAAGTCCGCCAGCCACCAACTCCAGCCCTCTGGAACAGCCAGGCAGAAGCTAGGGAAATGGAGGAGTCAGAAGAGAAGCCCCAGGATGGGGTGAGCCCCTGCAGGATCCGGCTTCTGAGGGGAAGGTAGAGGAGGCGAGGGAACTGGGGTGTCCACAGCAAGAGGCTCCAGAATGAGGCAGGAGGGTGGCACGGAGAAAGCAGCCCCTCCTTGCTCCCCCAGATCTGGCTGCTGGGCCGCACAGGAGGCCCAGTACCCCCACCTCTTAGAGAGGTCTCCAATTCTCAGGTTATCAGCTCATCTGGGGCCACCAGCCTGCCGATTTCTCCAGATAGCCGGATCGCCACACTCACCCCCTCACCTCAAACATTTTGCCATTTTTGCAAAGAAGAGAAACCATTTTGCCATTTTTGCAAAGAAGGGAAACATGTTGCCATTTTGCAAAGAAGGGAAACCCAGGACCACATGAACGCTGGGTGTAAGTGGTAGTCATGCTGCACTGTTGTGGGAAACGTCTGCACAGGTTCCGTGTGGGCTACACTTTTGTGCATGTGCAGGGAGCTGGGGATTGAACCCACCGGCCCTCCACCGCTGAGCTGCACCCCAGCCCTTTACTTTTTTTTTTTTTTTTTTAAATTTTGAGACAGGGTCTCCCTAAGTTGCCCCAGGCTGGCCTTGAACTTGCCATCCTCCTGCCTCAGCCTTCTGAGCGACTGGGATCCCAGGCTATGCGGCTGCTACGGACAGGTGCAAATCTTTTTCTTTCTTTCTTTTTTTTTTTTTTAATTCTTCAATTGCTATTGGCTGGGCCCAAGGTTGTGAAGTCATGGACAGAGAGGGCCAGTCACACCCGCTGCCTGAAGAAGTCATTCGAGGTCTGAAGCCCCACCCCCACTGCGGTCCTCTGCTGCTTAGAGGCCCAACATTGCAGCAGGGGAGGGGGGGGCGGGGGGGGAAGGGATTCAGGGCAGGGAGGACAGTGGGCACAGAGGGCTGGCCGTGGGAACCCGGAGGGGCACATGGCTCGCGCTCTTGGAAGCCCCAAACTCGGCCTCTTTCCACCGCTGGCACAGAAGAAAGAACAGCTTTTTCCTGTGATCCCAACAGCTCAAAGCCAAGCACGGCTGCCCTGGGAGGTAGTGAGCCCCACAGCACAAGAAGCATGCAAGGAGCAGGGACACTGTGTCCCCGAATGGCAGGCCTGGGTGGGACACTCGACTCTGGTCACCCTGGCTGCGGGGGAGGCTGGGGGGGATACTGTCCTGGAGCCCATCCGGGCACGACCATGAGGTCAGCAGCCAGAGCTGGACACCATTGTCCTGGGATCCCCCCTTTGCCTTCCGCTGAGCCTGGGCTTAGGCACAGAATGAGTGCAGTGAAGGGAAGCCAGATGCGGAATTTGGGGCTTTGTGTCAGCACATAGCTCCTGCGGGGTGAGGCGGCTCCCCCTCCACCCCCCACCACCACCCCCATCAGACCCCCCCAGTCCCACCCACCACCACCCCCAGCACCAGCTGGGCACACCAGTGGGAGCTTGAGAAAGGATTTTCATCCTTTTGCTTTTGAACAATTTGGGTTTATGTTCCGTGCCTATCCTTGGGGGGTTCCCACCACGGGAAAAGCGGGCCACAGACTGTTTCCAAATTAAAAACCCCAAGTTTCTGAAGGCGGCTCTGAAAGGGATGCAGGCTCCACACCGCAGGGCAGGGCAGCCACCCCCGGCACCCTCCTTGCATTTTGCAGTCAGGAGCCCGGGTTTGGGGGCTCAGGTGCTTCTCCAAGTTGGGGCCCCATGAGTTCCCGGCCTCCTCAAGTCAACCTTTGCCTGGACCCCAGTGGGGACAGTGACCAGCTCCCTGCAACCTCCACTGGGGAAGGGGGAGGCAGGGCTCAACCCCACCAAGTTCCCAGGAGAAGGGACGCTCCATCACCAAGGACAGACAGCCCTGGGGAGCCTATTCGAATCTCAAATCTCGGCTGTCAGCCCTCCTTCCCTGTTCCCGATATTTTATTTAAAATTGTACCCTCTTCTTCACCCTCCTTCCCCAGTTTTATTTTTCTCTATCCTACCGCACATGACACGTGCACAATTTGCTTCATTTGTTGTGTTCATTATCAGATCCCCCAAAGCAGGAATATTTGACTGTTTTGATTTTTGTTTCGTTTTCATTTATTTTTTTTCTGTTTTTGGTTTTGTGATGTTTTGTTTGTTTCTTTTTGGAGATGGGTGTCACTATGTGGCCCAGGCTGACCTAGAGCTCTTGGGCTCAAGTGAACCTCCTCCCTCAGCCTCCCTAGTCACGGGGGTACAGGTGTGCACTGCTGTGATCTGTCTCATTTGTCCGTTTGATTGACTGCTGTGTCCCTAACTCCTAGAAAATAAATCTGGGGAAATAAATCTCTGCTAACAAGACTGGAATCGTCTTAATGAAGCTGCCAGTCAGGTCTCTACGCCTCCATTTTAGAGTGCGGGGACATCAGACTACTCTGGAAGGATCGCCGTGCCTGGGGGTCACGTGGCAGAGCCGGTGGGATGGCCCCCAGTAGGAGAAGCGCCTCTGTTCACAGTGTTCCCTGAGCCAGCTGAGGAGTGGGATCCCCCCTGCACCGTGGGTCTGTGGACTGACGGTGGCTGTGCTGTGCTCAGAGGCCTGGGCACCAAGGACTCCTGCTGGATTCCCCTCTTCATCCTCAGTGAACCCTGACAGCCCTCTCCCACCCACACCCTTCCCCACGGGGGGTCACCCGTGCCGAGAGTCCCGTGGAGGATTGTGGGTTGGTCTCCCCCGTCTCACTCTCCTGGGACCGTCCATGACGCCCAACATCAGATTAGACCTCACAGACCTTCACAGAGACCCCCCTCCCCAAGAGGCCAGCCAGGGGGCAAGCCTGCTCCCAAGATGGACCCTCTCACAGGACAGAGACAACATCCCCAAATTTTCGGGATAGCAGAAGGGGACTCAGCTTTACCCTGAGAGCAAATGTGACCTCCCCTTCTCCTCAGCTGTGACATCTTGGTGAGCCATTTCATGACTCTGAGCCTTTGGTTTTCCATCTGTAAAAAATGGAGACCGAAATGGTTCCAGCCTAAGGTTGTAGCAGGAGGTCGACGATACAAAGTGCAGGACACACAGATAGCACTCAGAAAACGATTCATCATCATCATTATGGTCACTTAGGTTTAATGGTCCACACATCTCTCCATCTGTCCACCCATCCATCAATGACTGATCCACCATCTATGGGCCTTCTGTCCCTTCCTCCCTCCATCCATCCTTCCACTCATCTTTCCATCCACCCACACACCCATCCATCCATTCACTTATCCACCTGTCCACTTTTCCATCTGTCTTTCCATCTTCTCATCTGTCCATCCTTCTACTCATCTTTCCATCCACCACACACTCATTCATCCATTCACTTATCCACCTGTCCACTTGTCCATCTGTCTATCCATCTACTCATCCATCCATCCTTCCACTCATCTTTCCATCCACCCACATACCCATCCATCCATTCACTTATCCACCCATCCACTTGTCCATCTGTCTATCCATCTACTCATCCATCCATTCATCCATTCACCCACCCACTCATCCATCCATCCCTCCATTCATCCTTCCGTCCATCTCTCCATATATCCACCCACTCACTCACATCCACCCACTCACTCATTCCTCCACTCATCCATCCATCCTCTCACCCATTGATCCACCCCTCCATCCATCCTTCTGTCCATCTCTCCATCTATCCACACATCCATCCATTCCTCCATCTAACCATTCACTCCTCTGTCCATTCATTCACTTATCCAGCCACCCATCTACTCGTCCATCCATTCATCCATTCACCCATCCACTCATCCATCCATCCCTCCATCCATCCTTCCGTCCATTTCTCCATCTATCCACACATCCATCCATTCCTCCATCCAACCATTCACTCCTCTATCCACTCATTCACTTATGCAGCCACCCATCCACTCATCCATCCTTCTGTCCCATCCATCCATCCTTCCGTCCGTCCGTCCGTCCATCTACCCATCCATCCATCCATGCACCTGTTTTCCTTTCTTCATCACATCATGAGCTTTCTCACCCTTCCATTCTCTCTCTCTTCCAGAGACTTAAAATTTTAGCATCTGACCCCAACTTTCCCTACATAACCCGCCCTCTGACTTCTGCTCACAGAATCAAATCCGAACTTCAGACTTAGCGGGGTGTTCACCTTCCCCTCCAGGCTCACCCACCCCCGGGAGCAGGAAAGGCAGCCACCCACCTTCCCGCTCACCCTGCCCTCCAGCACACCCAGGGCTGGTTCCCTGGGAGCAGGCAGGGTGCCCTGCAGGCCATCCATCCATCAGTCAATCATTGAAGCCATATTTATTAGGCACTCCCCGTGTGCCAGGCACTGTGCCAGCTGTTGGGGACAGGTCAGTAAACAAAACAGACAGAATTCCTGCCCTTGCAAAACTGACGCTCTAGGACAGGCGATAGAGTATATGAGTGGAGAATTAGAATGTCCAGATAAAAATCAAAACAGGCAGGGTCAGAGAAGGGGACTGCAAGTTTAGGTTGGGTCACCCTGCGACTGCACTGAGTCAGAGCTGAAGGAGATCAGGGAAGAAGCCCAGGAGCGTCTGGGGAAAGAGGGATCCAGGTAGAGGGGACGGCATGTGCAAAGGTCCTGGTGTGGAAGTTGCCTGGTGAGTTTCACCAGAGGGCTGTGTGGTTGGGCAGAGGGATTGAAGGCAAGTGGGGTGGGAGGTACCCAGGGTCAGGGATGGAAAGTCTTTGCCTGGAAAATGGGGAGTCATCGTTGGAAGGCTTTGAGCAGAGGGGACACCTGAGCCGAGATGGATTTCAAAAGGACAACAGGAGAAGCTTGTGGAGTGCCAATGGACTTCAGTGTCCTGAAAGTCCCTCGAGACCCTCAGGGTGGCTGGTGGTGGTGGGTTCTCTTACATAGTTCCTGGAAGGTGACTGGAGATGCCTACCGGATAGCCTGTAGGTGGCTGGTCCCCAGCCTGCAGCACGGGATCTGGCGTATGTCAGGGGACAGGGAAGGACTTACAGGGAGACAGAGGGAGGGCGAGAGGGACAGGTGATGGGAATTGAAAAATACGTGAAGAGGGAATCGAAGAAAGAGGGAGGGACGGAATGAGGCTGGGGGCGGGGGTGTCTCTGCTCTTTCTTCTCTGCCCAGACCTCTGGGGACCCACTCCTCACCTATATGTGGGACAATGACCCCCCACCAAGGGGGCCTTGGGAACACTCTCTCTCTCTCTCTCTCTCTCTCTCTCTCTCTCTCTCTCTCTCTCTCTCTCTCAGCCTCCAGCAGCAGCCCTTGGCTTTTACAGCCTCTGGTGACAGTGGCCAGGGACTTCCTTTCTCAGGTCCAGGACACCTGAGGCTGGGGGAGGGATGGTGGGAAGGCTCCAGGAGTCTCTGAGTCACGGGCTGCTCACTCCCCACCCCCTACTCCTGTCCCTGAGACCATTAGAGCCACTCTGTCCACCGAGCCTCCGTGATAATGGTCCAGCCCTCCCGGGAGGCCTCCTCCCAGCCCCAGGACCTCAGGGACAATCAGCTCCTCTATTTCACAGAGGAGGAAGAGAAGCTGCTGGGGCCAGCTCCAGAGCCGCCCCCCCCCTCACCCCTACCAATAATCCTCCATCCAGCTCCATCCGGCTCCCCTTTCCCAGTCACCGCCCCAGCCCCAAACATAATCGTGAAGCCCGAATCCTGTTTTCAAAAATCAGTTTGAAATTTAAAAATTTTTCAAGATCGAGACCATTATGTAGTGTTTTACCTTGTCCCTGCCCAAGTCAGGCTCTAGGGACACAGCTCTCGTAGAACACCCAGGATTCCAGGACTGTAGCCCTCCCCACCTCCCGCCATGGAATCGAGGCACTGAGTCAGGCCTCCTGGGAGCTGATTTCACCCAGCCCTGGGAGCCCCTACCCGCTGATGAGGTAAACAAGAGTTTTTTTGTTTTTTTTTTTTACTGAAGAAAAGAGTGCAACTCAGAAGATTAAAATTTTTTCAGGTATGCCAAAAGCCAGGCAGCAGGAGGAGCTTGGGGAAGAAAGTGGCTGGCCGGCTTTAGAACAGTGGCCCAGCCAGGAGTAATCCTAGAGACCCGGAGGCTGAGGCAGGAGGATCGAAAATTCAAAGCCAGCCTTGGCAACTTAGTGAGACCCTGCTTCCAAATAAAAAAAAAAAAAAATTAAGAGAGCTGGGGATGTAGCTCATCGGTAGAGTGTGGTTCAATCTCCCAAATTAATAATAATAATGATAATAGAATAGAGCTTTGTCCAATGCTTTGTTAACCTAACAAATGGTTGTTGATTGACTGATTGATCCAACGTAGCTCCGCCTAGGTAAAAAACCTCCACCCAGAGTAGTGACAGGGTAGGGTGCCAGGGGCAGAGGAAGGTCACAAGGGATCGCTGGGGACCGAGGAAGTGCAATGGGGAGCCACGAGAGGAAATTCGGCTGAGTAGTGACTCACACAGTGAAATGTGGGCCTCTCCCTCTGAAGGCCCCCAAACAACCCGACAGCCTGACACATCTCCCCTTTCCTTCCATTGTGGGCCGCGGGAGAGGGTCTCCTGGATTCTGGGATCTTCACCAGAAGTGTCCCCTCCTTCCCCTCCGCGGCTGATGATAATCCCCCCATTATTAGTGGCTCATTAGGAGAGTGACGTGACTCAAGGGATAGCTCAGGCCAGGAGAGGCTGAGTCTAGCTCACACCCAGAGAAAGAGCCTCCCTCCACCGCTCGCTCCCTCGCCCCCACATCAGCACTCACCCCACCCTCTCTCTCTCTCTCTATCTCTCTCTCTCTGAAAATGTTTGTGGCGCTCTTCGCACACTGGCGGGCTCATTATGAAATAATTGAGCACTTGTAACAGTTTTTCTCCTCAAGGATCCCAATTAAGACATCACTTTACGCTCTCCCTCCCCGGGAACAGCGTCTCTGCATCCCCTCGCCGAGCACGCTGGGCAGCAGCCGCTAAAAATACTTGCCAGGCCTGGCTCTTTCCGCAGCTCTTTGTCACCCCCCACCACTGAGGACAGTCCCCCGCCCCCCGCCCAGGACAGGACCCAGGCCTGGCTCCGAACAAGCGATTCCACCTCTCTGGGCCTGTTTCCTCTCCTACGAAATAGGGAGGATCCTGGTACCCGGCTCCTCAGGGCGCCAAGGGAACAGATGAAATGACCCGAGTGACAGTGCTCAGCACAGGGCCATTGGGGACAGCAGCCAGGACCTCTACGGCCCCCAAAGACATCTATGGCGGGGAGAGGGGTTAGTTCTACAGACCAGAGCCAGGTCCTGTCCTTCAGGCTCTGAACACCCAAAAGAGCAGCACAGCTGTCCAGGGCTCTGCCACACAATCAATGTTTGTTCATGAATGAACGAGTCCTGTCATTAGGAGTCTAAGGTCTTGGCCCTCCTGCCAGTGTCCAGTGCTTTGTTAACCTGGCAAATGCTTGTTGATTGACTGATGGATCCAGCGTAGCTCCTCCTGTGTAGAAAGCCATCCACATACGATGAGGGAGAGAAAGAGACCGGCATATCACCCATCTTTGGCAAAGATGACAGAGGAATCCTCTTGCTGATTTGCTGGGCCCTCAGCCCACACCTCTAGATCTACCATCTCCACCTGCCTCTGGTAAAGACTGGTGAAGCCCAGCCTTGAGGGTCCAGCTAACAGCTCACAACTTGACTCTCCTCCTCTCTAGATCCACAAGGGGTGGCCCTGGCCCTGCCCAGACTGACCAGGCCTTAACCTCAGCTGGGGGCCTCTGAGGCCTGGGGGGTGGTGCTGGGCCAGGAGGTCTGCCGGGAAGTGAAGGGCAGGTCCCAAGACTGGGGCTGGGGGCTGTAGGAGGGAGGAGGATGGGACTAATGGGCTGCTAATGGCCTCACAGCTGGACCCCGGTGACCCCTGGATCCCCAGAGTCTGATAACTGTGCTAATGAGGGCTGCCACTCCTGCAGCAGGCCCTTCCTAAGTGGGTATGTGGCAGGGAGTGGGGGGCCGAGCATGCACCCCTCCGTCACAGTCCCCTTTCCCCAGGCACAGGAGGCAGCTTCGGAAGCCCAGCATCTAGCTCCTAGAGTGAGGAAGGACAGCACCACTCTACCCTTCGTGATGGGTGGGGAAACTGAGGCCTGGTGATGAACTTGGTCTCCCTCGCCACCTCCCTCCCACCGGCACGCTCGTGGCTCCCCTGTCCTCCCTGGGCTCAGGCCTCAGTCACAGATCCCAGCCTTCCACCCCAGCCAGAGGGAGAGGGTGGGGGGCGAGTCATCCCTTGGGTACGGCAGGCACAGTGTCCGGAGCCCACCTGGCTGCTCAGAGCACCAGCAGGAGCGGTGCCGGGAGAGACGAGCTAGCTGTCAGTCTTGAAGCCCAGCCCCCCGGTGATGAGAAAGATGGGGTTGGATGGCAGAGAAGTCTCTGGAGGAAGGAAAAGAATGCCGAGGCTGATGAAGACACATAGGCAGGCAGAGGAGTGGACAGAGGGTGAGCACCTGTTTAAGAAGGGACCACTGGACATATGGAGACAGAGCCGGATGGATGGAATGCATAGGTGGGTGGATGCGTGGACAGGTAGACACGTGGGTGGATGAATGGAGGACCGGTGGGTGGATGAGTAGGTGGGTGGATAATGGGGGAAGTGGATAGATGGTTGGATGAATGAATGGATGGGCAGGAAGAAAGGTGGATTGGTGGATGGATGGGTGGGAGAAGGAATGAATGGGTAGATTGAAAGGATGGATGGATGAATGGATGGATGGATGGACAGGTGGATTGATGGGTGGGTGAATGGGTGGGTGGATGGATAGGAACTGATGGACAAGTAGATGGGTGGGTAGAGATGCTGAATGGATAGATGAACCGGTAGACTGGTGGGAGGGAGGATGAATGACAAACAGATGAATGGATAATGGATGGATGGATGGACGGACAGATGGATTTTGAATGGATGGATGGGTGGATGGATGAACAGGAGGATGGGCAGGTGGATGGATGAATGGATGGATAGAAGAACAGTAGATTGGTGGGTAGATGGGTGGGTGGATGGATGTGTGGATAGGTGTACAGGTGGGTGGATGAATGGATGGGCAGAGAGATTGGTGAGTGGATGGGTGGGTGGATGATGGGGAAAGTGGCTGAGTGGTTGGATGAATAAATAGATAGAAGGGGGAATAAATGGATGGATGGATGGATGGATGGATGGATGGATGGATGGATGGATGGATGGATGGATGGATGGATGGATGAATGGATGGATGGATGAATGGATGGATGGACAGATGGACAAGTGGATTGATGGGTGGGTGATGGATGGGAATTGATGGGCAGGTAGATGGGTGGGTGGAAATAGATGAATGGATAGATGAACGGGTGGCTTGGTGGGAGGGGGGATGAATGATGGACAGGTGAATGGATGGATGGACAGGTAGATGAGTAGATGGATGGACAGATGGACAGGTGGATGAACAGATGCATAGATGAATAGACAACTGGATGATCAACAAATCATATTCATCTCTATACCAATGCAGTCAGAGAGTACAATTTTAGTATTTTTCAAGGAATAGGTGATTCGTGAAAGCAGTAGTTCTCTGGGTGATTGGAGACATGATGTGTGTCTGGGGAAGGCCCAGCAGTCATCTTCCTCTCTCCATTATGGCTCAGCTCTAAGATGTGGCTATTTCCCCACCTCCAGACCTTGGCCTAGACTGTTTCCCATACCTGCAGCCTCTCCTCCTCCAGGAAGCTCTCTCAAACTGGCTCAGGGCCACATTTGGGCTCCTGGAGGGCTTTGGTGGCCACCCAGTGGGTCCTGGGCTCCGTTCTCTCTCCACATGGATTGAGAGCCCTGGGAACAGGAAGTGACCACCCTGGGTATTCTGATTTTCCTAGACCTTATTGTGTGCCAAGTCCCTCATTGCAGCCTCTCGCCATTCCCATTTGGGGATGTCGTAAGGTAGGTGACCAACTCCAGCTCAGTAAGTGGGTTTTTCTTCAGCCTCTAGATCCCTGCCCACAGGAAGTGGGTAGGAGGGTCAGAGGGCAAAAACTTCCAGAGACCCCCAGCAACAATACCAACAGTAACAAAAAACTACCAACCATAAACCAAAATGCATCTTTAATACTACAGCAGATCCTCCCCTTCCTGGCTCTGTGACCTTGGAGAACTTCTTTAACCTCTCTGAGCCTCACAGTTATTTCACCTGAAAAAAAAATAAGGTTCGTTATCACTCAACCAGGATCCAGAGGGCCGAGGATCATGGTTAATGGATGTCCAGGTGCTCAGGAGAACTTCCATGATCGTTATCATCATGTTCCCTCCCCCAACACTTCTTGGCTCCCCACAAAGCCAATCTTCTTGGCTCCTCCCTGGGGGAGGAGCCGGAGCTGAGGAGACCTGGTGTATTAGACAGCTTTCTGTGACTGTGACAAAATGCCTCAGAAAAGCACCTGAAAGGTTTATTTTGGCTTGCGGTTTCAGAGATTTCAGTTCGTGGTCCCTTGGCCTGGTGGCTTTGGGCCTGCGACAGCACAGAACGTCCTCATGGGAACATATGGCCAAGGAGGGCTCTTCAGCTCATGGTGGCTGGGAAGCAAAAAGAGAGAAGGGGGCCAGGATCCCATAATCCATGCTCCAAAGAAGGGAAAGGCTGCAAATGCCAGGTCACATGCTGTGGACTTCACCAGTGGGCAGTGGGGACCTGTGACGGCAGGCTGGGCAGGCCATGGCCAAAGGCTCCCCAGATGCAGCTCGAGGTACCCCAGGCTCCTCCTGGGGTGGGGTGGGGGTGGGGTTCTGGGACAAGAGGACCCCGGGAGGCAGTGGGCAGGCCATCGGGGATGCTGGAGACAGGCCGGCCAGGCGAGAAGTGACGCTCCTACGTGCGCACGTTCACTCACTCATTCCTTTGCCGGGCACCTTTGATGTGCCAGTCTCCGATCTGGGCTTTGGGAATACCAACAGTGACAAAAAGAAGTGCGGGGGGGGGGGTGGAGGGGAGAAAAAAGCCCTGGCCTTTTGCAGCGAATGTTCTAAAACAGGAGTCGGAGCCTAGAAGTGGAGAAGACTTGACTTCAAAGGAGAGCATTTCAGGCCATGCATGGTAAGGGCTGGGGAGGCCCCAGGCAGCGGGCTGGCAGGCAGCGGCCTGAGGGGCTACTTTCTCCAGGGAGGTCAACAGAGGCCCTCATGGGGCGGGGGAAGCTGGGGCAGAGAGAGGAGGCACGCTCAGGGAGCAGCACGTGGCTCTTGGAGGAAAGAGGACCAGGAAAGCCCAGCGTTAGTCCTGAGGGGCGAGGCAGCTTGGCCACACCACAGGGATGTGCTTTAGATTTCATCTTTCGTGCTACGGGGAGCAATTAGAAGGTTTCTGGTTTGGCTTCACACAGCATAAAATCAGCCATTTTTAAAATCCCGTCCGGTGGTATTGAGTACGCCTCCGATGTGGTACACGCACGCCTCTAATTCGGACCAGAACATTCTCATCACCTCGGGAGAAAAACCCCATGCCCATTAGCAGCCCTCCCCCCACCTCTTCTCTGCCCCCTGGAAACCACGAATCCACGTTCTGTCCCTGTGGGTTTTCCTAATCTGGACATTTCGTGGAAGTGGAATCATTCCCCGTGGTCAGTTTCGTCTGGCTTCTTTCACTTAGCGGGGTATCTCTGAGGTCCGTCCGTACGGCAGCAGGCCTCTGGACTTCCCTCTTGGGTTTAATCACATTCTCTGTGTGGATGGACCCCATCTTCCTTGTGCATCCACCTGCTGCTGGACGCTAGGGTTGTCTTCACAATGAGGCCATGGTGGCGAGGGCTATGTAAAACGTGGGTGCACCTGTACTGCTTTTAAGGCTTGTTCTATTTGTCCTGGGTGTATAATAACCTCAAACGGAGTTTCTAGGTCATAGGGTAACTGTATTCAACTACCAAAATGGACTCCTTTATGCTTTAAACTGCCTCCAGTCACCTTGAAAACAGGGGGTTAGATGGGCAAGAAGACCAGAGAGGTAGCTACAGCACTAGTCCAAGCGGGTGCTGGTTGTGGGCAGAATCAGGAGTGGCAGCGGAGGCAGGAGAGTGGACAGATGTGGGGAATGAAGGAAAGCAAGGAATTGCCAGGGATGGACCCACCTTGAGGTCTTTGCAATTGCTGTTCCCTCTGTCTGGAATGCTGTTCCCCAAAGGAATCCCATTTCATGCCTCCCCTGCCTCGTTTTTCTAAGGCACCAGTCACCACCTAATATTTATCAATCGCCCTCCAGCTTGAATGCTATCTCCACAAGGGCAGGGGCTTTGTTCTGTCACCACTGGGTCCCTGGCCCCTTGCCCAGGTCCTAGCACACAGTGGGTGCTCCGTAAGTGCTGTAGATCAGGAAACATTGACAGGCAGTGGGTGTGAGGCCCTAAAACCATCCACTGACAGTCCTTCCTTCCTCCTGTCCAGTCGTGTCTGATCAGGGCACTGGGAGGTGGAGGCGGGGCCATCTAGGCAGGCGGCCAAGGCCAGGGAGTGACTAGAGATAACAATGTCCCCTGCCCACCTGCCTTTCGGGGCTGCGTGAGAGGAGGTGAGCCCTGGTCCTCCACGCCTGGGAGAGCCTGACTCTGCCCTGGCACTTCCCCGAGCCTCAGTTTACCCAGACACTCGGTGGCAACAGACCCACGGCTTCCCTGCTCCCACACTGAGAGGAGTGCCCCCCACCTCGGGCAGGGAAAGGGCTGGGATGGTGGGGGAGGTGAGGCCAAGCCCCAAGACCAAGCCCAAAATAGCCCGCGATGGCAGGATGATCGAGGCAGTGCCAGGCTGGGTGGCAGGAGCCCGTAATTGATCGCTCTGTGCCGACCATGAATAAAACATCGGCCTCCGCTCCGCTCCGATCCGGGTTCATTTTATTTGCTAAGGGGGACAGGCCTCATTTGATAGGGTCGCCTCTGCTCGCCCCCTCCTCCTCGGGATGGAGAAGACCCTGCTCCCTCAGCCCTCCCTCTCTCCCCCTTCTGCAGACTTGGCTCCCGAGCACCCAGAGGACACGCCCAGGCTCCTGGTGAGATGGCCTGTCCTTGTCCCCGTCCTGACAACCTGGCATCCCTCTCCGCTCCCTGAACTTTCACACCTACCTGCCTTTGCCGGCTGTCCCCCTCTGCCCGGATTGACCTTCCCTCTCCTTCTCCTGGGACAATATCCTCCACCGCCTCCAGGCCCAGTAAGGTAGACCTTTCAGGATGCTCTCCCTGCCCTCGAGGCCAGACGGGGACATGTGGGGGTCCTTGCCCAGCCCACCACTGATGACTTGCTGCCTGGCCGGGGTGGAGGGGACTTCTCTCCCCACCCCTAGTCAGCTCTGCTCTATTGGAAACCAAATTCAATCTACCTGCAGGTGCCGCGGTCACCCCTCCCGTTGTCAGGGATCCCAGGGAGGCCCGGGCACGTGGACACCCAGTTCAGTGCTGGCTGGTGTCCATGAGGCCACGAGGCAAGACTGCCAGAAACTACCAGCCCCAGACCCAACGACAACTGTGTCCCATGGTATCTGGCAGCCGAGCAAGGATGCCCGCCGGAACTCGCTTGCACAACCAGGGTGCTCACCACAAAGCTCGGATGCACACAGTGTGGCAACACCACTGCCCCAGCAGGATGGTGCAAAGCCGTGACAAAGAGCAAGGTGACTTAATTGCTCTCCACTGGAGACGTTTCCAAGACACATTACACACACTCACACACACACACACACACACACAGTGTAAAACAATGTTCACACACATGACATTTTATATTCAAAGAGCCACAGAAAATATTTCGGGACTGTCTGTATGGAAATCTCTAGAAGGAACCACAAAATCCAGTGGTCATCCCTGGAGAGAACTGAGAGGCTGGGGGTAAGGGGTGTCCCTTAATGCACCAGCACACCTCCCCATTTTTTGGAGCTAGTGTATACAGTGTTCCTTAAAATAAAACTGACCACAGACCCAGGTGTTTCACAAGGGGCCCAAAGCCCACGGAGGTCATTTTAGGATATGCGGAAGTCGCAACCTCAGGAATGCTACAGTAGCGTTGCTCTCATGGCTGAGCCGTGACAATGACTCCAACGTCCCCCGTCCAGCAGCTGCCACCGTGCTGTCCACACAGAAGGCTCTGACAGTGTGGAAAGGCCCCAGAAGGAACGGGGAGTGGACAGCAGAGGCTGGGCAGGACAGCCATGAGGAAAGACCCAAGCCAGCACCCAGGTGACAGCGTGTCACAGGCAGGGGTTCTGGGCTCTTCTCGCTGTTGTCCCTGTGTTTTTGAGAATATCTCATCCTGGTGGGGCAAAGGGACTCCCCGCAGGCTGCCTGCCTCTCCAGACCGAGTCAGGGACCCTGTGGCACCACACACCTACCTAGTCACAGCCTGGGCTTCATGGTGTGTGTGTGTGTGTGTGTGTGTGTGTGTGTGTGTGTGTGACTATGCAAGTGCGGTCCGCCCTCTGTACCCATGGGTTTCCACAAATGCAGATCAAGAATATTCAGGGATGGGCGAGGAATTCCAGAAGTTCAAAAAAAACCCACAAAACTTGAATTTGCCAGGCCCCTTACGCACCACGTGGAATCCGTGCAGATAAAGTGACGCCCAGGCAGGTCCCGCGCCAGCCTCCCGCCACTCCACCGATCCTCTGTCTCTCTCTCCAGCACTGTCGCTGGAACATTGTGAGCCTTGGGTCTCATTTGGGTACCATGTAATTAGGTCTGTGATGGCTGCATTTGTACTGTACACCCTCAGCCTTTATTTTCTTGTCATTTTTCCCCCAAACAATACAGCGTAATGACTATTTATGCCGCCTTTACATTGTACTAGGTATTATACGTAATCTGGAGATGATTTAAAGAGCACAGGAGGGTTTGCATGGGTTCTATGCAAATACTATGCTGGTTTATATAAAGGACTTGAGCATCCAGGGATGCTGGTATCTGGGGGGGCGGGGGTTCCCTGCAAGCAATCTCCCCTCCCCTGACATTGGGAGATAAATGTACGTATCTGTGTTTGCATGTCTGTGTGTCTCTCCCTGTATAACTTTGCAGATGTAGACATGCATGTTTATCTCTTGTGTCTGTGTGTGCAACTGTGTGTCCATAAGTATGTCTATATACGTGTGTATCTGTGCACCTGTGCGTACCCATGTACCTGTATCTGTACGAACCTACCTGTGTGTGTCCGTGTGTGTGTGTGTGTGTGCATGCGTGCGTGCTTGTGTGTCCTTCCTGATGGCTCCCCCAGAGTGAGGCCATGTCTGATACTGACTGTCCCCCAGGACCACCTGGATTTAGGGAGCGAGTCGGGTCCAAGGGCTGTGAGGGCTCTGAACCTTTGGGCTTAAGAATGAAGAGAAGTCCTGAGGGTGTGGCCCAGACCTCTCCCCACAGCCTCCCAAGAGGGCGGGAGAAAGAGGGTGAGGCCCTGTTGCTCAGGCCAGGCCTCTCTGCCCCCCGAGAGTGCAGGGCCTGAGGTCCCCCGCCCACCCTCCTGGGCTGCTAAGTGTGGGAAGCCCCTGTCCTGGCCAGTGCACCCACCGAGAACCTTCCGGAGCCTCGGAACAGGTGGCTCTATCTTTGGGAGCAGATGGGCCTTGCACCCCTGAGGAGCCCTGAGGGGTATGCTAGGGTCAGAGCAATGCTCAGGGCAGGAGGGCAGGGGCTCACCTTCAGGACACCCTGGAGCCTCCAGGCTGGCCCTGCGCCCACTACAGCGACGTGGGGTGACTCACCAGATGGGACATCAGAGGTCCTCACGGGTGTCTGCGATGTGCAGCCCAGACCTGCTCCGGTGGGGCCTGCAGGACCTGTGTCCTCCCGAACCTGGATCCACTCTCTGTCTCTCTCTCTCAGGAGGCGACGTCCTCCCCGCTGCAGGGCTATCGGGGGGAGCCTGAGCCTCGGGTGCACAGGCCTCCCCACTCCATCATCGGTCAGTCTCTGAGACCCACAGAGAAGTGTCCAGATGAAGCACCAGCAGGAAAGCCAGCAAGCCCAGGTCCAGGCCTGCTGCCACCTCCCCTTCATCCCCTGGACCTCAATCGCTGCCTCTGTAATCTGGGAGTCACCATAGTGCCAGGGCCTGGTACCCAGCAGCTTCCAGCCACTCCCTCAGCACTTACGGAGCACCTGCTGTATGCCAGGCCCTGGATGGAGGACGACGGCAGGTGGTGCTCACACACTGAGCGTCGAGAACCCTGACGAGGGCCCCCAATGCGAGAGCCCGTCCCACGCAGGGCATCAGGAAGGGCCTTCAAGGTGGGGACAGAGAGGAGCAGGTGACAGTGGCCATGATCTTGAAGGGGAAGGTCTGGTCTTTGAGACCAAGGTCAAGCCCTTATTTTAAGCACCTACTGTATAACAGGCCCCGTGAGCCAAGCCCTGGGATGAGGTAGGGGCTCAGCCTTGGCTCCCCAACCTCGGCCGCCACACCCCGGTTTAGCTCCCAGCACCCCTGTCCCCAGGCCTCGAGTTTGGAGGGCAGGAGGCAAGATGGCCCTTTGTTTCTGGTGTGGAGATTTCCAGGAATGAGGGCCCACCAGATGTGTCAGAGCATCTATCTCTTAAGACAGGCTGGAAATCTGGACTTTTTTGTGAAACATTTTAGTTGTAGATGGACACAACACCTTTATTTAATTTATTTATTTTTAGGCGGTGCTGAGGCTCGAACCCAAGGCCTCACACATGCCAGGCGAGCGCTCTACCGCTGAGCCACGACCCCAGTCCCGGAAATCTGGACGTTTCATAGGAAAAAAAAGAATTTCAGATTTTAAAAGGTTGGCCACCCGCCCAAAATTCTAAAACTCTCTTGAGAACTAACTCGCCGTACGTGTCCACAGGCTGAGCCAGAATGGCCATTTCTTAGGTGAACTCCCTCAAAGGATTCATGCGTTGCTGACCTCAGGGCCTTTACCTGTGCTGCCCCTGCCCCTCCTCTTCCTCCAGGTGTCTGGCCCAATACGGTCCACCTCTAAGAAACCTCGACTCAGTCTGCATTTGTTCATAAGGGGGTGGGGAGCACCTCAGGATCCTGGGACATGGCTTCTAGGGCCACAGAACATGATGGCATGGGGCTTGGGGCTCGATCAGTGATGCTGGTTTCCCCCACCCCACCCCCACAGACTGGGTGGGGGGCTCTGGGAAGGCCTGACTCCACGGAGGCCTCGCTTCCTGCCTGCACAAGGACAGGACTGGTAGGTCTCCAGGGCGCTCAGGGCGTTCCCAAGAGCCACCATTGCCATTGGAGTTGCCATCTCTTTGGGAGACGCAGACCAGGCCTGGGTCTAACTCGATGGCCCTTTTCCCTATGACCTTGATTCCCCATAGGAAACCTGTCCTACTGAGCCCCAGGCCTGGCCGGAGCTGGGTAGGAGAGGAAGGAACAGAGCCCCGTCTGCAAGGGACAGAAGAGGAGCTGGCAGGCAGTGCATGGGGAAGACACGTCCAGGGTCAGATGGGTGGTCAGAGCAGAGCCGGGCAGAACAGTGGTCACGAGGACCATGGCGAAGCCCTCAACAGCCAATCAGCTGATCCTGATGATACCAGCGACCGTGCACAGCAATTCCACCCAGAGGTCTCTGCCCAAAAGAACCCAGACACGTTTTTAGAGAAAACCTGTACGTGCACGTCTACCTGAAGGTAGAAACCAGCCATGTCCATCCATGAATGAGTGGGCAGTTCAAATGTGGTCCATCTCACCATGGAATATCACTCAGCCTTGAGGAGGAAAGAGGAAGATACGCGAATGAGGCCACATGTGTCCTGATTAGTCCCATCTAAGCCGTTCCACAAAGCAACACGTGGTAGATGACAAATACCGTCTGTACTGTAGGCTGGGAATAGCTCCATCGAAATGCTGGGTTTGATCCTCAGAACCATCAAAAATAAAAATAAACAAAATCTTTAAAAATCTAAAAGCTCTTTCAAAACTGAAAAAAAAAATGTGATACTATTTTTTTAAAAAATGAGGGCTGGTGGGTAGCTTTGTGGTAAAGTGCTTGCCTAACAAGCAGGAGTCCCTGGGGTTCCATGCCCAGCGTATTAATAATAGTAATAATGATAAATGAAATACCACCAGGCATGGTGGAGCATGCCTGTAATCCCAGCAGCTCTGGAGGCTGAAGCAGGAGGATCACAAATTTGAGCGAGGTCTTAAGTAACTTAGTGAGACCCTATGAAAAATAAAAAAGGCTGGGGATGTGACTCAAAAATGATGGTAATAAACAAATAGGTGAAGTACTGAGCCATGCTACAATATGGATAACCCTTGAAAGCAAACATGGCGCTAAATGAGAGAAGCCAGATGCAGAGAGTCACACCCTGTGTAATTCCATTTTTATGAAATGTCCAGAATTGGCAAATTCATAGAGACAGAAAGCTGATTAGAGACTTCCAGAAAAAAAAAAAAAGAGAGAGAGAGAGAGAGAGAGAGACTTCTAGGAGCTATGGGGAGGGAGTGGGGAGGGCCTGCCAACAGGTACAGGGGTTGCCATCTGGGGGAGAAAAGTGTCTTGGAACCATCGGGTGGTGGCTGCCACACTGGGAATGCCCTCCATGTCACTGCACTTTCCAAGATGGGCAGGTTTATGTGATTTTACCTCCAGGAAAGAAAAAGAAAAACCCACCAGGAGCATGGCAGCAACAGCGTCAAGGTGAAACCGTCTAACACACACACACTCCCTCACACTCACCCGCACACATACTCACATACACTCACGCGCCTACACATGTACTCACTGGCACACTCACACACCCACGCACTCACCTGCACACACACATTCACACACACTCACCTGCACACACACACACTACACACACCCACACACTCACTCATACACTCACACACACTCACCTGCACACACACTCACTACACACACTCACCCACACACTCACTCATACACTCACACACACTCACCTGCACACACACATTCATTCACACACACTCTCACTCACACTCACCCACATGCACACACACATTCACCTGCACACACACACTCACATACACACATACTCTACCCCTTCCTGGATGGGTTGGCCTTGGGCAACCCGCACACACACTCACTTATATACACACACTCACCTGCACACAACATATTCACTCACACACACTCTCACCCGCACACACTCACCTGCACACACATTCATTCACATACACTCACCTGCACACACATTCACTCACACACACTCACCCACACACACATTCACTCACACACACTCACCCACACATACACTCACTCATACACACACACTCACCTGCACACACACATTCACCCACCCACACTCACCCACACACTCACTCACACACACTCACCTGCATACACACACTCACATGCACACTCATTCATGCACACTCACACTCACCCACACATGTTCACTCACACACACACTCACCCACACATACACTCACTCATACACACACACCTGCACACAACATATTCACTCACACACACTCTCACCCGCCCATACTCAACTGCACACACACTCATTACATACACTCACCTGCACACACACCCGCACACACACTCCCGTGGAGGAAGAGCCTCGTGGAGTGGGGGCAGCGTGGCCCTGCTCCGGGGGCGGATTCACCCTCCAGCCACACTTTATGAATTTTGCATCGTCCTGGCTATGAATAGCTTCCTCTGCAGCAAGACAGACAGCTCAAAGGGAGGAGAAGGGCCTGGAGTGGGGGAGGGGCGAGATGCACCCTGAATCCCTAACTCGGGTTCTGGAGGCATGGCCCAGGGAGGACAGCTGGGCACCGTGAGGATCTGAGGGTGGGAGGCCATCCCGGCCACACCCCACACGTGTCAGGTCTGCACCCCAGGCCAGATGAGGCAGCCTAGGGTCCCAGCAGAGGCCTGGTGCCCCATCCACGCCTCCAAGATGGAGCCCAGAAGAATGCAGCAGGAGCAAGAAGGGCCTCGGGGGCAGGGGGGGAGCACCCAGGTGCACCTTCAGGCCCTGTCCTTCCCATTTCTGAGGTACCCTGAGACCTGGGGCGGCCACTATTGTGCCAAAGGACCCTCACACTGGCCGGGGGCATGAAGAATACATGAAGTGGCCCAGGTTGAGCTGGGAATAAGGGGTGACAGAGGGTGGAGTCCAGCTGGGGGCAGGGGAGGCCATGGCAAGGGCGATGAGGTTGTGACCACTTCTACGGACTCAGTGACTGCAGGTCCTGGATTCAAATCCCGGCTCTACCCCTTCCTGGCTGGGTTGGCCTTGGGCGAGATGCATGACCACTCTGGGCCTCCGTTTTTCCCAGTGATGAGTTTATAATGAAATCACGGACGTAGGCGACCCGGGGATGGCCCAGGTGCTGAAGGTCCCCTGCCGCTGTCCAGCCATGGAGCTTTGCCTCGAGGCTCATCTGCACCTATAGAATGGGCTGAGATACTCTGCCAGGCTGTGAGAGAATCAGGCACAGAGCACTGAGAAGGCTTGGCCAGCGTCAGGCTGAGTGAGCATCCATCAGTGTCACTGTTGACGTTTGGTCAGTGGAATGTGAAGGGGCTGTGAACAGAGAAAGCCACTGCTAGGCAGCCCTCTGCCCGCCAATGCAGGCACCTCAAGTGTTTGGGGCACATGTCTGGCTCCTGCCAGGCTACCGCCTACTCCCACTGCTCATGTCCCCAACTTGGACACCTTAGGCCGTATTCCCAAGTCCCCACATCTCTGTTTGCTTGTCTGGAAACGGAGAAGAGTGAACCAGGCACCTCACTAGGTGGCCTGTATGAACAGGCCAGCACCCTGCCAGCTTAACCTCTTCCTGACCACCCGCTGTACAAAGCCTCTACCCCAGGCCGGGCAGTGTCCCCCAAGATGGTGATGCAGACCTCACCATCGTGCCATCCACCCCCCGCCCCGACACACCCACCCGTCCTCAGTGGCCTCTGGAGTGTGCACGGATTTCCAGAGCCATATCTTGATCGATTGTGTGAACCTTGGGCAGCCGCCTCCGTTTCTGTGCCTCAGTTTCCTCATATGCAAAATAGGCTTGATCACACCGAAGGAGGCGAATCCAGGAAAACCCTCAGCAAACAGGGATGTTACTGTTATTGCGACCACCGTTCCTCTTGCTAAGCTGGAGGTGCCACCACAGGCAGCCCCCAGCCCAGGGAAACCCAGGGCTCTTCTCAGACTAAGACCCCCTCCCTCCTTTGCAGGGGACAAAGAGCAGTTAAGAGATGCACCTCCTCTTGCAGCAGGACTGACACTTGACAGACACGTGAGAAAAGAAAGAAAGGCAGGTTTGAGACCCACCTAGGAGCTCAGCAGCAAAGCCAGAGCAGAGCGGGAGCTGGGGAGCAGGTGACTCCCCCAGGTAGGTCCTGGCTGGAGCCCCAGGAGACACATCCTGAAGCCCTTCTTACTACCTGTATTTGGGAGGCTAGAGAAAGTCCAACCCAGCCTCCACATCCAAGCCTCCGGTCACCTGCCTCCCAAGCTCACTAGCACATGCACCTGCAGGATGGGACCTGAAATCACTGGCTCACCTGAAAATGTCTCACCCACTGAATCACTGGGATGGAGATCAGCTGGCCTGAGATAGGCACAAAGAGCCAGGCGTAGTTGGATCCTAATCCCAGACCCACCTTGACCTCTGTGGCCTCATTCGCCCTGAGCCTCCGCAGATAGCTGCCAAGATTGTCGGAAACAGGCCCCTGGAGAATAATGAGTGCAGAAGCCTATAGCTCTTGTCCCCTCTAGCCCAAGGGCACTTGATAAAGCCCTTTGGAGTTTGTTCCCTCCCACCTACCTCTGAGACCTCATTTCTGGGTTAGGCCAGACTTTCCATTGATTTTCGGCACCTTGGATGCGCCCAGGTCTGAATGGGAGGCTTCTGGAGAGCAGGAGCCAAATCCGATTTCTCTCTCGGTGACCCCAGCAACCCCAGCCTAAGACCTGGCATTGGGAAGTTCAATAAGAACACACTTATCGATCCAGTGTACGATTGCTTTCACCACGGAGGAGCTGCCAATAGGGATGCAAATTCTTTGAAGCAACTTCCATTCAGACAGGACCTGATCGTGCAGGCAGAGGTAGGCTGTGCCTGTTCTGAGAGTAGTTCTTAAAAACCCTTTGCATCTGCCACGTCGGTGCTAGCAATACATCTGTGTGGGCTAGCCTGGCCGCAAGTGAGTTTGCAGGACGTGGGTTATGGCATGATATCTGATTGACATCTGCCATATTGCGGGGTAAGGAGATTAAGGTTTCAATGGGGGCAAAGCTCGAGGTCTTATCTCCACCTAGAAATGAAGCCGTGGATGCAAGTGCGCACCCAGGGACGGGAGTCAGCGACAGTTTCCGCCAGCACGTTTGGTTGCATCATTCAAAGCATCATTATTAATAAAGACGTATCGTTGCAGATAAAGCTGATGCCAAGGGGCGCCTTCTAATTGCTCCTGACGTTTTTTGTGTACTGGCTGCTCGTGGATCAAGCCGGCATCCTGGCCCCCACCAGAGAAAGTAAAAGGGGCAGCCTGCTTTGGCCTCTGCCCTGCGCATGGACCACGAGGGCCCACCGCTGCCCCCACCAGGCAGCACCGAGGTACCCACTGATGAGGCAAGGGACGGCAGAGTTACCAGCCCGACCTGCCACAGCTGGTGAGAGGTAGGTCAGGATTCACAGTGAGTCCTGCTTCAGGGCCCCAGGGCTTCCACACCAGGCAGAAGGGGCCCTGCTGTCCCAGGGCCCTCAAACTCCCAGCTGTGCTCCCAGATCACCATGTGACCTTGGTCATGACCTTGGCCACATCACCATCCCCTGAGCTTCGTTTCCTACCCTCGAGGCCTCGTGACTCATGGTCCCCTTCTGACTGTGTCACCCTCGGACCACAAGACTCGGGGACAGTCAGTGGCAGGGACGGCAGCCGAGCGCGGGACGTCTGTGTCAGCTGGGTCTTGAGCACTGTGTGGGTCCAAGCCAGGCAGAGCCTCCGCCACCAACCCTTCCTCCCCCCTCTCTGGCTTCACAGATGCCTGTGCACCCTCCCGACTCACGGCCGCGGAGGTTAAAAATACACCCAAACGAGGTTTCCATTGACTTACCCTGAGTTATGGACCAGGGCCTGGCAGACGGTCAGGCACGTGCGGCAAGCCACAGCAGGAGGGCAGTGGCCCACCTCTCTCACCTGGGGAGCAGGCTGGCATCACACTCCCTGAAGGTGCCTGGAAGCATTTCCTGGGACAGCACGTCTGTCCCCTGTCTCCCCCAGGCTCGACCCTCTAGCCCATGGGGACATGGTCAAGCTGAGAGCGACAGAGCCGCGGATAAAGGACATTCGGGATTTGCTACGGTGCCAGCTTCTGAACTGGAGATGGCTGGAGAGAGGTCAGGAACAGAAATCAGAGTCAGGGTGCCCTGAGACACCTCGGAGAGGACAATGAGCCCAGGGTAGGGCTAAGGGTCTTGGAAGTGGTGGGCACATAAGGTCACCTGTCTCCGGCTCCCCTCTTGGGAAAGAACCGGGAGCACCAAGGTCACAGTCCTGGTTAGTGCCTCTCTCCCACCTGCATGCTCTACACACACCTGGTTCCTCATCCCGTTACAGAGGCTGCCAGGGTCGGACGACTCGGTTACCTCTGCAGCCATATTCCTTCTCCCTAGTTCGCAGAACCTTCTAGAGAGTGCCAGCCCCCACAAAGCTGTCCATCCCAATAGCCACCTGCAGCTCTTTAAGCTTAACTTCGTTAACATTTCCTTTCATAAAAATTCAGCTCCTCAGTCAACACTAGCCACATTCCAGGCACTGCATCAGCACACGTGGCTGCCATACTGGATGAGAGGTCTAGAACATTCCATCACAGCAGAGAGCTCTCTTGGACAGCTCAGCTCTGGAGGGTGAATCCTCACTGATCCAAACCAGTCAAAGAATCTCATTTGTCAGTGGCTGATCTATGGCTGCCTCATAACACACTTCTGAACAAAGAGACGTAAGGGGAGGCTGGGAGAGATGGTTCTCCTGGACACAGAGATAGAAAAGAGATGAGTGCACTCTGAACACGACAGCCACCTCCCTTGCCTCCAGTCTTTGAAGGCTGTGAAAGGACGCGACGACTGGAGCTAAGGCAGCCATCTTGCAATTGTAAGGCAACGAACCACCATTTGACCCAGCTATTCCTCTTCTCAGACTATCCCCAAAGGACCTAAAAACAGCATACTACAGGGACACAGCCACATCAATGTTTATAGCAGCACAATTCACAATAGCTAAACTGTGGAGCCAACCTAGATGTCCTTCAGTGGATGGATGGATAAAAAAAAATATGGCATTTATACACAATGGAATATTACTCAGCACTAAAAAAAATAAGATCATGGCATTTGCAGGGAAATGGATGGCGTTAGAGCAGATTATGCTAAGTGAAGTTAGCCAATCCCTAAAAAACAAATGCCGAATGTCTTCTCTGATATAAGGAGGGTGACTCAAAATGGAGTTGGGAGGGAGAGCAAGGGAGGAGGATTACCTCTAGATAGGGAATAGGGGTGGGAGGGAAAGGGAGGGAGAGGGGAATAGCATAGATGGTGGAAGGAGACCCCAATCATTATACAAAATACGTGTATGAAGATGTGAATTTGGTGTCAGCATACCTTATATAGAATCAGAGATATGATAAATCATGGTATAATGGTGTATTCAGAATCGTAATGCAAATAAATAAATAAATATCATTTTTTTAAAAAAAGAACAAACACAACACACAGGGGACAAACCTGTTGTGGAGTGTCGTCCCCCTGCCACCACCACCACCACAAAGGTCCTGTGTCTCTGCAGGAATATTCAGAGGTAAAATGATTGAACTGTGAGAGCTGTCACCTAATCAGTCATCCTAGTTTGAATGGTCTTTGTGATAACTGTAGGCAGCTGGGGTGTGGCTGGAGGAGATAAGTCACGGGGAACATGCCCTGGAGGGGTACATTTTCCCTGCGGCCCCTTCCCCTCCCTCTCTCTCTGCTCCCTGACCCCGCCCCCAGCATTCCTCCACTGAGCCCTTCCCTCACCCAAGCAATGGAGTCTGCTATCTATGGCCTGAGACTTCTCAAACCAGGAGCCCCAAATAAATTTCCCCTCCTCTAAGTTGTTCTTGTCGGGTATTTTGGTCACAGCGGTGAGAAAGCTGGCTAAAACCAAAACACCTTCAACCCATAGCAGGAAGCTCTTCCCTCTTAAGCCTTTCTGGTAAGTTAGAGAGTCAAATAGAGGGCTGGGGTCGTGGCTCAGCGGGAGAGGGCTTGCCTTGCACTGGGGCACTGGGTTTGGCCCTCACCACCACGTAAAACATAAACAAATAAAGTAAAGGTATTTTTAAAAAAGAAAAATAGATAAGCAAAGAACTATTTTTTAAAAAAATTTCTTTGAAATTCAAGTGGAGTTTATTATGTGATTGTATTATCAATGGAATATTACTCAACCTTTAAAAGGAAGAAAAATCCTGACACATATTCCGGCATGGATGGATTTTTGAGGATATGATGCTGCATGAAACAAGCCGGTCACAAAAGAATAAACACTGTATGGTTCCATTTTGGATGAGGTCCACAGAGGAATCCAATTTACAGAGACAGAAAGTAGAATGATGGTTGCTGGAGGCCAAGGGAAGGAAGGAATGGGAGGGTCGGTGTTTATGGACAGAGAGCTCCCGCTGGGGAAGATGAGAGAGCAGCTCTGGAGTCGGGTGATGGTGGCGGTGGTGGCTTCACAGCAGTGTGAATATACTAGATATCACTGAACTGGACACTTAGTAGTGACTAAGATGATACATTGTGTTATTTGTATTTTACCACAATTTATTTTCAAATGCTATGTACAACACATATACCCAAAAGAGTCCATAAAATATGCTTAAACCAGATGTGATGATGTACCCCAGTGGACCCACTCCCTGCCTGAAGAAACAGAGTGTCATAGTGGCCCTCTTGGAAGCCCTGATGTCCCCACCCCCCAGCTCCCCCTCCCCTTAAAAGAAATTCCCCTTAGAATATTGAGTCCATTATTTCCTTCCTGGGTGCCACAGTTCTGCAGGAGAGCAATATTCTTCAATAATACATACCGTCCAGCTTTGCTTGGCTTTAACTGTGAAATAAATGAAGCCAACCCTCTCTCTCTCCTGTGACTTCTTTTTCTCCCTGAATATTTTGAGAGCGAGCCTTTTTATTATTATCTGCTAAACTTGCACACATGTCATGTTCTCTTGGTATGTCTCATACATTTCACAGTTAAAAATAAATACATGGAGTGTGAAATATAAAGATCGAAGCCTTAAGAAAAAATAAAGACATCTAAGTGACTTTTTTTTTTTTTTATAAGCTTCAGATGGGGAAATCTCTTCCCAGGCATAATACCAAAGGCAGAAGCCACCAATGCATAGGTTGACATGTTTGATTACAAAACAATCTAAAATGTTTATGAACTGAAAAGCACCCCCAAGCAGAGCTTTAGAAAGACAAAACACAGCTGAAAATAAGACAGAGAAAAGATCATTGACTCGGGTATTTACTCAGACAGGGAAAAAAAAAAAAAAAGGATTAGCCGCTGCCCTTGATTCTGGTCCTTCATATAAATTGGTACAACCTTGTAAGAAAGAAAAATGTCTCCGAGGCAAAAGAAAAGTTCACTCTTTTAACCAAGCAATTCCACTTTTAGGAATTTTTGCCTTAGGAAATAGCCAGAGATTATGCACTCGGATTTAATGTCAAAGATGTCCTTCACAGATGATGTGTCTACAATCAGGAGAATAAATAGAAGTGACCCAAATGTTAAACAACAGGGGATCGTTTGAATGATCAAAACCATTGGAATCATTCTCCAGAAACTCGGTTCCTTAGGCAGGGAAACAGGGATGCTCTAGGAGCGTCTTGTTCAAAAGCAGGTTAGACTCCCACCCAATGCTGATTGCAGCGCCAATGGTTTCAGCCACTTTGGAAAGCTTCTTCTCCAGTCAAATATGCATTTATTACACAACCCAGAAATTCTATTCTTATCTACCTCTACTCCAGAGAAATAAAAAAAAATATGTGACCACACAAAAATCTGCATACATACAAATGTTCACAGCAGTTATATTGGCAATCACCAAAAAAAAAATAAAAATACTGGAAATGACTCAAAATGTCCACCAACTGCCGAATGGTCAATAAACAAACGGTGGAACATCTACATTACGGAATATGACTCGGCAATAAAAAGGAATGAACATTTGGATCAATCTCAAAAGCATTATGTTAAGAGAATTAAGCTCAAACACAAAAGGCTACATACAGTGTGAATCCATTATGGAATCCATTATGCATGGCATTCTGGAAACGCAGAAGAACCCGTAGTGATAAACAGATCCACGTTTGCCAGGGAATGGGGGTGGGAGTGGAAATCAACTGCAGATAGGCAGGAGGGAATTGGGGAGGATGAAGGAGGTAGGCTATATCTCGATTTGGGTGGTGGTCATACATGGTTGTCTACTCTTACCCAACTGTCGTTCAAATTGGCAAGTTTTATCGTCTAGAAATTATACCTCAAATCAGCTGCTTTTAAAAGGCTTTTTAAAAAAAATCAATTCTAAAATAACATGGTTGGTAGGGTCTTCCTTCTGTGTTTTCCTTTGGAAAACACGACTTTTGTCAGTCAGTTCAGGCTCAGATATGCCGTGATAACAAAACCTAACCAGCTTGATGATTGAACCAAGTTTCCTTTGTCATGTCCCCAGTCTCAAATTAACTATCCCAGGCAGTTCTCCACATGGTGACACGGGTTTCCAAATAAGCTTCTTTTCATCTTGCGACTTGATCCGTCTCAGCATCTGATTTTCAGCATCCACCAGCAAAGGAGAAGGGAACAGAGGAGATGTTTCACCTCGCAACTGTCTCCATTTGAAATGGAAACACTAGTCATTCAACTCATAATTCATTGGCCGTGAGGGGTCACCTAACCCCAACCCAACAGCAAGGGAGGCTGGGAAATGAAGGAGACCGTGACTATTCAGCCAATGTTGAATTCTCTTCTAGTCACCAAATATCCCTGGGCACCATTTTTCCCCCATAGACAGGACACACCCTTCCCTTCGCAAACCTGTCTCCTCCATCCATGGCGACCAGGAGAGAAGGCAGGCAGGTCTCTCGGTGGCATGCAATGGTGATGGGTCTGTTAAGTTCCTCTTTGTCCAGAGTCTTCTGAACAAAAATAACAAGTCATCTGCCCCTTCCACACACACACACACCATCCCACCCAATATATTACCATGGAACAGGGCGACCAGATAATCACAAAAATCTCTCCCATTTCGAACCTGGATAGACATTTCAAACCTCAGAGCAATTCTGAGAACCCACCAGTACCCATTCCGGGCAGCCTCTGCCTGGAGGGTGAGAAGCCTTTTTTCCATGAGTTCCAGATGGTTCTCTCTGGGAGAAACTCCCCTGTCTTCCAGGACCCCCCCCCACCGACTCTATCTTTTGGGGGTGTTCTCTTGCCCGTTTCATTTTCTTTATTGGCTATGTCTGTGTGGAGAGATGTCACGCTTTCCCACCGACTTCCTGACTCCTAGAGGGACGACAGCCCTCACTGTCATTGAATCCCATTTTAGATCTCCAGTCGCCAAAGCCTTCGGCAGTCCAGGCGTGATCTCTTTGGAACTGTAGTCCTTTTGAACACGTAGGAAGACTCTGGTCTAGTTGCCTCCGATCTGTTGTAGGGGGCCAAGGACTGCGCTTCGTTATTTGCAAGAAATAACCTTCACCTCCGCGGCCTTCTTCCTCTCACCTCCGTGACCGGGTCCATCTGGAGCAGTAGGTTGGAAGGCCACAAGCTTCGTCTAAGGCTCACCCTCGGAGGCCAGCATCCAGTGAGGAGTTCTGCTGGGCGTGTGGTTTAATGCACCTGTGAATACCGTACCCTCTCTAACTGTTAGGACTCCAGAAGCAACTGAGGTTGTCAGCCCTGCTTTGTCCAGACTTTCTGACTGGTCTCGACCGACTCCTCTCACTCCTTTTCTGAGCGGATGTCTTCCTCGAACCCTGCCAAACGCAGTCAAGGGTGGTGAACATCAGCCTGACTCACAGGGTCTTTTCCCGTTTCTTCCTCTAGAATGTACCTTCAGGAGTCACTTTGCTTGCCCTCCAGATTGCCACAGGACATGATAGCTTTACTGAATGGTTTGCCTCTGAGCCACTCAGGTCTTGTATCTTTCCAGTCTCCAGGCTGTATCTGCCACTCTGCTGCACTCCAGTGTCCCCTGTTTCAGGAGTTTGGTATGGCCACATTGCTCTCTCTCTGGGTAAAGTCAGTTCTTAATTGCTGTTTTTTGTTTGTTTATATTGTTTATTTGCAGTGCTATGGATCCAACCCGGGTCTTCGCGTTGCTAGATCTACAATGAGCCATCCTCCCGGCCCCTCTTAGTGTAAGTCAGGATACAACAGGCCTCATTAGCAAAGAAACTGCATCAATGTTCAGTGCCTGCCCTGCTAAAGTTTACATTTTTGTTCACACACAGTCTAACAGGGATTGATGGAGAGGTAGTATAATGCCAGATTCGTGGGACCCCAATAGACCTCCAGGAGCCAAATCCGATGCAATCCCACAAGAGTCTTTTTTGCAACCTCGAGCCTGGACTCACAACCGTTCCCAACGCAGCTGTCCCAGGGAGTGAGCCCTGGTCCTTTGTTCAGTGAGATTTTATAGGTTTTGGGGGAACACTCTATGCATCACAACATCACACAGCAAGTCATTCTATACTGCAAGAAAGTCAAACAACAACTCTTAACATTGATTAGCACATTCACTGGCGGGAACAAGTTGGGTAGGGGTGATTGGTTAGTACAAGAGGGGGATTTGTTTGAACTGATTGGTTTAGGCCACGAGGGGTGTACGTGCTAAACTACATAGTTTCCCAACATGTTATCAACCACCATAAACTACTGGGGGGTCATCTGGCATCCCAGGTATTTTCCCTGTCTCATGCTGATTGGTGGTTGCTAGGGGGTTGCTATGGGTCCTCACCTAGCCTGAGTCAGGGACGCCTGGCACAGCAGATCTCTCCTGTTATGTACAGACAAACAACTCAGCAGGGTGGGGATGTGCCTAGGAGTGTGCTCTGTGGGTCTTTCCAAGGACAAGGGTCACGCCCCCGT
Organism: Ictidomys tridecemlineatus; assembly: GCF_052094955.1. NCBI lineage: Eukaryota > Metazoa > Chordata > Mammalia > Rodentia > Sciuridae > Ictidomys > Ictidomys tridecemlineatus. Next base: position 64,078,115 of record NC_135479.1, on the reverse strand, counting down.
CCTTAGGCTTTGCTCTGAGGTAGAGGCTGGTTTCTCAGTAGGACTCAGAGATCCAAGCAGCCATGTCTTCCAAGATGGCCACAGGAGTGACGAAAGAAATGGAGGAGGGAACACCAGGTCCTATTTGCCTCAGGCTAGAAGTGACAAGCCCTGCTGACTCCAGGACTTAACCACACACACATCATGTGTGGGGATTGCAGGGCCCAGGGTAAGGCTGGAAGGGCTGCAGCAGTCCCAAACCCATGAACATGCTAATAAGTGGAAACTCCCTTCTAGATCAGAGCTCAGCCAAGCACTGGCGGAGAGTAAGAAATCCAAACGAGGCAGAAGAAAGACAATCGGAAACAAAAAAACGAAGATACAGAAGGGAGGGAGGGAGGGAGGGAGGGAGAAAAGGTCTAGGAAGAGGGGAACAAAACACAAGACCCAGTTTTTCAACATTTCATGGAAACAGTATCACAGAGGACCACAGCAGAAAATGACCCTGGCCCAACCCTTCCTTGAGAGCTCAGAAAACTCATTTCATATAAAGACGACCAACAGACCAAGATTGTGATCAAATCTCATCCAGTTATTATTAGAAAAATGGAAATAAGGAGCCGTGCCACTCCAGATAATAAAGAATTCCAGAAAGACATGCTCCCTAAACAGACTCATTTTTAAAACGATGAGGCAAGATGGCACGTCGACGAATGGAGCTGGAGAATATCATGCCAAGAAAAATGAACTAAATCCCCCCCCAAATAAAAGGCCAAATGTTTTCTCTGATAAGTGGATGCTGATCCATAATGGGGGTGGTGGGGGGGGTAGGGAAGAATGAAGGAACTGGGCAGAGGGGAGTGGGGGGAGGGGAGTGGGGGGAGGGGTGGGGGAGGGTGGGGGGAGGGGAAGGAGGTGGAATGAGACTGACATTACTGTCCCATGTACACGTATGTTTGTTTACGCTACCCGTGTGACTCTGCACCATTTGTGCCCAGCGTGTCAAAATGCATTCTACTGTCATGGATAACTAATTAGAACACATTAAAAAAAATTAAATTGAATTTTTAAGATGAGGCAAGAACAATTAAGAAAGTAATCAAATATACAAAAAGGATAACAAGTAGAAATTAGAAGGCTTCAGAAAAGACAGGCGAGAACTAAAGAAAAGAATTAAAACTCTCATTTCGAAATGAAGAATAATCTCGAAGGAACGCAAGAACAAGAAAACCCCAAAAGATAATGCCTTTAAGGGAATTAGAAGATAAAACGGTGCAATTGGGTTTTTTTGTTTGTTTTGTTTTGTTTTTAACAATAAACGGAAGTCTAAAGAGAAAGCCCCTGTGTAGAAGACAGGCAAAGGCTTTAACATATGCATAACGATGTATAACAGAACTCGCTGAAGAAGAAAAACAAAGGCAGGTAAACAGTGCCTAAAAAAAATTTAAAAAAATACTTTCCTAAAATAAATAAAAACTTGAAACAACAGTCTGTGACTGGGAAAAACTGACTCGGTGCCTCCAAAAGAAGAATCCTATTATTTCCCATGTTCTATCAAGTCCCTTGTCAAGAAAATCAGATTCTCGTCAGTCTCACCTGCATCAATAGTTCAATACATCAATAGGCATGGGACCAAAGCAAGACTGAAATCCAGCTGGGCCAACGAGAACTGTAGCTCCGTGTCCAGCCTCTGGGGCACATGGGCATGGTGATGTTCTGTTCAAAGGGCTTGTGTAGCTCTGCCCCTGTGGCTTTACTAGTTTCAGCCCACATGGCCTCTTCCTTAGCTTATCTCTACTGGATTCCTGCAGCTTTCTTTATTACATGTTCCTCGGTGCTGGCATTTCTCAGTCTTGAGGGTCTGCACTGCAGCTTCAGCATCCTGCTCACATCTCCATGCATCCCTTTCAGAGGCTGCCCACAGAGACTCTGACCCTACTGCATGTTGTCTGGCCTTCCAGACTTTCCTTTGGAATCTTGGTGGAAGCCTCCAAGACCCCCCCTAACTCTAGAATCTTGCAGTACTGAAGAACCGGCACCACCTGGTTCCTGCCAAGGTCTACGGCCGTTTTTGAGCAGTACCAAAGACTCCAGGACCCCTGGCTGCAGCAGCCTCTGATTGCCTGGTTGGCTGAGCATGGTGGAAAAAAAAAACTTCCTAGGTCCCCCCCTTGTGCAGGCAGAGTGCCCCACTGGTCTCCTTCTCAAAAGGAATTTTTACTTTTAGTCCCTGAAGCCTGAGATGTGGGTAGGTCTTGCCAATTCCTGAGAGGCCCTGAGCCATCTGTCTCGGTATCTCTGGGCAAAGTCTTTAGCATGTCGTTAGCAGCAATCCTGTCTCTAACAACGACAACTTCCTTAGGCCCGGTTTCACTCCCACCTTTCAAGTCCAAATTTTTCATATCTTTCTGCTCCTGGAATATCACAATAAAAACTCGGCTAAGAGCCGCCAGCAATACCCATGCCGCCACCTGAATACTATGCTGCCTAGAAATTTCTTCCACCAGATTAAGAAGTCCATCATTTTTAAGAATCCGCCTCACAGAACAATTCTCAGGACACGGGCAAAAGGTAGACCAACTTCTCAGCTGGAACATAGCAGGAATGGCCTGGAGTCCAGTTCCCATAGTGGCCTCCTTTGCCTCTGAAACCTCGTGAGCCCTGTCTTTACAGTCCGTAGTCCTATCAGTCTTCTGGCCTTCTGAACTCCCCCACCAGAATCCCCCATGAAGTTCACCTTATAACCATCGAAAACTTTCCCAGCTTGTGGCACTAAACTTTCCAAATTTCCCTCTCACAAACTCCCAAAAGCTCCAAAAGCAATGACCCCACTCTTGGTACCATTTCCGTTTTTTCCTCTCTGGGACCAAAAGACCTGACAAACACCATTAAGAGGAGGAAAAGTTTATTTGGGGGGGCTCACGGTTTCAGAAGTCTCAGTCCATAGAAGGCGGGTTCCATTCCTCAGAACTCAAGGTGAGGCAGAACAATCGTGGCAGAAAGACCTGGTGGCAGGGGAAGCAGCTCAGGACGTGATCAGGAAAGGGAGAGGGGGCCGGGGACTCTTCCCAACAAAGACAAAATCTGTACCCAAAGGTATGCTCCCAGAGACCCACCTCCTCCAGCCACACCCTACCAGTTACCACTCAGTTAATCCCCCATAAGGGGATTAATTCACGGAATGAGTTAAGGTTCTCATAACCCAATCATTTCACCTTTAAACCCTCTTGCGTTGTCTCACATATGAGCTTTTGGGGGACACACATCTAAACCACCACCGATGGCTTTCCAACTTTATTGATTCAGTGTTATGGAGACCCAGACTCTTGCCTAGAGAAGAAATAAAAATAAAATCATAGAAATAAAAGCCCCTTTGTCCTGAATTTGAAACAGAAGCAATGATATATATATTAATGATGTGGAAATTATGGCTGACACAGTAGTTTTGTGCACGTCTAACACCAGACTGTGTTTTCTAAACCCTATTTCTCATTAGAAGACCTAGGGCTCCCTAGAGAAATGGTTGACTCCAGGTCTAAACAGGTATAAGATGAGCTTGTAACAGTTTTTCCAAGTAAAATAGCAAACACCCTCCCAAAGAATACAAGGTCAGGTCCAAGGATTCAAGAAACAACTTGAAAGATGGGACAATAGGAGCCTAAATAAATAAGAGTAATTATTCTAATATCTCAAATTGTTTTAAGTTCATGCATTTGTAGTTATTTCTATTTGTATTTTTTAAAAGAGAGAGAATTTTTAATATTTATTTTTTAGTTTTCGGTGGACACAACATCTTTATTTTATTTTTTTTTTTAATGTGGTGCTGAGGATCGAACCCAGCGCCCTGCACACGCCAGGTGAGCATGCTACCGCTTGAGCCACATCCCCAGCCCCTTCTATCTGTATTTGACAGCAAAAAAATTATTTATAAAACTTCAAGAAAAGCCATGTCAAGCATACAATCTGCCTTTCCAAGAACATAAAAAGATCTGGGGATATAGCTCAGGGGTAAAGCACCCTGGGTTCAATCCCCAGTATCAAAAACCAAACCAAACTCTCCCATCCAGTAGCCAAACAGTAGAAATTTGGCTAAGAGGAAGTTTCTCTGTACAGAAACATTTTAGCTAATAAACGAAGAAGGAAAGATAGAATGAGCATCATCATGGCACAACCACTAATTTTGTTTTGGATTTCTTTGCAACCACTAATGAATTAATGGAACCAGCCTTGACCAGCAGCAGCTGCTAACACCACCATGAGATGGCAGCACACTGTGCCTCCCGACGGAGAGACACAGAACTCTCTACAAAGTGTGCTTTCCACACAATGAAGAATCCCACCTCTCTACCACACTCCCACAAAGTACTGCATCCTCATGAACCAGGCCCACCTGGGCCACTGTGACCCAGCACCCGTGCCCTTGCAAATACTATGCACTACAAGGGGTCCAGCACAGCATGGGGTGCCACCTCCAACACTGGAAGAACCAAGCTGCTTTTCCCTCCCTACGCCCCAGCCGCCCGCAGCCTCAGCCTGCAGCACCACCACCCTGGGAGCTCACCACTGTGGGGCGTGAGGATGTGTCTCAGTGGCCCGTGCTCCCAGAACCAGCATTGATGTTGTTGGAAGCCCCCACCACCAGTGACACTCACCCCTGAAATTCCTAACAGCATGTCCCTCATGCTCCACAACTTTGGTGCCACCTGGCATTGCCAAAGGATCCTGCAAAAGTTGGTCTTGCACTGCCCCCCACCCCCCAGCCCCCGTGAGGCCTGAGGATGTCTACTGTGCTCCACTCTCCTGGAACCACGGGTCCCATTGCTGGGAGTCCCCATTCAGCAGCTCCTGCTTCTGTGGGCTTGAGGACACATACCCCATCAACCCAGCCATGACCGGCACTCTCCCCTCTGGGTCCTAAGGTCACACATCTCTGACAAGCCCATAGACCTGGTGTCTACTACCACCACAAACACCTGCGGTCTATCGAGACTCTCCAACACCACTGATGTTGGTCCCAGCTGAGGACTTCACACAGCCTTTGTCACTCTGTGTTCATTTGGAACCAAAGAAAAACTTTTACAAGAAACAGCGTTTCCCTCTGAAGACGAGTCTGTAAAATTAGGAGGTGATTGTTACACCAGAAGCCCAGGCGTGTATACAGGCGCAAAATAAAGGATATCCAAGAAATGCCTGAAAAGGAATTCAAACCAAGGATCCTAAAGAAACTCAGTGAGATGGGAGAGAATACAGATTGGTAGGTCAACAAAAGGAGGGGGAAAAAATCATTGTTTGAATGAAAACGCAACAAGGAGTTGGTGTCGTGGGAAAGAACCGAAAAGAAATCTCGGAGCTGAATAATTCAATCAATGAAATAAAAAATGAGATCAAAAGCTTCAATAACAGACTACGCCAAACAGAAGAAAGAATTCTTGAACTTGAAGAAAGGTCTTTGAAAATAATCCAGACCCAGATTTTAAAAATAGAGAATAAATAAAAGAATAAAGAAAGCCCATGAGCCGGGTGTGATGGTGCAAGCATGTACTCCCAGTGATTCAGGAGGCTGAGGCAGGAGAATTGCCAGTTTGAGGCCGGCCTCGACAACTTAGCAAGATCATTTTCCAAGTAAAAAATAAAAATCCCTGGGAATGTGGCTCAGGAGTTAAGCATGCCTGATTCAATCCTCAGGACCAAAAAGAAAAAAGAAAGACAGAAAGCCTATTAGATTTATGGAACACAATAAAGTGAACAGATATTTACCTTATAAGTGTTACAGAAGTAGAAGGCAAGGGGAAAGGCATAGAAAACCTATTCAACAACATAATAGCTAAAAACTTCCCAAGTCTTAGGAGGGATCTGAACATCCGAGTCCAGGAGGCTCAAAGAACCCCAAACATATTTAGCCCCCAAACAGGTCCTCTTCACAGCATATCATGGCCAAACTGTCAAAAGTCCAAGACCAAGAAGATAATTCTAAAAACAAGGGGAAAGCATCAAGTCATATTTAAGGGACCGCCCCCGCCCCCCCCCCCCCGCCCCCGCCATTACACAAATAGATTTTTTTTCATCAGAAACCTTACAGGCCAGGAGGGAATGGGATGACCTATTCAAAGTTCTAAAAGGAAAAAAAAATCCTAACCAATTAAACTATACCCAGCAAGGCTGCTCTTCAGAGATAAAGATGCAGAGAGATAAAGACTTTCCAAGGCAGGAGAAGAACTGATGGGATGCATCCCTCATCCGTGACAACTAGGCCTACAAGAAGCACTTAAAGGAGTCCCGGAATTGAAGACAGCGATCGCCATCACGAAAACACACAGAACAATGAAACTCACGGGTAAAGCAGGTGCACAAAAGGAAAAGGGGAAATAATCCAGCCCTTATCATTAAAGAAAACCACCAAACCAGTGAGATGGGAAATCTGCTGGGCTGGAGTGGTATGTGGCTCAGCGACAGAACAATTGCTCAGCACGTGGGAGACACTGGGTTTGAGCCTCAGCACCACATGAAAATAAATAAATAAAGGTATTGTGTCCGTCTATTGAAAAAAAAATTCACACATTCTTAGAAAAAAAAAAAAAGAAATCTGCTGCTCGTCTAGTCTCTAAAGGGAGTCATGGGGGTGTCCGTTAATGGGACCTAGTGCTCTGAGAAGTCTGTGTCTTGGACGTCTGACACGCTGTGAAGGGTTTTGTGTATCCCCGTGGGTGGCGGTGCATGCACACGTGGACATGCACGCTGGAATCGGATCCAGGGCTTCCTGAATGCTACACGCCTACTCCACCACTGAACTACACCACCCCACCAAAGAGGGCTTTCTGTGGTCAAGTGGATTAAGTGTTCTTTGAGCTTCCTGGACTTGAATGTCTTTATTCTCAAGGCTTGGGAAGTTTTTAAGCTATTTATTTCATTGAATATGTTTTCTATTTCTATTTTGTCAGCAAAAAAAAAAAAAAAAGATAATAAAATGGTGGAAACTGATTCTTCCTCATCAGGAGAAACTTGAATGTCAATGGACTCCGTTCCCCCAATCAGAAGGTGTCGGGATAGCCAGGTGCTCCTGGAATCCCAAGTGACTCAGGAAGCTGAGGCAGAAGGATCCCAGGTTCAAGGCCAGCTCAGCAACTTAGTGAGAACTTGTCTCCAAATAAAAAAAAGATAAAAAGGGCGGAGGATGTACCTCCATGATAGAGCACCCCTGGGTTCCGTCCCCAGTACTGAAAACAAATGAGGTGACCATAGTCAACAACCGCTGACTGCACACTTCAAAATAACTCGAGAAGAAACCGAAGGTTCTCCACCCAGAAATGATCACATTTGAGGAAGATGAAAACATTAATTACCCCTGATTTTATCATCGCACACTCTATACACATATATGTATATTCAATTACAATACGGTGCCTCCTAAATACGTACAAATAGCCTATATTTAATAGTAGCATTAAATAATAATTTTTTAAAAAAGAAACATTAATTATTAGATAAATAATTATTAATTATTTATCTTGTCTTTGTTTCAAGATAAATATCATCACAGGGTTACATTCCAAAAGTTAGGGATCTTTACATTTTTATCTTATTTAACTATCACAAAGCACAATATATTAAAATACATATTTTTTTAAATGTTTATTTTTTTATTTTTTTTTTAGGTGGACACAATATCTCTATTTTATTTTTATGTGGTGCTGAGGATCGAACCCAGCACCTCACGCATGCCAGGAGAGCACGCTAACACCTGAGCCACATCCCGAGCCCCAAAGTACATATTTTTTAAAGTTCTTACAGCTGGGGATATAGCTCAGTGACAGAGTACTTGCCTAGAATGGAACGCCCTGGATTCAATCCCCAGCACAGAAAAAAAAAAAAAAAAATTCTGACCTGAATCTGATCAAATCTCTAGACACAGCTATTAATTTACAGGAAACATCAAGAGTGTGGGAAACGACAATCTAATAACTCAATTTCTTGGACCACAACAAAAAAATCATAAGAAAACATGGAGAAGCAACCACCAGATGAAAAATACTGAGGAGAGATGTCAGACAGTTGTGATGTGGCGCCTCATCCAGTTCCCTATCTTTTTATTGCTTTGGGCTCTTGTGAGAATCAGACATTGGAGGGGCAGAGGGTGCCCAGCTCAGTGGTCGAGTGCTTTCCTAGCATGCACAAGCCCCTGGGGTTCAATCTCCAGCTCCATTCCTGCTGTTTGGGTTTGAATCTTTCATAATAAAAAGCTGCATGTAAATTTGTGTCTATAAATTTCCACACAATTAAAAATTGAGATGTAGGGAGAGGAAAAAAAAAAGCTGGAAGACTCTAAAAGTTAAAACGTTAGCCATAAATCATTCTGATGATGGCATTGTGAGTAAATGTTTCTTTTTAAATTACTTGCTATGTTCTAATAGCATTTTTTTTAAAAAACCTGGGAAAGGAAGATAAAACCAAACTAACCCCCCCACACCCCCTTCCCTCAGGGAGAAGGTTTCTCGGGGCTCTGCAGGTGGACGGGCGAATTGGCACGGCTGGGCCAGGAAGCCATTTGGCCGCACAACCCATGGCCCTTACAGGCAAATGTACTTCCCCTCTACCCCACTTCTTTTCTGGGAATCATGCCCGAGGAAATCATTCCAACATCTGAAATGTCAACAAAGCTGGCTGGGCCAGGGTGTCCACGTTGGAGTTATTTACCGGAGCGAAAACTTGGGAGTCAGAGCCACTTTCCACATCAGGCAAGGGAACTGTCCGGGTCAAGTCCAACAGGAGATGATGCAATGATAAGAAGCCATCAGAAATGGGATCCTGGGAGGAGAAGGCCTCAGGTTTCATTGTGTGTGTGTGTGTGTGTGTGTGTGTGTGTGAAACGAGGATGCCCATCTGTAACATCTGACATGATTCCAGTCTTGCAAATATGCATGCAAAATGAATGGCATCCAGTTAACCTCAGGGGACACCCAGCTAATATTTAAAATCAATGTGTCCTAGCCGCTTATGGGGGAAATTTGGCATTCTTGGCCATTCTCAGGAGACTTACGCTCCCTTAACCCTGCTCGCTCCCATGTTCCATGTCTGCCACATTCCCCAAGTGGACTCTCTTCAGTTTTTCCCTCTGGGTGCCTGGTGGGTCTCCATCTACACTCTACTTCTTTTCCTTGATCTCCAACATCCTTCCCAGGCTACTGTGTTTGACTGTCCCTGAAAATTAGAGAAGACTGGGTTTCAAAGTGAATGTCTTCTCTTACCAGGCAGGACTCCCTTCCTCCCCCAACTTCTTGTCTTAGGGTGCCCTGGACCATTAGACACTCCAGAAAAATCCTCAGCATCCTGTATCTCCCCTGGGCTCTCCCTAGCAAGAGCTCTCCTTTATCCACCCACTGAATCCTCAACTTACTTCCTTTAAAGGAAAAAAGACCATTCTCTCTAAAAGAATCTTATTTCCTCTTTAAAGTAACATTCTGTCCCTACTTGTGGTGGGAGTGGAAAGATTTCCTCCATATCTATTCCTTTCTCCTGTAGCCATAGAACCCTTGGATTTGCAGGTGCCCGTCTGTGTACAAAAAGACTACATTTCCCAGCCTCCCTTGCAGCCACAATGACTGAGAGCTGACCAATGGGATGTTGCCAGCATGGTATGTGCTACTTCTGGGGTGCACCCTACCAGGGAAGGGATGTGCTGCCTCTGTGTCTCTCCCCATCCTGCCACCTGGAATGTGGGTTTCATGTTGGAACAATCTGGTATCAAATGCCCGTAGGAAGGGCAGAGCAGTCATATAGAAGAACCTCAACTGTGGCACCGCAAAAATGCCATGGTTGCTACAAACCAACAACCCTCAGACTGTTGGGAGAGAATAATAATCTATCTTGGGCTGGCATTGTGGCTCAGTGGTAGCATGCTTGCCTAGCAAGCACGAGGCCCTGGGTTCAATCCTTAGCACCACATAAAAACAAATAAAGGTATTGTGTCCAACTACAACTAAAAAAATAAACATTTTAAAAGAAAGGAAGAATAATCTATCTTGTTTAAACCACCATGAAGGTGGGTTTTGTTTTTTATTTTTTAATAAGTAGCCAAGCCTAGATCCTAACCAATAAATTCACTTTCTTAAAACCGACCTATGATTCACTCATACATTGCTGGTGGGACTGCAAATTGGTGCAACTCCAATGGAGAGCACTATGGAGATGCCTCAGAAAACTGGGAATGGGACCACCCTTTGACCCAGTTATCCTGCTCCTCGGTATCCACCCAAAGGACTTAAAACTCAGCATACTTCAGTGACACAGCCACATCCATGTTTATAGCAACTTAGTTCACAATAGCTAAGCTATGGAACCAGCATAGGTTCCCTCCAACAGATGAACGGATAAAGAAAATGTGGCAAATATGTACACCATGGAATATTACTTTGCCATCAAGAAGAATGAAATCAAGGCATTTGCCGATAAATGGGTGGAACTGGAGACTATCATGCTAAGTGAAATAAGCCTCTCCCGGAAAAAAAAAAAAAAGGCCAAATATTCTCTCTGATATATGGATGCTAACCCACCAGAAGTGGGAGAGGGAAGATTAGAAGTTCATTGGATTAGACAAAGGGTGGGGGGGTGAAGGGACAGGAGGGGGGATGGGAATAGGAAAGACAGTTCAATGAATCGGACATAACTTTCCTGGGTTCATATATGAATATGAGACCAGTTCAAGTCCACATCACGTACAACTACGAGAATGGGAAGTTTCACTCCGTGTATATATGACATGTCAAAATATATTCTTCCTTCATGTAAACTAAAAATAACAAATTTAAAACATACTTAGGACACCTGGTGCCGGCAGGTTGCCAGCTTCCCCCGGAAGCTGAATCTAGACAAGAATCGGGAGCAGGTACTTCTTTAAGGAAGTTCTCAGTGAGGCAGGGTCTCCCTGAGTTGCTGAGGCTGACCTCAAACTCGCAATCCTCCTGCCTCAGCCTCCTGAGCAGCTGGGATCACAGGCATGTGCCACGATACAATGATTTTTAGTTGTCCCCAGATTTGAAGCCCAGTGGCATTTTTGTTTTCTTTCTTTCTGTGCTAGACATGGAACCCAGGGCCTCCCGCATGCAGGCGAGCCCTTAACGCCTCCAGGCCCTGAGCGATTCTCAGCCTCTCCACACCCCACCGTAATCATCAGCCAGGCTGGCTCACCAGGATCTCCCACCACACTGCAGACACACAGGTCCCCCCTCTTGTTTCCTGATGGACACGCGATTCTCCGCAGCTGGCCTGCTTCCCAACTACACATTCAGCCTTGGCCCCAGAGAAAGCCCCGGGCAAGGTCCCCACCACTGGGAATTCACACCCTGAAGGGGCAAAGCAGGTACCATAGCACCTGCCGCAGGGAGATACCCTCCACCTCAGTGGGGACCCAAAAATGCCCCTAGGCTCCGTGACCAGGCAAGCTCCTACAGAGTGTCCGGGCACGTGGCCAGACCCTGCCCTTGCTCCCATGAACTCCAGGATGAACTATGGCTCCAGAGCAGCCCGTGAGATCCGTTAGTCCCAATCAGATGTCTCCAGACACGGAGACCGAGGGTCGAGCAAGTGGCAAGCCTGGCTTGGCCACAGATGTGTGTCTTGGGGGAATCTCTGCCTGGTGCATAGTAGATGCTCAGGTAACTCCTACCATCTGCCAAGTCCCGCTGAGAACAATCCAGACACGATTCTCGGGGATGGTTCTAGTTTAATGACAACGGTGGGAAGGAGCAAATTTAGGAGGTAGGAGGAGCAGGGCTCAGGGGCACACACTTGGAATCCCAGCAAGTCAGGAGGCTGAGGCAGGAGGATCACAAGTTCCAAGGCCGGCCTCAACAACTTAGTGAGAGCCTGTCTCAAGATAAAAGGAAAAGGGCTGGGGATGTAGCTCAGCGGTGGGTTCAATTCCTAGTGGGTGGGCAGAGGCACGGGAGGACCTGGACTAGAGGGACGGGGATATGGATTGGGCAGACCAAATCATGGCTGCCCTCGGCGGGACTTGGCAGTTTCCGGGGCTTCACTGAAGCCACCCACACTCCTGAGGGACCAGGATCAGGAGCATAGTTAGTAAACAGGAAGCCGGGTCTCAAGGAGGTGCTGGGGACATCTTCAATGTCACACCAGTTACAGCGAGAAAGTACAATTCAGGGATGTCTGAGCTGGGGGTGACAAATCTTCATGTGAGTAAGGGGACACGGAGCAGGCCACTGAAGGCCAAAAAATGTGTCCCCTGGCAGAGATGGAGACATTGCAGCAGAATACCTTGTCATTCTTTTTAATATTTTTTTCCATATAAATCAGATCACGTCTGTCCCCTGCTTAAAAGCCACCAGCAACTTCCCGCGTCACCTGCCCTCCAACCCGGCATCCTCTCCAATGCCACCAAGGTCCCTCCCACCTTGGGAACTTTTAAATTCAAATATAAATCATTTAATTAAGCAATCGAATTGAATCACCTAATTGTAACTAAGCTTAATTTGTTCAAAATTGTTTAATTAATTAATTTCAATTTAATTTGATGTTTCTCTCTAGGGAGCCATCATGAGAAAAAGTTCACAAGTTTAAAAGAAAAAAGAAATGGTAGGGAAGGCCGCTTTAAGCATCTGTGAGTCTGCTTCGACCCGTGTCCGATGTCCTCACTCAGCAAGCCGAGGGCAGGCCCAGGTCTGCCATCGTCCCTCTCTGTAGCTCCAGGTCTACGATACTGCCTGGTGCATCGTAGACGCTCAGGTAACTCCCACCACCTGCCAAGTCCTGCTGAGAACAATCCAGACACGATTCTGCCGTAGAGAAGTCATTCTGGGCCTCTTCTCTGCCAGGTGCCATGAGCCGTCAGCAGCCACGGAAGGTTTAGAAGCTTTAGGCAAATGGAAGAACTTTCTTGATGCACAGAGCAACTCTCCCATCCCCAACCAGAGATCGCTGCTACCAGGAGCTGCTGCTACCTCACCCAACACAAGTCCCCCACAAGGCTGGGAAACAGAGCTACCCACGGTTTTCTGTGATACCACAGGGGGTGGCTGCCGCTAAAGATGGCTTGGCGGGTGTCCCACTCAGGGTGGGGCAGAGCTCTGACCAGGGGCAGGATATCTGGGTTTCCAGGCTCTGCCTGACTCTGCCCACCTTCTGGATGGCCTCCAAACAGGGGCCAGAGTCTCACGGAGACTTTTAACCTCCAGCAGAACCGGGATGCCCCGGGCACAAAGATAAGCACTCTCAGATAAACATAGTACAGCGGGTGTATATATAGGCCCTCCCACCTGTTTTCCAAAAGGATTTGCAACCGCTTTCACAAGAGGCAGGGAAGTGAGCATTTAGAGTGCGCCAGAGTGTACACACGGGGGCCTCCCATCACAGGCCTCCTCCGAAAGAGACTAGGACAAGAAGAGGGATCTCAGATCCCTCCGGGAAGCTTGTCTGTCTGTGTAGGAGTGAGCTCCCCATTGGGGGAGGTATGTAAGTCGAAGCTGGCAGGTCTTGGCAAGGGTTGGCTGGAGAGGGATGCAGGCATCCGATGGAGGCTTGGGCAGATGCTTTTAGATCCTTGCTGGGAATCAGGAGCCTCTTAAGCCCAGCCACAGCTTCCTATGAAGGATCCAGGAAAACAGCCTGAGATAAACCCTTTATAGGGAGCACGTGCTGGCCCCTTCCTTGGGCCAGAGTTATCCAAATGGGTTTATTTATTTATGTGTTGGTGCTGCAGATTGAACCCAGAGGCCTCTACCACTGAGCTACATCCCAGTCCTTCCTATTTTTATTTTATTTTATTTTTTGATACAGGGTCTTTCTTGCTGGCCTGGAAATTGCAATACTCCAGGTGCAACCTCTTGAGGGACCACAGGTATAAGCCACCGGTGATACAAGGCTCCAGACAGTTTTTAAAAAACTGAAGGGAAGAGGGATTTCCACTGGTTTCTGGTACTGTGGTGTTGAGTTCTGGGGCTGCCAGGTGAGTAGCAGAGGCCTTTCCTGAACCATACCCCCAGGAGGAGAGCTGGGCAGCAAGAGGGGCAGGAGACCCACAGTGTGGTGCCGGCTGTCTGCACCTTCTCTTCTGAAGTGCAGAGTCGTGGATTGGTGCAAGGAAGGGGCTTGACTCACTCCTGAAGGGTCCACCCAGAATCAATGGAACCACATTTTTGCCCCCAGCCACAACCTGGCATGGATCTAGCAGGATCTGGCTCTGGGTTCCCACAGTCTGCTTCCTGGGCTCTACCTTAGGTTTGGGGGCCAACTTCCTGATGCCTGCCATGTTTCCTCTATCATCCTATCGATCCCTACCCCGCCACACACACACACACACACACACAGAGCTGAAAAAGACAGAATCCCCCCTCCCCAGTGTAGTCCCAGAGGCAAAGAATGACTAAGAATGCAAATAAATAAATACAAAGAAAACAGGGCGGGCAGAGGACAGTCCTCTGGACAGTCATCCGAGGGCTCTCTGAGGAGCTGGCATCTGGGGGACCATGTCTGAAGAAAGCGTCTGGAAGCAGAGGACAGCTAACTCAGAGGCCCTGGGGCACGTCCAGGCTTGGTGTGTTTGAGCCTTTGCGGATGATGGTCAGGCAGCACGAGGCACAGCACTGGCCGGCTGTGGGGCATGACGGCCATCTAGAGGCTTCGACTGGAGACAGTGGGAGCCACAGCAGCATTTGGAGGGGAGGAGAGACGGAGCTGAATGTCTCACAAAGAGGCTGCTTGCTTTCCCCTCCAGAAGGGAATTCACCAACTCTTCCCTCCAAAGCAGCTTCTGCTCCTCCTGCCCGTCTACTGCAATTTTAATGCTGCCTGACGAGGAGGCTCTCATAGCTGTAACTGAAACAGAAAGCCGCATGCCTGTGCCATCTGTCTGTCAATCCAGAGAGACACATTAATCCCAGGTCTGGGAGCCGTGTCTGCCCTCACCCTGCTGCCTGATGGGACATGGAGACACCCGGCCTCACCCAACGGTCCCCAACGGTCCCCAGCAGGTTCCTATCCCCAGGACTCTCACCACTTCAGGAAGGGAGCATGGTGGAGGGAGACCGTGGAAGAGACCTGGGTTGTGTAAAGTCAACTCTGCTTTGTAAATGCCAACATGATCTGCTCGTCGGATGCCTGGACACCATGAATGTGAACAGAACCTGAAAAAGACTGGTGTTGGCAGGAATGTGTTCAAGAATCTGCAAACTTCAAAGTGCTGTCTGATTCAGTCAGGGCTTAGCAAACTGTAACCTGCTTGGTAAACTCAACAGTGCTTTGTAACCCCATGGGGGGGCGGGGGTTGCAAACTGTAAATTACTTTGCAAACCCAGTTTGGTAGGCTGATGAGAGGTTTTTCCATGGTAGAGCTCTGGAAGCCATCTATCAGCTGTCCGGGGCTCGCACCAGGATAACCTGTGTGCGCCAGGTTTCCTCTTTTGTCACCCTGTATCAGCCCCTGAGCCACGTCCACTCGTGGAGCCCAGGAGGACAGATCAGTGGGCTCACCCACTAACTCCTGCAGAAGCCAAGAGTCCCCGCCCTTTCTAGGAGGACCTGGGGGGCGCTAGGAGCCCTGGGCGGAGCTCCACAGGCTCACGGTCAAAGTCCGGGCTCTGCCGCCTCCTGGCGGCGGCAGGAGAGGTGACCGGGGCCACGCCCCTGGGCTCCTGCACACCGCGCGGGCAAGGACGCGCGCACAGGCACACGCGCGCGCGTGCACAAACGCACCCGCACGCGGACCAATCCGCGCCCGCGCCCCCACACGCAGGGCTGTGGGATTCGCTCGCTCCCTCCATTCATTCATCCTTTTGTGATTCATTCAACAAAGGCTGAGCCGAGGCTGGAGATGGCAATTTTCTCGCGCAGGGGATAGAGTGGCAGGTAAGATCTGCCCAGATAAAGGTTCACCTGGCTGGACCTGACTAAAGGGTGGCCCCAGAAGGCCTCCCAAGGAGTTGACAAGGGTGACTTGAAGCCAGCCACAAGAAGACTGGGGGAGGGAATGTTCTAGGCAGACAGCACAGTGAATTTCAAGGCCTGAGATAAGAACCAGTGTTCACCATGGAACGATCCAGAGACTAAAGCTCTTGGAAACTGTTAAGTACAGTGCCCCAAGGAAGGGTTAATGGGCAGAGGCCTGTCCCAGAACTAAAGGCTAGAGATGAAGAATGGTGGATGGAGGCCCAGCCTTCACACCTGGCAGTGTGATGGCTAATTCTTCCAGGTCCCATCTGTGCCTGAACAGTCATAAACTCTACTCTTTGGGCCTATAATTAGCCTTTCCTATTAGATAAAAGCCACCCCTTAGGACTTCCAGTGGAGCGCTGGGTCCTTTTGCTGATCTGGGAAGCACCACTGGATTCCAGACTTATCCCTACAAGGGCAGTGTAAAACTGAGAACAGAGCTTCGGGTGGACACAAGTCCTTCAAGACATTAACAGAGCTCCTGGATCTAACCATACCTGAAGCCTGACACATTCCTGATGACGTTAAGCAAATAACCTTCCTTCTGCTTAAACCTGATGGAAGAGAGTCCCATCTGCCCCAGGCCATGCATCAAGAATCAGAGCTGGACTGGACTCCAGCAAGGGGGCCTTCCCTGGGCTGTCTCAACACCACTCGGAGCCTTCTCCACAGTCCCTGAGCCTCTGTTTCTCCATTTTACAAGTTATGTGGCTTTGGGCAAATGACTGTGGCTCTTTGGACATGTTTCTTCATCACCAATGAGGCACGGGTCCAGGCCTGGGCAGTGTCCAGGTGTGCTCATCACTCTCTCTGGCTGTCATCACACTTTGATGATAGTAGGTCGGGCAGCCTCCACCAGGGGATTGACTCTGTGTGTCCACTGCTCTGTCCCGCGGGGATCTGGCACCTGGACAGTCACACACTGGAGTATCTTGTCCCAGCACTCTGGGAGCGTGTGTGTCTTCATATGGACGAGGGCCTGGCAAGTGTAGGGCCCCAGGGGGTCAGCAGGCCTCCCCTCCCCTAAATCGCAGAGTCCTGGCCCTGCCCTGGAGTAAGGACCCCTTCCAGACCCTCCCGGAGGAAGACTAGGGCTTGCTGCGGTTGACACATAGTTTCACACATTTTTGTCTCTTTTTTTTTTTTTTTTTAATTAAAACAGCAACCAGGTACCTGACCTGACCCATCAGGGGATGGGCAGGACTTTGTTCAAAAAAATAGATATTTTCTTTCTTTTTTCTTTTTTTTTTAAACACCAAAGAAAATCCATAGCTCCCGTGGAGCCAGTCACTCTCCAAGACAGTGAGGGGACAGCCCCCCCCTGGCACCCTCTGAGCAGAGACTCCCTGGCCTCCATCCTGAGCAGAGGCACAGGTCTTAGCTTGCTGGCACCTAGAGTATGGAAAAGAAGTGATCGGCTCCAGACCATGCAAGAAGAACAACAAACAAAAACAGCCAAACCCCACAAAGCAAAAGAAAATGTCCACAGAGGATAAATTAAAAAAAACAAAAAAAACAAAAAAAACAGAAAGGTGGCAGCCCCACACCATGAGCGGTGTCAGGCGAGAGCCAGGTGACCCGTGTGCCCCCCGAGACTGTCTCCAGTGCTGGGGTGAAGGCCCCCGGTGGCTCAAGGCATCTCCCTCATGGGAGTCTTGGAGGATTCACATGGCTCATCCCCCTACTCTGTCCTCCACACTAAGGCCAGGAGGGAGGAGGACTGGCCACCAATGGGCCAAAGGGTGCAAAGTCCATTCAGTTGAGAGATAAAAAATATAGATATATACACAACATGGGTGGCATCCGGGGCTGGGCTGAGGCCATAGACTTGTCCACAGACCAGACGGGCTGCCTGCTCTTGTGAGGAGGAGCAGCGTCCGGCAGGGGATTTCCGGGCCCCTGCAAGTCCAGGGGCTCAGGGTGGAGAACTGAGGTCCTGACAGCAGCTGGGGCAGAGGCACTGGTGGGGTCCACATGGGACCAGCTGGGAGCCCCCGCACGTCTAGTTCTTTGGCACTTGGGACAAATGGCTGGTTGCGGAACCAGTCTGGAGCAGCCCCCTTGACTCCTCCCAGGGCTCCCAGAGCCAGGATGGCAGTAGCTTATGGCTGTGGGCAAGCAGTGTCCCAGCAGAGAGGGGCTTTGGGGTGCTGGAGGCCAGAGTCGGGTCCCCAGGTCCAGCCTGCTAGGAGTCTTCTCCCAGGATCTCCTTCACAAAGGCAGCAATGTCTGTCTTCTTGGTTTTGTGCAAGGTGAAGAAAGGGTGCTCCTGATGGGTGACAGAGGACAGAGTCACCTTAGGGGAACTGCCCACTCCTTGGACCCAACCCACTGACCACTGAGCCTGAACCACTGAGCCTAAACCACTGAGCCCATGTGCTGCAAACGCCTGCTCACCCTTCTAGAACCTCTACCCCTGGGGAGAGAGCTCAAGGCTCCTCCTCAGCCTCCCTCGGTGGCCCTCCCGCCCACACTAGCCTGCCTTTTTCCCATATGGGCCAGTCCTCTGCCCCTGCTTGGAGTGGCCTCTCCATCCTTCCTTCCCCCTGCAGCAAACGCTCATCCTTCCTTCCAGGTTCAGTTCAGATGGCAACTCCCCCAAGAATCTGGCTCTGTGACAGCACTGTCTTGCACCAGGGGCGGACAGGGAGTTGGAGGGGCGAAGCCAGACAGGCAGGCAGGACCGAACGGCTGAGTGAGGCAGGGGCCATGCTGAGGAGCTGCCCCTCTGTGTGCCCAGGCTGCCGCTCCATCCCCAGCCCCACCCAGCCAACGAACGGCTCAGCCCCAAAGAAGAGCAGAGCAGGTGCCTTCGACCCACACTCACCATCAGCTCCAAGTAGCTCATGCGCTCCGCGGGGTTCTTCCTCAGGCTAGAAGAGAAGAGGGTTGACAGACATCACAGAGGAACTGAGTCTAGCTAGACCAGCTGGCCCTTGTATTGGGCAACAGGGGGGTGCATGCTCCTGGGGCTCAGGAAAGAAGGGGGCGAGACCATCTAAGGGGTCTGCCAAAATAGAGAGCAAGGAATCCATGGATGCAAACTAGGATTTTGTTTTGTTTTGTTTTGTTTTGGTCACTGCAGGGATCCAGGGAATTTCCATGATACCCAACCCGAAAACAATCCATCATACACTTGGTATTCTTAATCACACAAGAGGAGAGTCCTGGGAGAAGAAAGGCCTCAATTAAAAAGGAGTCAAGCCAACTAATGATTCTTATCTGCTGGGCTCACCTGTCTTCAGTTTTTCCTCTTTTCCGATTAAAGAGAAAAAAAAAGATGATGAATTTTACTCTGAGTAGCTTTGCCCACAACACACAGATGTTCCTTTGTTGTTCTCATCATTTTTTAAACTTCTAAATATTTTTAAGATCTTTTTTTGGTTTGTTTTCATTTGGTTTTTGGTTTTTGTTTTTGTTTTGTTTTGTTTTAGTTTATTTTTTTTGGTACCAGGGATTAAACCCAGGGGTACCTAACCACTGAGCACCATCTCCCGCCCTTTTTATTTTTTTTCTTTGGAGACAGGGTCTTGCTAAATTGCTGAGGCTGGCTTTGAATTTGTGATCCTCCTGTCTCAGCCTCCTGGGATTACAGGTGTGCACCAACTGCACCAAGCTTCAATCTCTGTTGTAACCCAAGAATTCCTTAGACAAATTTACCCTTAAATGCCACATAGCTTTTTTTTTCCTCTTTAATTATTAGTTTCTTGTTCTGTTTAACCATGGTCAGAAAACAGGGTCTGTGTGACTTTGCCCTTTTTTCCGATTCCCTTTGTCAACCTGAACAGGATCCGTTTCTCTAACGTTCCCAGGAGCCTTCCCCGATTTGGTTCCCAGGGGGTGGGGAGGCGGATTGGGCTGGGCAGGCCAGAGACTCACCACTGGGCAGTGAAGTCCACAAACTCGGGGGAGAAGCGGTCAGCGGGGAGCTGCGGGGACGGCTCCTCCACCACCTGCTTCAGCTGCTGGAACGGGGTCCCCCAGGACTCGTAGGGGAATCGTAGGATGGCCATCTCAATCTGCGGTGGGGACAGCAGGGACAGCAGAGTCAGCAGGTCCCCCCGCCACCAGAGGAACACACACATTTCATCCAGAAGCAAAGAGGTGGGAGGGATCTGCGCGCCCTGGTGCAGTGCCCAGAGCCACAAGACAGGCCGAGGGACTTCGGTCACTGACCCTCCCTGATACGTGTCAGGGGCATCCGTGCCTAGCTCCTCCAGCAAACTCTGCTCACAGGGAAAAAATCCAACCTGGACACGATGGGTTTCAACTACCATGGGTTTTTCCAAACCATCAGATTTCAGAAGACTCCTTAGCAACCCGAGTTCTAGCTGATCCGTAAAAATTCTGAGGAGCTGGTGGCCACGCTCACCTTCCTGTGAGGCAGCAACCAGCAAAACACCGTAATTAGACCATTCCTCTGTCCCTGGGCATCACAAGCCCTTCCCAACACAGACTCATGTGTCCGTTGCCATTCATTGGGGTTCTTGTTTTCACAGAGGGCAAACAGAAAATAAAAATAATTCATACCCACCTCCCTCCCTGCAGCTGGAAGGAAAGTGGAACTGGGGCGAAATGCATCCAATGGGCTCGCTTTGCACAGCCCAGTGGGCCCATCAGGAATGCAGATCTACAGCTCCTTCTCTACAGAGCCGGTCCCCCACTCAGGGCCGCTGCCTTCCCTCTCTGTCCCTTCACTCGCTCTGACCCCTAGACAAGCAACTGGCCTAGTGTTACCCTTCCTGCCAGGCTGGACTTCTGTAGGTGGCTTGGGACCAACTGGTCTCTGCCCCCACTTGGACTCCTAGCCCCCTGCCCTGGTTTGCAGCAGGTAGGAAGTCACTGAGGAAGAGACTGGCTAGCCAACGACAAATTTGGGGTTCTGGTTTTGACTGCGAGGCTAAAAACACAAATCAGGTCACCCTGGGACCCTGCACGGTTCCAGCACAAGGCCCGTAATCACCATAATGAATAGAAGAAACCTCAGCTCCAACAAATGCCTGGTGTTGGCAGCTGGCTCCCAAACAGAGCACTAAGTACTGTGCTGAGAAAGGGCCTCTCCATTAGGCCACAGGCCCCTTCTACCCAAGTCACAAACGTCCTCGGCTGCAGCGGCAGTGGGGATGACCCTGTGTGCACGTGCCTGTCCTCCACAAACCCCACACAGACTCAGGGCACTTTTTCCTTAAATATTCACAGATTCCAGTGTGCAGAAGCCAGGCCCCTCTATGAGCTGGAAGAGGAAGACCAGTGGCTACTACAGTCTACAGTCCGAAAAATGAAGACGTATACGAAGCCTTGACCTCACAATCCTCCTTCAAAAGACCTCAAGAAATGAAATACAAAAAAACTGCCTTTGGCCCAGAGATGCAGGATACAGTGTCACCTGCTGAAGTATGTAGAAAAAAAGCCTGTGTCTGTGGCCAGCGGTCATTCCCCTACAGGCAGCAGGCGGGAGGCCCCCGTGACACACCAACCTGGTCAAGCACCTGGCCAGTACTTCCTGAGCGTGCCCATGTCTGTCCAGCATGATTCGCCTTTATGTGACATGGTGTGTGCAGGAGGTGGGCACAAGTGGATGCCCAGAGAGCTCCTGATGTCACAGTCCACCTAGAGGGACGTTTCTCCCCGCCACACAGTGGTTCCCCGGGGAGACTGAGGATTTCCAGTGGAAACCAGGGAGATCTCCTGCCTTAGGACCAGTAAATGGTTGTGGGGGTCTTTGGAAGAGATGCCCACAAGGGTTTATAACAATTCAGAGGAATGTAAACCAGAGGTAACGTCAACTGAAGACGACAGAATTAAAAGTCTCGGGAGGGGGGTGTGTGTGCTGCTGGGGACAGAACCCAGGGCCTCATGCACGCTGGGCCAACACTCTACCACTGCGTTACATCCCCAGTCCTCTTTTTTTTTTTTTTTAAGAAGGCACACAACATTCTAGAAGGAAATGTACAACACTGGCAGTTGGCGGTGGGGAAAGAGTACAGTCATCCTTACCCCCTTTTCCGGTTTTTTATTCTGGGTTTCTATTACTTTGGAAACTTGTAGAAGATGAACCTACCCCGTACGGGGGCAGCTTGTCTCCAGAGTGGCCGCCCCACTTCTCCCTGGGGACTGGCACCGTCCCATCAGGCAGACAGCTTGTTCCCTCACCTGAAGCCCAGGCTGGGCTCACAGCTCCTCTGACCAATGTGAGGAGGCAGAGAAAGGCCCAGCACTGGCCCCTCAGGAGCCAGCTACCATGAAAATCCCAGCTACAGGCAGCCAGGCTGGGCGGAAGCCACGGAGGGCAGACACAGCGAAGCGCCTCCATGGACCTTCCAGCCCAGCCAGCCAGCGCCGGTATAGCAGAGCTGCCTGATACAGCCTGGCCTGGTCACCCGAAAGACCAAGTGACCGAACCAGCCCCACCTGGAAGGGGCGGGTGGAGGCTGGAGGTGAGGCTCTATGAAAAACCCTCCGTGAATCTGGGGTTGGTGAGCACGTGGGTGGAGGTGCTCGGAGGTGGCCTGCCACTCCACACGCTGGCCCTGTGGACCTCTCCCACCTGGCTGTTCCTTGGTGAGTTGTGTCCTTTATGATGAACCAGCAAACACAGTGAAGTCTTTTTCCCTTGGTACTGGGAATTGAACTCAGAGGCTCTTAACACTGAGCTACGTCTCCCGTCCTACTTATTTATTTATTGACTTTGGTGCTGAGGATTGAACCCAGGGGAGCTTCACCACGGAGCCACACTCTCAGCCCTTTTTTTAATATTTTATTTAGAGACAGGGTCTCACCGAGTTGCCCAGTGCCTTGCTAAGTTGCTGAGGCTGGCTTTGAACTCACAATCCTCCTGCCTCAGCCTCCTAAGCTTCTGGGATTACGGGCGTGCGCCATCATACCCGGCCCCTTTTTTATTTTTTTATGTAGAGACAGGGTCTTGGCTAAGTGGCTGAGGGCCTTGTTAAACTGCCAAGACTGGTCTTGAACGTGCGATCCTCCTGCCTCAGCTTCCTGAGTTGCTGGGATCACAGGTGGGCACCACCACACGTGGCAAACAGCAAAGCCTTTTCCTGAGTTCCGTGAACTGATCTGGCAAATGATCACACCTCAGAAGAGGGGTATGGGAACGCCCAGGCAACAGCAGGTGGGTCAGCGGTAGTCTAACTGCCAGTCTGGTGGGACGGAGCTCTGAGCTGGTGGGGTCTGCATGAACTTCAGGTAGATACTGTCAGAATCGAACTACAGGTCACCTGTCGGGGGACTAGAGAATCCTGGAGGGCGCACACCAACCCATCTCCACACCGAAGGTGGAGTTGACTAATTCTTACTGTCCCCTGCCCCCAGCAAACAACTAGCCAAGGAGGCGAGGGCCACCAGAGACTTCCTTGGACCGCGTTCTCTCAGAAAGGGAGGGTGCTGACCCCAGGCCATGCTGCGTCAGTCCCGATGGCTAGGATGGCGAGAGGGGACTAAAGGCCACTCTAGCTGACCACGTCAGCTGGACCAACCCAAACACACCAGAGCCACTGTGACAGCGACACTCTCCCCCAGGTCCTGGTCTCCTGCACATCCACCCAGAACAGCGGGGGTGCAGCCTAGTCATCCTCCTATCCCTCCAGTACATTCTCCACGTGGGCATCACGGTGAGCCTTCCCCTCCGCGGCCCCCAGTGATGGAGGTGGAACCCACAAGGGCCCTCCACCCCTGAGCTACATCCCCACTCCTCTTTTCACTTTTGAGACAGGGTCTCGCCAACTTGCAATCCTCCCACGTTGCTGGGATTTGCAGGAACACAGCGCCACACCCAGCCACGGGGAGCCCTCTAATGCAGCCTGACTGCGGAGTATAAATGAACCAGCTTTGACCTTCCCGCTCCCTGGTGAAGGGCAGGCGTTCTGGAAGGAACAAGAGGCCCGTCCCTACATCCAGAGCTCGGAGGCACCCCACCCCAAGCCTAGGCCTGAAGGGGGGACAGCTGCCCCCCCGTCACCAAAGCCCAGGGTCCTTTCCGTCTTTCCAGGCTCAGGATCCAGATGCCCCACCAGCCCCACACTCGCAAGCCCAGCGAGAAGCCCCGGGACCCCACAGGCGACACAAATATCTGCAACGACTTTTGCCATCTTGCTTTGGAGGTGATTTGCCCAGCAAGAGCTCTCTTTGGGATCAGGCAGGATTTCCCACCATGCACCAGGAGTTCCACGGGCCAGTCCAGGGGGGCTGACATCACATCACAGAACACGGAGGGCATTCGTGACGGGTGAACCCAGACATCAGGGAGTGGACCGTGTCATTCCTAGCCAGGAGTTTTGCGTGGCACATTTCTTCCTCGATTCTGAAGCCAACACTCTTTTCTACGACCTAAATGATGTGACAGACCTCACCCCCCACCCACCCCCCCCCGATAATGCATGGCCCCAGGCCCAGCCCCGACCCAGCCACCCGCACCTGACCAGTAAGAGCTGCACCCAGCCCCAGGCCCTACCATGGTGATGCCGAGACTCCAAACGTCGGACTTGACGTTGTAGCCCTTCTGGTTGAGCTCGGGGTTGATTCTCTCGGGCTGTGAAGGGGATCAGAGAGAGATGAAGGCCCAGGCCACGGGGACCACC
This sequence comes from Ictidomys tridecemlineatus, assembly GCF_052094955.1. NCBI lineage: Eukaryota > Metazoa > Chordata > Mammalia > Rodentia > Sciuridae > Ictidomys > Ictidomys tridecemlineatus. The sequence goes on along the minus strand of NC_135479.1, from coordinate 64,053,603 downwards.
CAACACGCCCTTCAGTTAGGTCTCGCCTCCCCGACCCCAAAACTGAGTGGGCATTGTGTCCCGCCTGCCCATCTGACAGAGGAGGAAACTGCGGCCACCAAGAGTCAGGGTCTAACCCCTGCCTCACAGCCAACCCCAGCTGCAGCAAGGGCCAGAGGGGAGCCATCTTACTGACTGTCCATGAGCACGGGGCAGGACAGCCGAGGCCGCACGACTCACCCAGGTGGAGCGACCTGGGGCGCAGGGAGCGACGTGGGTAAAGAGAGTGCGCTCTGTGGCAGGGGAGGCCCTGTCCCGATGGATGAGGCAGCTCGCCCCCGCCAGCCCTGTCCTCCCCCAGCCTGGGGCGGGCCCGGCCTCACTCACGGCCATGTAGGGCTTGCAGCCAGCGTCCATCGTCTTAGCCACCGAGTCCACCAAGTAGCCGCTGATGCCAAAGTCACACATCTTCACATGGCCCTCCTTGTTGATGAGGACGTTGGACGGCTTCACATCTGCCCAGTGGGGGACACACCGTTCTCAGCCCTCGTCTGCCCACGGCCTCTCCTGGCTCCCATGGCGTGACCCAGTGGGCAGCCGCGTGTACCGAGGTCCCAAGGATCAGGCAAGGGAACTGAGGCGGCCAGAGGTGCCACCCCAGGTCCCAGCCACCGCTGAGGGAAGAACCCTCAGGTGTGGACTGGATTCAGACGCAAGGCCTGGGCATTTCACGTACGTAAACTGTACGTCAAAACCAGAACCAGCCAGCCCCGGCCAGGACAAGAGTGGGTCCAGTTCTTGCTGCAAACACCAGCAGACACGAGAGGAAGTGGTAAAGGCAGACTGGACCCCACGGGACCCCATCACCATCTACCCGCCCCCCAGCCTCGGTCTGCTCGGCCTCGGGTTGCAGGGGGGGACGCTGACCTCTGTGGATCACAGACAGCTTGCTGTGCAGGTGCTCCAGGGCCCGCACGATCTGGACGGGGATAAGAGGGGGACAGACAGAACGGCTGTGATTCCAGGCTGCATCCACCATGACACACCCACCTCCACAGGGGACACAGCCCTGTTCACGCAGGTGCCTGCCCACAGCCCAACATGGGCCCCAGCTATCTGGGTGCAGGCATGAGGCTCCTGCCCTCCTCCCACTCACCAACGCTGACAGGAACCGCCAAAGACCCCTGCAGATCCAAGCTGCATCTCCCAAGGGACCACCACCATGGCCTACCAGGCTCCCCGGCCCCTCTCCCTCCCCTGGCAGAGCCATCTCCCTGGGGGATGGTGGTGGGGGGTGGTGGGGGGAGCCTGAGGCCTGGGCACATTTTAAATATTTCCAGATGCTGCCAGGATTGAGAGCCACAGGTATTCCTGATCCCGTTTCCCTTTTTTCCCTGGGCTTCTGGGATGCCCAAGCCCAGAGTCGCTGCCTTCTTATAGGAATGCTGAGACTCAAAAAGCAAACGCTTTCCTCCAGCTTAGCTTATAACCCTATGAGTTGCCTCAAGGCCCAGGTGCCTCCTCAGTAAGGCAGGACTAGTCCAGGTGAAGGCGATGGGCCTCCGAGGGGCAGTCACTCTACTCAAGAGAGTCATCACTGTGTGCCTGATAGGCAGGGTCTGGGCCTCTGCTGTGGATCCGGCCCACCAGGCCCGGGACACTTACAGACACAGCGATCTCCCCCAGAATGTCCTCTGGAATGGTCATGTTTTTCTCTAGCACCTTCCGGTAGAACTTGTCTAGGGACGTGTCCATGAGCTCCATGCAGATCCACACATCTCCCTGCAGGAGAGACACCAGACATGAGCAGAGCCATCGGGAAAGCCCGTGCCTGGGCGACCGCAGGCCCCTCTCACCTTCCCGGGCCCCACCTCACACAGACAGCCTACTGAGGGCCAGCCCCAGTCTCCACCTGAGACGGGATGGCGGGGACAGAAGGGACTCGGGCTTACTCACCAGCCCCCGGCTGTTCCCGCAGCAGCTCCTGGCCCCTCCCATCCTGCCTATCGATTTCTCTCGCCTCTCCCTCTCCTCTTCCCTCAGCCCCCAGGCCCTGCCAGTCCACACGCCCACCTCCATCCACGGGCTCTGTTGCCTGGGCCTCCTGCCCCTGACCCCTGACTCCATGGCATGTCCAGGGAAGAGGAATGACCTCACGAGGCTGATGGTAGGACGTGGAGCTCCCTTGTGCCAACTCTGCCCCTGCCTGCCATGACCTCGTCCCCCTTCCCGGCACACCCTGCATCCCCTTCCAACCCCAGGGCCTCCCTGTCTGCTGAGGCCTGGTTCCAAGAAGGATGAGTGGTCAGGAAAGCTTGGCTCCCCGCTGGGATGCAGGAGCAGGGGACAGAGCCACTCAACAGTGTCATACAGATGGCAAGACACCACCACGACACCTCCCCCACATCCAAAGCAGCTCCCGTTCTCCCTCCTCAATTACGTCAGCACCTCACTCCTGGCTCAGGCCGACGGCTCCACCCATCCAGCTCCATGGGTCCTGCATCCCGGCCTCCCCCTCATCTCCCCTCCTCCCGTCTGATAACCCGGAGTCCAATCCACAAGCCCACCCACCCCTGGAGGGACTCTACCTGCCTCGGGCCCACGGCTCCCCAGGCACCGTCGCCAGGAAGGCAGATGGCAACCCAGACAAACCGCAGCGCTCACCGAGTGCCAGCCTAGGCCCTAGCCACACCGCCGGACCTTCATGACCACACAGTCGCTAGCCTCAAGGAAACCAAGGCACAGAGCAGCGAGGTCACAGCTAGAGAGCAGGGGACATGGGCGGTCTGGCTCTAGGGCCGGTGACCTCAGGTGGATAGGGAGGGACTGGGTTTGGCTCCCCCAGGTCTCCCTGAGTCCCCAGCACCTGCACACAGGAGGGGACTGAGTGACAGTGGGTCACTGGCCAAGAGATGAGCTGGTGGCAGGGAATGTCCCCTCGCTCACCTCTCTGAAGAGGGCCCCATAGAAGGTGACGGTGTAGAAGCAGTCGACTGTCCGCATGTTGATGTCTAGGTCCATAAGCAGCCGCTTCTGCTCCTGCGAGTTCACGGTAGCCCGGATCCGCTGCAGGGGGAGAGCTGTGGTTCAGGGGTCACAGTGGCAGAGGCACCCCTTACCCATTGCACAGGGCCAGGAGTTCTGGGGGCCTGGTCCACCCTACAAAGCTCTGCCTCATCACTGGTCATGGTGAGGGACAAGCCACAGAGCAGGAAGCCACCTTGCAGGCTCAGTCCCCCCGAGGTGGTCCCCAGCCACCTTCAGGCCAGGTACCCACCCCCCGGCAGGGCAGGCTGGGGCAGAACGGGGCCCTGCTCACCTTCACTGCCATGATAGTACCACTCTGGGCATGCCGCACCTTCTCCACCACCCCGTAGGCTCCACGGCCCAGCTCTGAGATGGTCACTAGGTCATCAGCCTCCACTTCGAAGTTCTTGGGGGAACACAAAAGACATGGGGTTGGTGGAGTTGGTCCTTATTCCTCACTCAGAGAAAAGAGAACATGACAAGTTACTCCCTGATGGGTAGCCTGGGGCAGGTCACTTGACCAGTCTGAGCCTCATACTGGCTTCTACTGAACAGATGTAGCACCGAGGTCCAAGGGACCCCATGGGAGAGCCATGCCCTCTGTCCCACACTCCACCCTGGTAGACGGGTCGTTCTCCCAACTTCTATTTACCAGCACTTACTACGTACCAGGCCCCTATTTTAGAACCAGGGACTCAGAACAAACCAAAGACCTGACCCTCCCAAGGGTCCCCTCTGCTGGGAGACACCCCCCCACACACACAGGAATGAGCAGGACACTGGAGGGCAAGACCAGCCCAGCCGAGAGGGCTGTGTGCCGGGGCCGTCTGGCACGTGCTGTGAGCACCGCCCGGTCAGAGCCAGGCTTCTCAGTGGCTGGTGTCCTCCTCAGGGACCGGAAGTGCACAGGGTGCAGACTCCAGGGTCTGGCCCGGAGACCTGGGAGGCCCAGCCATCTGTGTCGACAGGCTGTTCGCAGGTGATGCAGGGGTGGAGGGCTCCCGGCCCTCCGTCTGAGGTCAAAGAGCAATGTCGCTCTGAGCTCCCCACCACCTCCCAAGGATGCAATGGTCCCTATTCTAGAAGGAAGGTCAGGAAGCAGGTGGCCCAGATCCACAGGGAGCCAGGTGCCCGGGTGTCTGCCACCAGAGGCTCCGCACAGCCCGAGCGAGCGGCCCCTTATCAGATGAAGTCGGGGAGCTCCACCCAGGGTCCCGCCAGCACCTACTCTGTCTCCAATGGTAATGAAGGTCCGGGAGTCCAGGTTCCGGGGGGGTCTGTGGAGAGAGCCGACTCTGTGAGCATGGGGAGAACCAGAGAGTTCTCCAAGAGAAGGAAAAGGCAGGTGGCCTGGCCTTTGGAGATGACTCTAGTGACTTCCTTTCATCAGTTGCTAAATATCCACTAGGGGCTAGGCCTAGGTCATGGGACGGGGGACATCGAACAGATAGCAATGCTGATGAGCCCACAGCTGCCCACCTGGCCAGGTGCTACCCAGCCCCACTCCCTGCTGGCTCTGCCCACTGGCGCCTCCCCCCCCTCAGACCCGGAGCAGGGTGAGCCAGGGTGGTCAACTGAGGCCGACTCACGTGGGGTTGGGCACAGCGGGCTTAGTCATACAGGATATCCGCAAGTCCTTCCTTCTCTTGGATTTTCCTGAAAGGAAGAAAAGGTGAGATGTCTGGTGACTCCATCGATGTTCTCCCCCTGCGCCGGATGAAACGGGGGACAGAGAGAACTCAGGTGCTGCCCGTCTCAGACAGAGTTGCCCATTGTAGTCAGTGCCATCAGGGGGACAAGGCTCCGTCTACGGCCCTGGCCGGGAAAGAAGGGAGCAGCACCTAGCACCGGAATGGGGCTCCCTGAAACAGCCCGAGCCCTACCCTACCCTCCTAGAAGCTGTGCCACAGCCATGACCCTCACCATCAGAGCCGCCTGACCCCACTGTCCACCTGGGAGGCCACACATGTCCCCTGATTCGGCTGGGGGATGGGGATGGAGAGGAGGCTTGGGCAGCCGGGGACAGAGCCTGGGTGATCCAGGCCAGGGCTGACAGGCTGAGGTTTTGCCAGGCTCCAGCCCTGCTGACCCTGCACAGGACCTAGGCCTTGAGCTTCTGTCATGGGCTCTGAACTGGGTCTCTTAAAAAGAAAGAAACTCACATGTTGAAATCTTAACCCCGGGACCTTGGAATGTGGCCTTATTTGGAGATGAGTTCTTTACAGAGGTAATTAAAGGAGAAGGAGGCCACGAGGGTGGGCCCCGATCCCGTCTGACGGGTGTCCTTATAAAAGGGGGAAACTGGGACATGGGAGAAAGGCAGCAGGGAAGGGGAGGTGGAGGAGAGACACAGAGGGGAGACAGAGGCCTGGTGGATCTCTCCCCTGCAGCCTGAGGAGGAGCCAGCCCAGCCTCCGCCTCCCTGCAGCCCGGATGGTGAGGGAGAAGGCACAGCCACCCAGTCCAGGGTGCTTCCCTGCAGTCTCCCGCACGGCTCCCCTTCAACCTTGGCGCAGGCGTGGGAGGCAGGGGGCAAGCCCAGCTCCATCAGGGCCGGCTCCACTCCCGTCTCCTCTCCCAGCCCTGATGTCCCCCAGGGGGGGTCACTCTGTGCAGACAGCCACCTCAGAGCTGGGGCAGGTGCAGGCTGGGGAGTCCTGGGGGGGACAGCAGGCCCTGGGCTGAGGCCTGGTGGGCAGGACAGGCATCCCAGCCCCGGGCTCTCCCCCAGGTCCAAAGGGCCACAGCTGGGCTCAACTCCCACCTGCTGGCCTGGACCCCCCTGCCTCTCGGAACCTCAGCCTGTCCCCTCTGCAGCAGGGGCACTGACCCCAGAAAGGCCTCTGATGGGGAGAGACGAAGACCCCGGCCTGCAGCCCAGATGGGCAAGGACTTCCTTCTGCCTCCCAGGACCCCACTGCTCCCATCAGGGGACTGAGGCCCGGCATGTGTGGCCAGGGCTGCTGGCTCCGCGGCCTGGTGTTTCCTGGAACATGGTGCTGTCCCCGTGCCTCGGCTTCCCACCCATGAGGTGAGGGCACTAGACAGGGTGAGCTCTGGGCAGTGGGGCTGGGGGCCTCCGGAGCCCTCCCACCAGCCTTCGCTGCCCTTCCCAAGGCCACCTGAGAGGCCCTCACCCCCTCTCCCCAGGCAGGCCAATCCCCGGGGACAGGCAAGAGGGCTCTGTGTCCACACCTGCCCGGCACAGGGCTGGCACTCAAGAAGAATCTACGTTTATGGAGGGGCAGGGCACGACTGGGCTGGCGCCCACGGGGCCCTCCTGAGTCTGCCCTTTGAACACGGCACAGCCGTCATCTGATCAGCAGCGACAGCAAGGACCCAGGCAGCCAGGGAGCTGCCAGCTGTTCCCAGGAGCCCTGAGGTCAGGCTGCAGTTTTCTGAGCAGAGAAGTAACTTGCCCAGAGCACCAAGGATCTCCTGGGTGGCAGAGCTCGGCCGCAGAGCAGAGACGTGCCAGCCATAGGCCTGCCCCTTGGAAGAGCTTCTGCCCACTTCTCTGCCCACCCAGTGGCCCTTTGTGTCCTCACGTACCACCCCATAAGCCATGGCCACTGAGGCCGGGGAAATGCCCAAGGTCCTGCCACCACCTGCCAAGGAGACCCTTGTCCCTTAAGCCACCTCTGAGCCATGTTCGGTTCCAGTCTCAACCATGCCACAGAGCCACGTGGGTGGAGCCCAGCTGGGAGCGACACAGGAGGTGGCCGATTGGCCGACTCCCAGAGGCCAGGCCCAACTGCGCAGAGGCCCTGCTCCGTGGAGAGGCAGGCCTAGGCTCTGCAGGAAACAACAAACTGGCCTGGGGACCCAGAGGCCACTCAGGGTCTCCCAGGTCTGGCACAGTCTACATGCCAAGGAAAAAATAGAGAAAAAACCAAGGCGTGTGGGACTACCAGCTCCTGAGAGAGACCCCCTCCCCTGCCTCTGGATCAAAGTCACCGCCTGGGCTCCGGGGGATGATCCGGGCAGGGGCTGAGGGTGACACTGCAGCAGCTGGAAGGTGGCCGACAGAGCAAATCTTTGCAGCTAGTGGTGACCCCGAGACACAGACTCAGAACCTCAGGAACCTTATCTGCAAAACAGAATATGGCAGAAATGCCACCCACCCACCCTGCGCAGAAGTTGGGGGACCCTGTGGGTGCGAGGGGTCACAGGATGGCCAGGCCTCAGTTTCCCTATCCATCAAGGGCACGTCCGCACCAGTGGCTGGGCTGCGTGGTGAGGCCACCGCGCCCCCCCCACCCCTCCGCCGCCCCGGGGCTGGCAGCACACAGCCTGGCCTTGTCACCTGCCCTGAAGGCATCAAGGCCTGCGTCAGGAGTGACCTGGGCTCCACAGGGCACCGCACCAGCTGTCGGAGTGGGCGAGGCCACCACGGAGACAGCCCAGGAACAGGCAGGCCTCAGGCCACCCATAGATGCCACTCTCTGCTACCGACGTCAGGGCCAGGCCAGATGGCCAGGCAGCCCCAGGCTACCCAGGTGTGGCTCAAGGTAGCGACCGTCACCACAACAAACAGAGGCTCCGGGGCTGCCAGGGCCATCCACAACAAGCCCGCCAGCATCTAGCTCGCAGGGGCCTGGCACGGGTGAGCCCAGTGCCAGGCGGCCGGCCGCGTGTCCTCAGGTCACTCTGGACCCACAGCAGCCCCTAGGCAGGAAGTCAGGCTGGGTGGAAGTCCGAGAACGATCTGAAGTCACCACCCCGCTGCCACAAAGGTACCGACAAAACTCCTGCCCTGTCCCCTCCCATCCACCCCTCACTCGCTGCGCACGCACCATGCCTCGAGGAAGACACCTCCTTTCCCACCTCAGGGCCTTTGCCTATGCCATTCCCCCTGTCTAGAATGCCTTTCCCTGCAACACGATCCAAGCTGGGAACCGGCCCTGCCAGTTGCCTATTCAGAGGCCCTCCTGACCGCCCCAGCAGAGCTCCTTCCTATGGGGTAAGGAACCGATGTGGCTGCTGAGACGTAGTTGGCCAGAGGTCCCATCCCGCAGGGTTGTAGAGAGACCTCGCCAGACTGACCCACAGCTGCACAGAGGGAAGAGCCTCACCTCAAGAGCTGATGTTCATTGGCTGCCATGAACCAAAGCCTGAGCTGAACACCTGACCTTCTCTCTAGTGCCCCCGATGCTCTCAGAGAAGCCCCCCCAAGAGCTTTTGGGAGCCAAAACTGCCAAGCATCCACAGGGAGCAAGGACAGACCTGATAGGTGCTCCTTTGTCCCCAAGGTCCCAGAGACCCTGCCCTGGGGCTTTGGAGAGAAATCCGGGGGCTGAAGGAAGGGTGCTTCTTTGACTGAGCACCTACGACATGCCACTCCCAGGCCCGCCCCTCCCAGCCTCACAGCCACTCCACGCCACCACCTCTGTCTGTGCTCCTGCTTCACAGTGAGAAACAAGGAGGGCTGTCAGGGAGCCGCTTCAGGGCGTGCTCCGACCTCCCACTGCCCGGCTGCATGTGGCCACCTGGCCAGGCTCCAGCCCCCCAGGGCCCTGGGTACCACCCCACCCTTCACCTCACTTTCCACTCTGCAGAGCGCAGGCTGGGGGTTCCCATGGCCCATCTTACAGCATCCACCCTCCTCCACACCCAGGTCCACCCCCCGGAATCCTGCTCCCACCTGGGCACGTGCGGCCGTGTCTGAGGACACTCTCGGCCATCCCGGCAGGGGGAAGGTAAGACCGGCGTCCAGCAAGGCAGAGGTCAGGGATGCTGCTCGACAGCCCACATCACACACACAAGCCCTACCGCGGCCAAGGGATTCTCTAGTCGGAGATGGGCACAGTGTTGAGGGGGGAAAACCACACAAGCAAGAACCACCCAGGCTTAGAGGAAGCAGAGCGGGTGGCAGGGGATGACCAGGAGCCCAAAGAAGCCGGGCCCAGGAACAGGGAGCACAAAGGGTTGTAGGCAGGCAAAGAGGAGAGGCTGGTGGGCCACAGGCAGGTCCTCTCACCCAGCAGGGGGACCAGACAGCTGACCTCACAGAGATCAACATGAGAAATGGTCATCTCCTTCCCCCAGCAGACCTCACTGGGCTGGACCCTGCATCCCCAAGGATACCAAAACATCTATTCTTCCAGGCAAGGTGGTGCACACCTGTAACCCTAGTAATTCAGGAGGCTGATGCGGGAGGACTGCAAGTCTGAGGCCAGCCTCAGCAATTCAGCAAGACCTCGTCTCAAAAAAAAAAAAAAAGAACTGGAGGTATAGCTCAGTGGTAAAGCACCACCTGAGTTTAATCTCCCGTTTAAAAAAAAAAAATCCCTTACCCTTGACCCAAAAATTGCACCCTCCAACAACCCACCCCCACACTCTAACTTCCACTGACATTTAGTAAGCACCAACCACACACTCAGTCATTCACTGAGTGCCAGCAATGTTCCTCACTTACCTCCTGATCATGCCCAAATTCCTGCATGGACATCCAAGGCCCTTCACAGCCCTGTCCCAGAGAGCCTGGTCTGTCAGTCCACACCTGCTGATCACACACTCCTCGGGACAAGCATCTAAAGCTACTAACATAAGCCCAGCCATGTGGGTGAAGAGCTGTTGATACAGCCGCACAGGCTGAGCACTGCACCATCTGCACTGCATCTCACCTGAGCCCCTCTCAGCCACCCTGTGAGGCAGGAACTAATATGATCTCCATCTTGCAGATGAAGAAACTGAGGCCAGGGGTTTATGAAATCAAAAGCCTGGCAGCCCGTCTCCCCGACACAGTAAGCACCGACAGCCAAAGAGCAGTTTGTGGAAGACAGGAAAAAAATGCAAGAAACGTTCTTCTCATTCCTTTGAGATGTCTGTGCACAGCTTCAGCTACTAAGCATAAGGAATTTCAATAAAATCAATAAGAAAGAAAGGGGCCTGGTTAAGTCTGGGTCCTGGTGCTGATGGAGTCTGGGCTCCGAGTCCTGGCCATCTGAAGGGGACAGCTGGGCTCACCCTGCATGACCGGGGCACCGAGCAGCAGGCTGCTCAGAACTGCAGTCAGTGTCTCCGAGACTCAGCTGATGCGACACACCAACCAGGACAGCAACCCAGCCAGGCCTGAGCCCCTGCCTTCCCCGGACCATGACTGAGTCGCCACGTCATCTGCCCCAAACCACTCTGGCAGAGGCCAAGTGACCAGGAGTGGTACCAGGAAACCTGGGCTGTGGGGACACCAAGAACAAGTCAAACTCCCTCTCTGAGTCTGTTTCCCGCCCCTGGGTGTGGGTGTGCAATGACAGTGACCTCCAAGAGAGGGCCAGCCAGGGTAAAAGGTTGTTAGGATAAGTCCCTGCTCCCAAGGCGGACCTCTGTGACTTTGGGCAAGTCAGTCCCCAACCCCAGGCCTCGATCGACTCCTTCATAAAATGGGGGCGATAACAACAGGACACATTACTGAGTAACCACGAGGGCTAAGTGAGACCGTGCACGTAAAAAACCTGCACAAACAGCTCCGATCAGTGGTTACTCTGACCTGGAGCCCTGGGTGCACAATGGGCCCCGTGCACCAGGCCTCAAGAGGCCGTGACTGGAAATGGGGGCTTCCACGTGAGAGGGGCCCTCCCTCCAGCTCCAGCTCACCTGGGGGGTATGAGATCAGCCAGGCCAGCCCCAGGGCAGCCCCACGCTGCCCCTTCTGCAGAATGACTAAGCAAAGGCACCTGTCTTGCCCAGTGTCCTCTTGGCTTTTATTGTCACCATCGCTACAGAGCAAAATCAGTGCATGGGGGAAAGGTGTTCTTGGTTGGAAAAGAAACACTCTGAGTGGCTCAAATGCAGATTCAGCACCGACTAGCCACCATGGCGTCCCTGGATGGACAGGTCGCATTGCTTCTCACGGTCGGCAGCAGTCCTGCGGCGGCGTGGCTGCTCCTCATCCCTTTCATTCAGAAGAGGAAACAGGCTGGGGAGGTCACGGGGCAGGTCGGGGCAGAGCCAGGCCGAGGACCAGCCCTGCTGTGTTGGAAGTTGCTGCAGGTGAGTGGGGCTGGGGCGGCCATGCCTGCAGAAGCCTGCTTGCTCTGAGGGCCACCAGAAGGCCCAGTCACAGACAAGGACGAGGAGCGAGGTGGGCATCCCCGGTGCTGTGCCAGAGCTGTCCCGACAGGCCTCCGTCACACCGCCATCAACAGGGTGCCAGCCACGCTCGTTGCTCCCCACCAGCTTCTGCCCCCCAACTCCTGCTCTGACCCCCAAGGCCCTTCTCAGCCCTGCCCCACGGAGCGTGCCTGTCACTTCACACCTGGACTGGGGACGTGGCTCAGTGGTAAAGTTCCACTGGATTCAATCCCCAGTATTAAAAAAAAAAAAAAAAAAATTCAACTTTTAAAAATAACAAAGAAAAGTAAACAATGATTAACATAAAAGCTAGACAGCTATGGAGGGAGAGGGAAGGGAAACTGAAGGCACAGGGGTGGGGATACGGGTCGAGTTGGATTTCTTTAGCTGGGTATGATGTACACAGAACTCATCCGACTCTCATTTTTTTTTTAAATACAGAGGTGCATTCTTTGTATCCTTTTGGTATCTGTGGATACATTTACAATTTTTTTTTAAAAAAAAAGCTGCTGGGACCAAACATCATAAGGAGGGTCACAGAGCAGGGGACAGGCCTGACCAAGGGCCCATTCATGGCAGGAAGGTCTGGCCAAGCCACCCAGGGCAGGGGACTGATGGACAGAGGGGCTTCGCAGAGAAGCCAGACGTGGGACACCAGCTTAGCTGTGACACCCCAGAGAGGAATCCACAGGGAAGGGGGAGTATGATGGGCACTGAGGACTGGGGACCTGTCCGTACCTGGGACTGAGGGTGGGAAACTAAGGACCCTCCCTGGACTGGACGGGACCTAGATCTGGTGTCTGAACCTCAGAGGGGCCCAGCAGCTGGCTGAAATCTCTTTTGCAGGGGCAAACCTGCAAAAAGACTCAGTCGCCCAGTTCTCTGGTCCCCACCTGCTCGTCCCAGCTCCAGCTTGGGGACCAAAGAGTATGAGGTACACGGAATTCAGCCAACTCTTATTTTTCAAGAAGTCCTGAAGCCTGATACGTCATGGCCAGCAGTAAAGTCCATCCTGCAGGATCGCTCGCACCCCTGAGCCCTTAAGTGCAGGAGCAGAAGCCCCCCACCCCACCCCCCCGCCACGTCCTGTTGATTCACAGTGAACAGTAGTCACAACCATCACAATTATCAAACAGTTAGCAGATGCCATTTTGCCGGACAGACAGTATCTCTGATCTTCAACCACCACCCTGCCAGGGACGGGTGTTTACCCAGTTTAGACACTGAGGGTCACAGAGGGCATGTCCCTGGCCAAGGAGGCAGGACAGGAAGCTGGCCAGTCAGGATTAGAACCCAGTCCCATTCCAGCACACGGAGGCTCCACCCCCCACCACCACTTCCTGCCTCTCTGAGGAAGGCCGTCTGTCCTGCCGTGACCACGACCTGACACTTGGCCACGGTGGAGAGAGGCTGTCTGCACCTACACAAGCAGGGGGTCCCCGTGCCCATTCTGCAGGGGAGGAAACTGAGGCTTCTCCTCTGAAAGAGGGCCCACGCACGTCCAAGAAACTGAAATCACTGACTTGAGTGCAGAAAATACACCAGATGTGACTTGTCTAATGTCACCTCACAAAAGGGACCCAGCTCGGGACCTGAGCCCAGGCAGGCGGGCTCCCAACCTCCCCACAGCTGTCCCAGGCAAGCTCAGGCAGACCCACCCGGCCAGCCCGGCTGACCCTGTACTGCCTCTGCTGTCCCTGAGCTCCGGGCTGCACATCTGAGCCCAGGGAGTCTCTTGGGCCAAGGGCAGTAAACATCCACCGTCACCTGCTCCCGCTCAGTGAGCAAGAGGAAGCAGAGCCCCGTTTGCCGACCAGAGGAAGTTTCTGGATGGGACAGAGGGCCTAACCACGGGGTCCTGGCCCAGCGCCCAAAGTCCAGGCCAGGCCACCTCCTGCACCTCAGCCCAGGGCCAGGTGCTGCCCATGGGCCGGGCACACAGGCCTCTCCTCCCCGGCCAGGCCCAGCATCACCACCCTGTGTGCTGCAGGCAGCCACTGGCTGGCATGCCCAGGGTGAGTCAGCACCACCGGGCGCTGCTGACTCACCCACCGGAAGCCCAGCTGCCCCAGCCCTCTCCCCACAGGCCCACGGAGAACTTTGCTCCCTTCAGGCCCTGAGCCACGGGCTGGCTGATAGAGAGTTTCCTGTGCGTCACACCAGGGGTGGGGGAAGTCCCAAAGGTGCCACCCTCCAGTCTTTCCGACAGCCGGGGAAGGAGGGGGGGACCGAAACCACAGAAGGCAGGGCCAGGCCAGGCCAGGCCAGCACAAGGCTCCCTACAGCCTGGCCGGGCAGCCAGGAACTGTGCACCCACCCAGCCACGCCACGACATGTCCAGTGGGTGGCACTCCCAGGGTGGCAGGAGGCAGAGGCAGGCCCTGCTGGGAACAGCAACACCACACATGTGGGGTCCCCCCCAGGACCAAGGTAGCTACAGACTCGGGTCATGCTGACCACACGTGTCCTGCACGCCAGCCCCAGCCCCCGGCTGCCCTTGGCCTCTGACGCCAGCCAGAGATGGCATGGGGGAGCCAGCAGGGCTACGGGACCTACAGAGAACTCTCCAGGCTCCTGGCACAGAAGACAGGGCAGGTGCCTGCTGCCAGGCAGGAAGCCCAAAGGCAGGGCACCCAGAAGGTCCGGCCCCAGCCACGCCCTCCTGGTTTGAATTCCTCTGAAGAGGTGGAGAAGAGCTCTGTGCTGGGCCCAGTGCCCGGGACGGGGAGGGCATGGGTGAGGACCCCTGCTCTGTGCATTCAGTGGAGTCAGTCCCCTGTGAGGTCCTGGTTTCACATCTGTCAAACGGGTCAGGCTGCAGTGTGTCAGCTTGGACAAGCAGCACACAGGACAGGCAGCCTCCAGGTCTGCCTCAGTCCATCCTCCAGGTCTGGCCTGGCCTCCAGGAGATGCCCAATGGACATGGGGGTGTCCCACAGCTTAGTCAAGCTCTAGCACAGGAATGGGACCTAGGGAAGCGCTGGAGAGACCCCTGTCAAGACACACAGTCCTGTGGAGCCCCAACTCCATGCGTCACCGTGATGCACCCTACCGAGGTACTTAGTGCCTCTGAGCCTCAGTTTCCTTATCTGTAAGCAGGGTCGTGGCGAATCAATGACACCCACACATGGCAATGGAAAAAGCTTGTTAAGTAGCCGCTCTTGGCATTTGGGGGTGAAGGGAGATCACGGTTCCCCCACCGCATCCTTCTCAAGACCCCTGGGAGGACACGAGACCCCTGGGTTTGGTCTCTGACAGCCATGCAATCCACAAATCATCCTGCTGGAGATTCACCCCGGCTCTCTGCAGAGGCCCAGTGAGGGCAAGGTCAAGCCTCAAGTCACACAGCACATGGGGGTCCAGCAACGTCCCCCTACAGCATTGTCCACCCATGACTCCATTCACAATCCCGCAACTGCCTGGGAGAGCTGAAATGCCTCCCAAAACAAAGAATGCTTCCAACTCCTTCCCATGCTCTCCCAAGCCGCGGAGAAGCGTCTGATTTCCCGGTTCCCAAGATCCACGAGATCTGCACGGGGCGAGCTTCTCCCCAGCCACCTCCCCCGGCGAGTGCCTCCTGAGTTACTCACAGCAGTTGGGCAATGGTCAGGGATCCGGCCTCCCACTTATGTAAGACGTAATTACCCTGCCCACCCAGCTCCAGCCCACAGCCACCGCAGCCAGCCGCCAGCTGCAGGGGCCGGGAAGAGCCCACACCCTCCCCAGGACCCCACTGGCTCCAGAGGTCTGGGCCCCTCCAGGGAGAAGGAGGAAAGGAGACAACCCCTGAGGGCCTCCGAGTGCTTCTGTGACCTTCCTCCTGCTGCCTCTGCAGCTGCAAACCAGAGGCAAGGCCCGGACCCCACGTGGCTGAGGCTCTGCAGGAGGAGACACGGTAATAATAAGATGTGCAGCAGCTAGCCCTTCCTGAGCACCTATTATGTGCCACACGTTGCACCATGCGGAGCTCTTCTCCAGCTCACCACCATGGCTGCTCTGGTGCATTCCCAATCTCACGTCATTGACTCTTGAGGTCCAATTTACAGGTAAGGACACTGAGGCTCAGAGAGACATTGAGGGGCTTGCCAGGGGGAGGCAGCAGCAGGTTCAGTGAGCTGGGAGTCAGCCCATTCACGACAGACATGTCCGGTTTGGAACCCTCTCACACAGCCCAGCCTACTGAGACTCAGACATGCCAAAAACATCCTTTCCTCTTCCTGAAAAAAAATCCCCCTTTTGCTCTCTCCAAGTCTCGTCCTTCCCCCACCGCGTGATAAATCCTGCTGCTGCTGCTGCTGCTGCTGCTACTGCCACAGCCACCACAGCCACCTCACAAAAATTTCCAGGAAGGCCAGTTCCTTGGAGAAGAAAAGAGCAAGCCCCCTCTCACGGCCAGCACACTGGCCTGGCAGCCAGCCCAGGTCCCAGGCAGCAGGGACAGGCTGAAGACACCACGATACAGGAGCTGGTGAGCTCCCCAAGTGCACAGAGAAGCTGCAACTCAAGTCGAGGACGAGCCCCACAGAGAAGGGGCTGTGCTAGGGAGGGATGGGAGGCCAAGAGATGTTCTGGGGAGACAGGGCTGCAGGATGGGGGGTGCAGGGCAGCCAGAGATGGGGTGAATGTCGGGCCTCCAGACATGGAGAGAGATGGGGGAGGGGAGGACAGAGCCTTCTGAACAAGGGTGTAGTCGGGACACCTGTGTTGGAGACACAGCAAGGTGTCCCCCGCCACCCCAAACAAGAATACCTTTGGAGCCCGGACGGAGACTAGAGTTCCATCCCATCCTGGACACAGCGCCACAGCCCAGTGAGGCTGGCAGACGGGGGACCCAGGTGGGGATCAGGGTGAATCCCACCTGGGTACAGCTTAATTTCTACCCAGGCTGCACCCCTAAGGCCTCCATTGAGGAAGTCAGGGTGAGGTTCCTGACCTGGAATGGGGTGTGCAAGAACAAATTCCTAGCTCGGGTCCAGCCGGGGAGATCTCGGGGCCTGGGTGCAGTCCCAAGGCCTAACCTGGGGATCCAGGTGAGGTTCCAGGCTGGCACAGAGACCTCAGCCCAAGCAGGGAGGGTTTCTGAGCAGGAATGTTGCTGCCAAGACCCGGCACGGGGAAGGGATAGGCTCCCACAGAGGTCGGGGGTTCCCACGACTGGGTCGGGCGCGGGGTCCAGGTCGCTGTCCCGGCGGGCGCGCCTACCTTTGGACTGAGGCATGCTGGCGGGCTGGCTCGGGGCAGGCGACTCCATGCTGGCAGGCGGGTCCCGGGCGACGGAGACTAATCGAGAGGGCAGCGGCGGGCTTCACCGGGGCCAAGAGCACTCATGGCTGCGGGCGGACGGCCCCCGGGCGCGACGGACAAGCAGAGGCGGTAGCAGCGGCTGCAAGTAAACGTCTGGCGACGGGCGGTGCCACAGTGAGACTGGGCAGCGCCGCTGGGGCCTCGGCCGGACGGCGTCGACTCAGGTCCCGCCCCCTCTCGCCGATTGGCCCAGCCGTCTCCAGGGCCCGGCCCCTGCCTATCAAACGCCGTCCTGGTCCTGCCCGTCAAGCACAGACCACGCCCACCGCGAGCCCAGGATCCGACCCTGCCCACCCGGGTCTGTCAAGCCCGCCTGCTCCTCGGCCAACCCCAGCTCGGTCCAGCTCCGCCCCTCCCCGGCGGGAGCCTGCACCTTCTCGCTGCCAATCAAGACATAAGCCCCGCCCACCCCAGGGACCAACCCTCCCGCCCTCTGCCTGTTCAATTCGAGCCCCGCCCCTTTACACCCCCAACCCCACCCCCGCCCCCGCCCGGTACCCCCAGCGGGTGCGCAGCGTGGGCGCGTCCCCGGTGCGTAATCTAGAAAAACCCGGAGATTCCCCCAGGGTAGTCCCACGGCGCTGGTGCTACCGGGGTTAAAAGTGCGCTCCTGAGTGAGACCCGGGTTCAGATCTAACTCAGCAACATTGTAGCGGGGGGTGACCTTGGGCAAGTCGCTGACACCCTGGGCCTCCCGTTTCCGCCTCTGAAGAGCGGCGATAACCGCCCTGCCTCCCGGGCGCAGCCGAGGAGCACAGGAGCCGGGCATCCTCGGAGCTCCCCGTAAATGTTTGTTGACTGACTGTTGTAAAGGGCTTAGCACCTTACTCCCCACGTGCACGCACTTATGTCCTGCATCAGCAAACAGGCACGAGCCCCTACGCGTGAGAGGGACCGTGCCAGGGTGGAGGAGCAGTTGGTGAACCTGATGGTGGCTCATGACAAGTCAGTGCAAGTAGCCTTCTTTGTGGTGTCGTGGTTAGCGCCCCCCCCCCCTGCCGTGTTTAACACGAGTGGAAGGAATTGAGTCTCCAAAGAAATAAGGTATCATTTTGCAACCTTTGGCAAACCTCGACCAAGGTTCCCAATCTGGCTTCCTCCTGGAACTTGTCTCCCTCCTGCCCTCCAGCTCATCTGTATGATGCCTACCTAGGTCAGCACACTCTCTGCTCCCACTTGGAGGACTTTTAGGGACCACTGACCAGTCTGGAGCTGGGAATCAGGTGACTCTGGACGGAAAGTCAGGGCTCAGTGAAGTCAGGAAGCCCCGGCAAAAGTCAAGGGGTCAGCCCTGGCAGCCCAGGCTGACACAGGTCTGGGTCCTGTCCGGGACCTCACCTGAGGGAAGCAGATTCCACCCGTGGAGATCAGGGGACGGACTTCTGCTGCCTGTGTGTAAAACGGGGACCCTGCAGGGCCTCACCCACACAGCGGTGGGGAATGCCAGATGAGATAAGAGGGAAAGACATTATAATTATCATTATTCTCTTCCTGTGTCTCTTGCTCATTCTTTCCAGGCAGTAGGATGGAAAATCATGAGTTGTACTAAAAAGAGATATGGATTCCAATGCCTGCTCTCCCACTTCCTAGTCGGATGACCTTGACAAAGTCACTCAGCACCCCTGAGCCTCAGTTTACTTAGCTAGGCTGTGGAATAATGAAATGCTCTGAAGGCAGCGTTTCACAAGCTCAGTCTTGGAAGTACCTGGCCTAGAACTTAGCATTCACCTGTGCAGGAAATGAGTTCATAAACACCCTGAAGACCACCTCCTACAGTAAGTCCGGAACACCTTGGGACCTCCACTTACCTATCTGAAAAATGGGCACCCGGTAGCAAATATCTCCCCTACCAGAACTGCAAGCCCGGTCTGGCAGGTTTTCTGGGTTTAGGCCCCTGCCAACTGCTCCAGCTTCTACTCCTCCCAGCCTCCTCCTTTCCCACCCTGCTTCTTGGTATGTTGAGAGGTCTCAGTGCTGTCCCTTGAACATGCCAACACGGGTCTGTCTCAGGGCCTTTGCCAATGCTGCTTCTTCTTCGGTCTGGAATTTCTTTCTTGCCACCCCATTGATATTTCCTGGAGCTGGGAAACCTTTCGTCTCTCAAATTCCTCCTACATGAATATCCCTAATAGGCTCTCCTAGTCTTCAGACCCATCCGTCTTAATTCTCTGCCCAGCATCCTTGTTGCCCATGCTTTGCTGATTTCCTCGGTTTCCAATGCATCTCGCCCACCAGCCCATCCACCTCTCCTGAGCAGGAATTCTGCCCCGTCTCCTTCCCTGTTGCATTCCTGAAGCATAGCCCAAAGCAAGGCACACAGTAGGTGCCTAAGAACTATTTGAGGAATGGACAGAGGAAGGAGGAAAGCATGCCACAGACATGGCTGAAGCGACTCTAGTCCCGTGCCCGACTCCCAGGCGCTAGGATGACTCAGACAAGGTCTCCACATAGGAGGAGTTTACGGATTAGTCAGGGAGGCTGACAAAGGGCCCAAGAATCACAGAACACTATGTGGGGTGCTATAAATAGACGCCATAAGCAGGAGTCCCAGGAAGGGGCCTGACTGCCTGAGTGAGGTCAGGGATGGCTTCTCCCATGTGGTGACCTTGACACGGGACCTTTGAAGGACCAGTACTAGGAGCTTTCCAGGCAGAAGAGGCAAGAAACAGGTGAGGATCAGGTTAGGATGCAGAGCTGCTGCGATGAGGAGTAGCACCGGAGAGCCGCCAAAAAAAGTTGCAAACACCCCTCTCTGCGAATGCAGGGAAACTAGGACATTGGATGGGAAGGGGTGTGGCCCAAGTTAGGACACAGGTGTGAGCTGAGGTGGACAAGACCTGGGGTAAGAAAGCAATGGAGTGAGAGCCCAGACTGAGATGGGAGAAGCTCATGCATTTATTCATTCATTGAATCAATGTTTACTGAGCACTTACTGAGTGCCTAACACTGAGGGCAGACCATTGAAGAAGACGGCTGGAACTCTTTGCCCTCACGGACATGACCTGGTGGGGCAGAACAGACAGGCAAAAAATGCCTACGTATTAGGATGTCAGAGAGGGACAAAATTCTAGGTGGAAAAATAAAGGAGAGGACAAATGGCGAGTCTGAAATGGGGGCTGTCATTTTAAAGAGGGAGGCCAGGAAAAGCCTCTCTGGAAGGGAAGAGCATTACAGGCAAAAGGAACAGCATATGCAAAGGTCCTGAGGCGAATGGCTTATAGGGGGAAAAGCAGGTGCCCAGGGCGGTCAGGGTGGTGGGAGGCAAGTGGCCCCATGGTCACCCTTGCACAGTCTCATTCGTGTGTACTGACCACACACAAGCACACTCTCAGGAATATGAATGGGGTGCACAAGCCTATACACAATTGTGGGCACGTTAACAGACACAACCAGCGCGCACAGCTGTGTTGTGGAATGAACTGCCACCAGCAGCGCCCTCCATGACTTGCTGGCTCGCAGCGCCCTCTGGTGGTCGTTTCCAGCACAGCCGTGCTCCGAAGCGCCCCGTTGCAGAATCTGGCCTTGATCCCCCATCTAGCCTCCTCCTCTCCATGCCTTCATCTTCGAAGCCCTCCCCATCCTACCCCCGTGCCTTACACACTGCAATGAGAGGGACAGCCTTCCAAAAACAGAGCTGGCCATGCTCCAAACCTTGCCATGGCTTCTCAGGTGGGGAATTTCCCGGTCCAGGCACACCCAACCCAAGCCTTCTTCCTTGAGCCGTTCTTTTGCAAAAGCTGTGCTCCTGGCCAAGAATGCCCTTCCCTGCATTCTCCACCTGATACATTCTGTCTCTTCCTTGTCCTCCTCTGCCCAGCACCCCTGCCCGGGGCCTTCTCATCATGGGTCATTGTTTCTCCCATCAGACCCAAAGCAGAAATGCGACTGGTTCCTTGCAGCCCGACATCAGACCAGTCCCGGAATAGTGCTTTGGAAAAGTGCTTGGAGACGCTTGGAGGCAAGTAGAAGCCTGTTGCTCAGGGTCAGGTTCTGAAGCCATGATTGACAGGAGAAACCAGAAGGGGGGGCTCACCTGCTTTAGCTATCTATTTTTTTATTTTCCTTCACCTGCTTTATTTAAATGGCCATATGCTGATCCCTCAAAGCACATACTCTTGTGGAGTCACCATCATGCAAGCTGTTTTGGTCACCGCAGCATCCCCAGCATACAGTAGGCGCTCAGCAAATACTTGGAGGAATGGAGGAAAGCAACACTCCAGCAAGATTCATATGGTCATCGATTGTTCTCATTTAGCAGAAGAGAAAACAGAGAATCAGAGAGGACGTGGCATGTTCAAAAGGCCACTGGCGAAGGCAGAACTACTGTCCAAACTCCAGTCTATCCGATGGCGACTGTCCCCCCCTGCCTTTAACTGCCCATGCTTCCATTAAAATGGCCTGCATCGCCCTGCTTCCGAACTTCGTCTGCTGCTTTCTGAAAAGACACCAGCCCTTTCCTTCTGATGGATCCCTCAGGTCTGGCAAGTCCAGGTTCATGCTAAGGTTGCACAAAAACCCTGTGGGTCACACAGACACCTGTCAAGGGAATCCTGGGAGCCTCAGCATGGTGCCTCTTTGCCCCCCGAGGTCTGAGACATGGTGCATCCTCCTGGGAGGTGGAGGACAGGCACGCCAGGCCTCACGACTTCACATTCAGCCTCATGAAGCTGGTGAGGTTAGAGCCTTATTTGACAGATGAGAAAACTGTCAAAGGCCAAGGCGTCGGGCATGTTGCCCAGGTCGCATCAACAGCAGGATGAAACCAGATTTTGAGCCCAGATGATCCTGACAACCACCTACAAAACTGCATCAGGCTTCTTACTAGAGGGCTTGCTCCTGTGATCTGGAATGCAGGACCACAGCGGAGGTCTTATCACGATGTCACAGGTGAGAAGTCGGCCGACAGAGACGAGCAACTTGCCCATGGTCACACCAGCAGGGAGAAGAGAGGCAGAAGAACACTGGCACTGAGCTAAGGCCTCAGCCTGGATGCAGTATCTGCCTGCAGAGGGCTGTCTTCTGATCTAACCAGAAAGCAGCTGAGTGGCCTCGAGTCAATCACTCACCATCCTGTCCATTCTCGTCATTGTTCTGTCCCCGTTCAGCCATCTCCAGACGGGGCTAACATCCTCCCCTGATGGAGTCTCATCCTCTCCCTGGCAGCATCTTCGATTCCCAGGAAGCTCTGACCATAGCAGCTCCTTTCTAAGTAAGACTGGAGATCCTCGGGGAGCTGAGGGCCTATGCTCACGCCCATGCGTGCAGTCGACACGTTTTTCCTGAGCATAGAGCCAATCCAAGGCCAGACCACTGACATGACAGCCCCCGCCCCAAATACATATTCTGGAGGTGGTGGGGCAGGTAGGGATGGAAACAAACTGAGTCAGGAATTATGTTCTGTCTTCCAGTTTTCCATAACCAAAGATCCAGTCTCTAGACTGAAAGGATCCACTGAGTGCCCAGTTGGAGGCAAGAAGAAACCAAGGCAATTATGAACTCCTGGAAAAACAAATAACACAAAATAGAAAAGTAGTCCTCATGTACCCCACAGCTGAGCTCAGCCTGAAACAATATTGACATAATCATCATACTCTAAACCCCATATGGGAGGGTGGAAACTTAGGCCACGGTTTTATCACCAGTTCTAGGAGCTCAGCACATAATTGATGCTTGACTCGGTTCATTCCTGGAGTGTGAGCAGTCCTGGGGAGCAGGTGGCTACTGGGTTTTTTTTCTAGGGTGGTTGTTATGCATCTTGCAGGGCTAAGTAGCCAAGTGTGTACTATTGCCTTAATAAAAAAAAATTTTTTTTAAAGTAAGCTTTAAGGAAAAATAGAAAGGTCATTGTGTCCAGGGTCGAGGACGTAAGGGGAGGGAAGGGGTGGAAAGAGATGAGGTTAGGAGGTTAACGGCCCAGGTGGTGAGAGGGCAAAATTGGAATATTTTTAGACTCTGGAGTTATTCTGGGACACTCCTGCCTGCCAACTACAGGCTCAGGAAAAGAACCACAGCCACCCGACAGAGCCACAGGAGTGAAAGCAGCTTTGGTTGCTGCAGCCTCCAGGGGCGAGGCCACAGCCAGCCTCTGCAGGGCCCCACCTGGGCCACGCCCCCAGCCCGGTCAAGCATTTGATTGGCTGTTCCCCAATTACGTGGCTGTTTTGACCGTGAGCTTCTCCAGGATTAGCACCTTTGCCTGGGAACCCAGCAGGAGGACCCCGGGTCAGGGTCTGCTCTGGGTGGGCCAGGGTCTGCTCTGGGGGACACAGAACCCCCCCCCACTAGGGCTCTTGGGTAGACCTAGGGCCTTAGCTTGGTCCAAGGTCTGAAGTGGCTGCCTTGCTGGCTCCGAGAGGTCATGGTAGTCCCAGGAGAGACCAGACCAGGCAGTCAGCCAGACCCCAAGTCAAGCCCCATGAATGTCCTGGACTCAAGATGTGGCCCAGGAAACGCTTAAAGGAGAAGTGCTATCAGATGCTGGGGTTTCCTTTCCCCCCTGAGCCATGAAGAGAGGAGCCTGCGTGTCCCTGGAGGCAGTGAGACTTCCCATCCTAGGGTTGCAGCAGCTCAGGGTTCCAGCCCTTTGCTCAGGACTGCGGCCCTCAGTTAAAGGCCCTTGCCTGCCACCCTGACCACCCCCCAGGCTCCTCCAGGGGTCGCAGGCTCACCCACCCCATCTTTCCAACCTGGAACTGCTCTTGTATAAACGAAGAAAGGGCATTCAGATGGTTGACCTTGGGAAGCTGCTTTATAGAGTGTTGCAAAAATTCTTGGGTGGAGAGAAGAATTTGTCCCTGGTGGAGGAGGGCTGCCGGGAGCCTGGGAGCCGCTGATGAAGGGAATTCATTTCCTATCCCCTGGTGCCCAGGACTCAGATGGATTCTGACATCTGTTGGGCCAGCAGCCAGGATGCCCCGGGCATGATCAGAGCTGTGGCTTCTTTGGCCTCTTGAGGATAGATTTACACTGTCCTGAGTCTGTAGGTTATTTTTTGGTGCTGGAGGATTTGTGAGCCAAGGACGGATCTGTGTGGCAGGAAGGATGCAAAGATCTTCAAAGTTGTCCCTACGCACAGGGCAGAGCCTGTGTTGCAGAGGTGGGCTTAGAGGTGGGGCTCATCTTTTTCTTCCTCTCTCTCTCTTTCTCTCCCCCCACCACCACCACCCCACCACCACTTTTTTCTTTTTTTTTTTTTCCTTTATTTGCAGTACTGACGATTGAATCCAGGGGCACTCTGCCACCAAAGCTCATCCCCAGTTCTTTTTTATGCTCTGAGACAGTGTATTGCTAAATACACCGGCTTCCGGCTTGTGATCCTCCTGCCTTCCAGATAGCTGGGATTGCAACGGTGCACCCCTGCACCCAGCTGTTTCTCTTCTTCACGTTTCTTCTGTCAAACATTTCTGCAACAAGTCTGTATTCTTTTCAGTGTGCATTAAATATATAAGATTTTAATAGGCTAATACCACGGAGTGACATCCTGTTGATATAATATTTTCATATCAAGAGATAAAAGACCATAATTATTTTAATTCTGCCTATTCTTTGCAGCTCAAATCCTGCTCCTGATGAGCAGCCTTTCTGGATTACCCAAACAGATCGTCTCAGGATTTCAGATCCAGAAGGGGGTCTCAACACCATCTAGTGATTTTTAAGACCCCAGACTAGCTAGGTACCAGGACACAGGTCTGTAATTCCAGCAACTCAAGAGTCTGAGTGGGGCAGGAAGATCACAAACCCAAGGCCAGCCTGGACAATTTAGCAAAACCCTGTCTCAAAATAAAAAGGGCTAGATGCCGCTCTATGGTAGAGCCATCCTGGGTTCAATCCCCAGTACCAAAAAAAAAGAAAAAAAGACTCCAAACTACAATGGTGTCAGGAACTGAGTATGGTTTAATGGTTTTTGGAGAAAGTAGCAAGGGTCCCAGGAAATGTTCCCGGATCTAATCCTGCCCCATGGTTTTGCTGGGGCAGGGTAAACAGTTGGTCTAGGGTTTGACCTCCAGCCAAGTTCCAAGCTGGTGCTGCCACGCCACATCCCCAGTCCCTCAAAGGTTCCAGCAGGTAGCTGTCGATGAAGGAACGGTGATCAGGGATGAAGAAATTCACAAAGTCCCCACCCTCCCCACGTCCTGCTGCCACACCAACCGACCTAAACTCTGTGACCAAAAACACCTGGCATAGGGAGGTCCTGGCTCTGTCCCATGCCACCACCACCCCCAGCTGGATTCCACCTGGAAGGTCCATCACCTGCGTGTCCAGCAGCTGGGCAGGAAAGACACCGAGCCGGGCCCCACCAGGGCTGTGCACTGGAACACCTTCATGAGTGTGACTGTTCTAAGGTCACCCAGTGACACTTCACGCAGCCTTTTCTGATGCAGTATGAAGTGGTCACCCAATATCATTTCTGACTGACTCCGTGGGTCAAAGCAGCCCACTCAGATTTTAAAGAGTAGAGACACAGACCTCTGCCTCTCACTGAAGGAATGTCAGAATTTACAGCCATTGTTTTTTCAAACCTCCATTACTCCTTCTGGAATTGTATCCTAGACAGTGACCATTCACATGGCCACCCACTGCACTTCTCAGTTTGTCTGCGTGTCGCCTTAGTGCAAGGGCCCTGGCAGGGGGCTTCCCCCTCCCAACTGGGAATACCTGGAGTAGGTCAGCACGGGACACTGGTGGATGTGAAGTGTGCAGACAGGACCTGAGAGCCAGAGGCCACAGTGGCTGGGCAGGCAGGAAAGGGATGGAGGCTGAGGGAGGAGGCCGGGCGATAAGGCAGCTTGGAGCCTCCCCCAGATGGAGGACGGAGAAGCCTGCAAATCAAAAGATAAAAGCAGGCCGAGCAGTAGGTGTGGGAAGAGAAGATAGTGAGCTTGCAAGGAGCCAGGGACTTGATAACCTCTCCTCTTTCTGGTTCAGCCTGGGAAGCCTCTGGTGTCCCCGGTAGAATTCCCTGTCCCTCCTCTGAGCGTCCCATAAACCCTCATCACACCGTACGGGAACCCACAGACCCAGGCCGGATGCATCTTTGGGTTCCCAGCCCAAGCAAGAGAAAGGACCCCCACCCTGAGCCGAGGTCTTCCAATGGGTTCAAGGACAGGGACCCAGGCCAGTCGGCCTCAGGAGGCTGCCAAGAGCCTGTGGGACTGAGTTCTCCTCGGGTTTACTGGTGTCTCACGCTGGCCTGTGATGGATCTAACTGGGCTCAGTTTCCTCAACTGTAAAATGGGTGTTTTCATCAGACTTGCTTGAAAGGGCTGGGGTCAGGGTTAGCAGGTTCCTGGCACAAAGTCAGAGCTCAGGGAGGTCTGGCTGCTAGATCCAACCCTTCCTGAGTGAGGCCCAGGCAGGGGCATGAAGAGCGTCCTCACTGGATCCAAGTGGGCTCCGTGGACTAGGGTTTTGGCTGAACACACGGATTCCCCTAAAGGGGCCCTTCCTTTAGAGGTGTCCAGCCCGACCCCAAGCGGGGCCAGGTGGGAGTTGGCGGGAGACACCTCCCGAGCACACCTAGATGTGGACCAGGAGGGGGCACTGAGCCTCACCTCTGAATCACTGAAGTCACTCAGGACGCTTTTGGTCAACAACATCAGAGGTTTCCTGGAGGTGGGGGCAAATCCAAAAGGTGACAAGGTAGAGGGGTGAAGAGTGTCTCCCACCCCCATCCTCAACCCCTTGGCACCTGCCCAGAACTCAGCCAGTGTCGTCAGCTCCTTGGGCATCCTTGCAGAAAAAAGTAAAGATCTTTTTTTTCCTTTTTTTCACTGCCCTATACACCTTTGTTCACTTAACATTCTCTTGTATGTCCTTCCTGGGCACATGGTGGCACACGCCTGTCATCGCGATGACTTGGGAGGCTGAGGTAGGAGGATCACCAGATGGAGTCCAGACTGGACAACTTAGCAAGACCCTGTCTCAAAATAAAAAAATAAAATGAAATAAAAAGGGCTAAGGATGTAGCTCAGTGGTAGAGCACCCCAGAGTCACACACACACACACACACACACACACACACACACACACACACACAATTCCCTTTTCTCCTCTATATCCTTCCATTTCAGCACAAGAACAGCTCTCTTGTCCTGTTTTGCAACTGCATAATACACCCCTGCTTGACTCTCCCTGGGTGGAGTGAGCCAGGCCCCGGCTGGACAGCATTTGGGTCTCTCTAGTATTTTTCCATGAGCACCAAGTGTCCTTGTGCAAACAGCATTTCCCACACGGGATGCACCTCTGAGGGAGACAGTTCTGGAAGGGTCTGGTTTGCAGGCAGGGAGCCTTAACCTAGACAGACTCCTAACATAGCCAGATCTCCCTTTATCCACCAGGCCCCCAGCAGGGTCTGAGAAATTTTGAATGAATAAAGGTGACTCTTGCGTAGACAGGGTGAGGTGCCATCGGACCTGCCAGGGATGATGGGAGCCAAAATGAGCTTCCAGGGGTGGGAGGGGGAAGGAGCATCATGGGTGAGGGTGGGGGATCCCGAGGGCTGTGATGTTGACCAAGGATGCCCAGACGCCATCCTGCCCGCCCCCCCCCCCAGAACTGTGGCCTTACAGATGGGGACAGGTCCCATGAAGAGACAGAAGCAGTAGATTCCGTCCGGCCCCCCCGCAGTCAATGTCCCCTCGGGCTGGGGGACAGTGCCTGCATTCCCGTCCTGCTCTCTGCTGACTTACCGAGTGACTCCGTTCATCTCTTTCAGTCTTAATTTTACCATCTGTAAAATAGGAGAGGGACTCGGTGACAAGCACTCCTCTCTGCAAGATCACTCATGGGGAACCCGGCACTTGGGACCTGCTGGCGCTCAGGAGCCACTGTGTGGTGTGGCCGGATGGGCATGTGCTGAATGAGAGCGATGACATTCAGTGTGAAGAACATGTGTCCAGAGTTCCAAGGCCCCCTTTCTGGGATGTGGGATTTGGGGCATCTGCATTGCTCACATAGCAAATGAGAGTCAGCACCCTAGATCTGGGTTCAAGGTTATGGCACCAATGTGGGGGCATCTCTGCCTGCCTCCAGGATGCTGGGGACCAGGAGATGGGAAGGCAGTGGGTTTGTCCCTCAGGGAGGGCAGGAAGGGCAAGGCCAATCTCTGAGGCCTTTCCTCCCCCTCCCACGCGTAGCCTCCTGCCAGACAGCCCAGGCCATCTGGCAGGTTTTGATAAATGAATATTATAAACAACAAACAACCCCAGAAAGCGTGACCAGGGAGCCCTGCTGGAGGCTGCGGGATCCCTGAGGAGGGGAGGGGGACCTCGGTGGATTCCAGGGCACTGAGGAGGTTCCATTGGCAGGTGGCCCTGGCAGTTTTGGTGGGAGGCACATCCTCCTCGCCACAGGACACTGTGGAGTAATAAAATCGTAATAATGATGATGACAGGAGTGTGCACGATGGGATTTAATGCTTAAAATAACCCGGAGAGAAAACTCTGGCAAAACACCTCTCAGATAAAAGCCTAGCGCCGAGGATATAGGAAGAACTTACTGCAACTCAACAGTAAGAAAACCAACAACGGAATTTAAAAAAAAAAAAAATGCACAGAGTATCTGAACAGACACCTCCCAGAGAAGCTCTGGATTGCAAATAAGATGCTTGGAAGCCCTGGGAGTCGGGGCAATGCAAATAGAACCATCAGGAGATTCCACCACGCACCTGTTTAGAATGGCAAAAAAATCAAAATGACTGACAATCAGAGGCTGGGGTGGTGGCTCAGCGGTAGAGCGCTCGCCTGGCACGTGAGGGACCCTGGGTCTGAGCCTCAGAACCATATTAAAAATAAATAAACAAAATAAAGATATGGTGTCCATGTATAACTAAAAAATATATATATTAAAAAAAAATGACTGGCGATCGCAGGGATTGGTGAGAGGGTGCAGAAACTGTAATCCTCACCCATTGTTGTGGTGGGGGTGGTCATGAAGTTCGGTGGACTCTGACTTTACAACTGAGCTGTTCCACTGCCAAGAGAAATGACCATGTTCATAATCACACACACACACACACACACACACACACACGTGCACCTGCACGAAAATGTTAACAGAAACTTCAAAGGAAAAAAAAAACCTGGAAAGAATCTAAATGTCCATGAACTTGGCCATGGATGAGCAAACTGTCATCTATCCCGATCTCCGTGGGACATCACTAAGTGACACAAAAGGAATGGACGAGGAACACTCATGTGACCCTACTGATGAGGCTCAAATGAGAGCTGCCCAATTAAAAGAGACCAGATAAAAGGTTCTATTCACTAGGATTCCCTTTCCAGGGCATTCCAGGAAAGGCACAACGGCGGTGACCGGGGAGTCGGGGCAATGCAGATAGAACCATCAGGGATTCCACCAGGCACCTGCTTAGAATGGCAAAAAAAATTAAAATGACTGGCAATCAGGGCTGGGGTGGTAAGGGGCTGGGGTGGGGCTGGCAATCACCTGTTGAGGATCACCAGGGGAATCAGGAGTCGTGTTCTACATGACAGTGGGGGTGATTATCCAACTGTATACATTTGTGAAAGGGCATCCCACGGTGCGCTTCAGGGGGTGGATTTCATTGGATACAATTGTAACTCTCTTAAGCCAGAGGAGGAGGAGGAGGAGAGATGGTGCTCAACAAGAGCCAGGCTTGGGCTGGGGATGTGGCTCAAGCGGTAGCGCGCTCGCCTGGCATGCTTGCAGCCTGGGTTCCATCCTCAGCACCACATACAAACAAAGATGTTGTGTCCGCCGAGAACTAGAAAATAAAAAAAAAAAAAAAAAAAGAGCCAGGCTTTCCCAGTCAATGGGGCAGACAGACCCACCTCCGGGTCAGACAGGAGCCATTTCTAATGTCTAGTACCCTTGTGTGTGCAAAGGCATCATCTCCAACCACTGTTCACCTGCCACCGGTGTCAACTATTGCTGTCACTAGGTGTCACCTGGTAGTGTGGTAGTACATGCCGGCTCCCCATGCCCACCCCCTGCAGCTAGGTACTGTTTTCTGATCCTTTGAGAATGTCTGGCATCATGACCTTTCATTCCTCCCAGAACAAGGACATTCTCCTATACAAACCAGCATGTGATCATCTCACCCAAAAAATACACAAACCAGGAAAAAAAAAAAAACTGTAATCCCACAAATATCTAACACAGGGGCCACATTGCAGCTACCCCTATTGTCCTCAAACATCTTTTTTTTTTTTTTTTAAGATATATCTTTTTTAAAGGAGAGAGAGGGCGGGAGGGAGGGAGGGAGGGAGGGATGGAGGGAGAGAGAGAGAAACTTTTTTGCAGATGGACACAACACAGTGCCTTTATTTTTCTGTGGTGGTGAGAATCGAACCCGGGTCTCGCCCGTGCTAAGGGAGTGCTCTATAGCTGAGCCACAATCCCAGCCCCTCAAAGCATCTTTTACAGCTGGATTTTGGTTTGGTTTGGTTTGGTTTGAAGCCAGGAGGTCACCAAGATTCCCATGTTACATTTGGTTTTCTCTCTTTCAGTGGAGGACAGTTTTTAATTTTTGGAAAAGAAAAAAAAAAAATCTACGTCTCTAGACAAAAAGCCAGAATCTTGCAATGACTACGTACCCAGCCTTCACTTGGACCCACTGCTTCACAGTCTGCCAGATCCTTCCACTCTCTCTCCCCCATTCTCTATCTCTGAATCTTATCTTTCTTCCTTTCTCTCTCCCCCAACCATTTACTCCACCAGCAGATACACAGGATTGTGTTTTTCCATCAGTTGACATTTAAACACCAGGCGTCTCACACTGTATTTCGATTTCATTTGATTTCCAGATCCTGTTGTCAACAGAGAAGACCTGGAACAGGTCTCCCTCATGGACCAGTGGCTGCAGGGAGCAGCCGCCCTTGGATGCCTCTTAGGCACGCTCCACAGCGGTCCTCTTGTCCGACACCCAGCCTGTCAATCAGTCTGCCTGGGCCTTGCACCCACGGAATCTGAGAGCCCCAATCTATTCCAAGTGACCTTTAGATGTCTCCCAGGTCTCCTCAGGAGGAGGCCACCTGTACCCTGGGGAAGGCACTTGGGGATCAGGCCCAGGTGGGAGGCTAGGGGATACTCCACCAATTTGAAGCTGTTTGTCCTCAGGTCTGGATGTCAGGTTCTGGACTCAGCCTCGCTGGGGCTGGAATCTCAACTCCATCAGCTACAGAGCGACCTATGGAAAGCTAAGTGACCTCAGTGACCTAAAGACCCAAGAGCAGGGAACTGGTGTAGAAAAGAACGGGGCCACCCTCAAAGCACCGGCATATCAGATCTCCAAGAGACTCTGATGAGTGACAGGCACAACTTTCAGGTTATACGCAGAATTTTGGGTTAAATGGGGAAAGAATATATATATATATATATATTTGTGTTTACTTGTAGTTATGTGTTGGAAAGTTCTGAAAGAATTCAAAAGAAACAGGTCCCAATGCTTGCCTGTGTGTGGTGGAGGAGACCTGGGCAGATGGCAGACAGGGAAAGGAGGGAGACTGTTCCTTGGTCCCTGTATTGACAGTTGGCCCTCCATCTCCACAGGTTCCATGTCTGTGTATTCAATGATGAATCAAAAACATTCAGGGGCCAGGAGTATAGCTCAGAGGTAGAGCCCCCTGCTTCCTGCTCAGCATTCACAAGGTCTGGATTCAATCCCCAGCAATAATAATAATAATAATAATAATAATAATAATAATTTGAAAAACACTGCGCCTGTACTGAGCATACACAGACATTTTTCTTGTCATGACTCCCTAAATAATACAGCATAACTATTTACATTTGCTATTTCGTTAGGTACAATATCTAGAAACAATTTAAAGTACATCCAAGGGTGTGTATAGGCCGTATGCAAATACTATGACATTTTATATGAAAGACTTGAGCCTTCATGCATCATGGTATCTTCAGAAGATCCTGGAACACATCCCCCTCAGATACAAAGGGACTAGATTCTGTTTTAGTTTTTGAAATACAAATAAACTGCTATGTTAGTCAGCTTTCTGTCACTATAACCAAATGCCTGAGACCATCCACTTATAAACATAAAGGTTTATTTTTGGCTCACAGTTTTGGGGGGTTCCAATCCATGATTGGTTGGTCCCATAATTTGGGGGCTGTAGAGAGACAGAACCTCAGGGCAGGTACTGTGTGACAGCAAAACCAATCACATCCTGGCCAAGAAGCAAAAAAACAAAGAGAGCAGGGCAGGGGTTAGGGTCCCATAATCCCCTTCCAGGGTGTGCCCCCAGTGACCTACGACCTTCTCTAAGCTCCAACTCTTAAGTTCCACCACCTTCTAGTGACTCCAAACTGGGGACCAGGTCTTTAGCACAGTTGCCTTTCGGGAGCATTTAACGTACAAACTGTAGCAATTACCTCATCCAAATGAAACTTAAAAATGTTCTTAAGAATAAATAAATATAGGGCTGGGGATGTGGCTCAAGCGGTAGCGTGCTCGCCTGACATGCGTGCGGCCTGGGTTCGATCCTCAACACCACATACCAACAAAGATGTTGTGTCCGCCGAGAACTAAAAAAAAAAATAAATATTAA